>NC_140632.1:12476228-13031228 GCF_057382275.1 Copadichromis virginalis
CGAGTTACTTGAGGCCTTGAGCAATTTAAAAAACAAACAAACAAACAAAAAAAACCTGGGATCTTTTTAACTTACCACAAACTTAACCTTGATGTCATATGTGATATTTTCAAGGCCTTTGAAGCTCACCATAACCTGGTACTGGGTGTAGTTCAGGTAGCCCAGATGCAGTACAATGATCTCATCGCAATTCTGTGAGGTGAGACAAAAAGAAAAAAGCAAAACAACACATGCTCAATAACCATCTGCACTACTTCTTAAATGTGCATCTAAAATTGTCTTCTCTGACACACACACTGCTGTGAGAGCAGGCTGACCGATACTTACAGCAGCCGCGCAGTGCAGCATCCGTGACTTAATGCGCCCGTTGTTGATGTGCATCACGCTGGCATCCTGCATCACTCCCTTCAACTCAACGTTGATCTCAAAGGGCTGCTTGAAATCTCTCACTGACAGCACAAATAACAGTAGTGTTACGTGGTGTTACGCATATTATACTAAAAGAGAAAGCTGTCTCCACCCCAACACAAAACTGTAAAAAGCTCAATCTGTGGTCTCTTACTTTTGCTGTTTTCAGCCTGCATCACACATGTGAGCCACAGCTGCTGATTGTAGGTGGTCAGGGGAGAAGAAACTAGATGAAAGGGCCCAGTCTGAAAACACATATAGAAAGGCACAATCTGTTTATACATTTATTATTATTATTACTATTATCAGCAAACTTCAATTATTAAAAAATTTCACAAAAGGGGACGCTCAAATGAGAACGCTTTTCTCAGACCAACATAAAACAAAATAAACTGCTACAATCAATGACAATGTAATAAACAAACATAACAATAACATGCTTCGCTAAAGTATCCTTGGGCAAGATATTGAACCCCTAAAACCTTCTGATAAGTTGTGAACTTTCAACGACACGCTGTTAAAGACACAGTTGAACTATGAACATTAAGGTGATGTAATAAAATGTGCTTCTTATCAAGGTGCTGCACTGACATACATTTTTAAAGAGCTCTTCAAATAAAGATTATAACCTATACTAACACAGTAAAGTGAATTTGTAGAGTGAAATCTGATTAATTAATGATAATTAATAATAATAAAGCCTGGTTAATGCAAACCAACTGATGGTTAATCTCAAAGCCTTAAGAAGATCATCTCTGCAGCAAGAAGAGAAATTATGAGTGGAGAGGATGAATCATTTCACTTTATAAGCCATTTAATCCTATCCCTTTAAAATTCCAATTTAAGCGAATCACCAAGTTCTCCGTGACTGCATGAAATAGCACAATAAAAAGACACTAGGGAAAATATCTAAAACTAGATTTTTGCAGTCTATCTTTGGGACATTTAAGTTTCACCACAGCAAAACAATATCAATATTGTTAAGAAGCGTTGTGTAAAAGGAGTCTAATTCTCCAAGCAGTGACTCTCTTATCAACATTTTCCATCAAATTCAAAGTAATGGGCATTTCCTTGACTTTTCAACAACGGTCCTCAAATATTTTAGTGCAGAACTGCCGATGCATATCCTTCTATCTAACAAATGCCTCACCTTAACAGAAACGTTTTTTGCAAGGAACTGGTCACCATTGTGCTCCTGCTCAGCAATAATCCTTGGACCTACAAAATAAAACACTTGTTAAATCAGTGCAACATCCCAGAAACCTAACCTAACCTCAAACAGGAAAAGATAGGCGATGGCTGGTTTATTTTAACGTCTACATTTGAATGATCACTGTCATCATACCTGTTATTCCTATGAAGACTGTGAGGCCGAAGCACATCAGGAAGACCACGAAGACTAGCACAAAATGTCTTTTAGATAGGGTGTACAGCCGCATGGGAGCCAATCTGTCACGGGGAGACAGTCACTGGGGTTATCACACACTAAGTAAGACATCCACACGAAGAAAGTAGCACGAACGAAACCTGGTGGTGAATATTTGCTTAGTGGTTTCGGTGTTAGCTCAGAGGCTGTTCAGAGACGGATATGTCAACAGTGATTAGCTCCCATGCTACTTCATGCTAGCAGTGGTTGATCCCAGCAGAGCCACACAGTGCCTCTAACGCTACTTTTCGTGCTTGTAAGTACTAGTGGAGTACTTCGAGGATCTCGGCTGGACAAATCTTACCCGTACATGTCCATTTCTGTCGGTTAGCGACGTTGGTCAAGTGAAAACCCGTGAAAATTTCGCAGTGAATCCACATCCGCGTATCAACATCACTCCACGACAACTGGAATGCAACGTCATGGAATGGGAGGGGCGGAGTCTCGTGACGGCAGCAGACAGGGGAAAGGGGTCGTGAAAAGGAGGCTTCTGGGAGTGAAGGAGCATCCCATTGCCTCCTTTGTTTATCAGCTCACTAACGTTTAGTACCTTAACACTATGCAAAGCGTTACATACACTAAATTAATTTAGTGTTGTACATTACATCGATATATTTAATCTATGGTAACAGAGCCTTATTTTATTCAGGCGTGTGATTAAATATCTTCAAAGTGACGGCTGATTGTAGTTTCGCGCAGGCGTAGTGGGAACACATCGCATGTCGAGCGTTGACTTCTAACAACCGGAGTGATGAAAATTATATCTCTCACGAATCATACAACCAACCATTTGCTTTTGTACAATTAAATATGGCTTTTAACCGACATTAAAATACATCTAAAGAAATACATTTCTACAGGGTAGCACTTGTTGCCTTTGGTAGAAATCGTACCGCGTTTAAATTGCGGATTTAGCTAACATATGTGCTCTAAGTGTATGTCGGCAAAGGACTCAGCCTTTCCCGTTTTCCCCATTTATTTGAATTTCTCCTGCCTTATGGTTTAGAAAACCACTGGTTCTGTATAACATTTTTTTTAAACGAAAAAAAGACGGATGGCTGGCGTCACGACAGAGATGTAAGATATTTCTGATTTAAAACGCAGACGTACACAATGAAAGTAAACCCACCATGCATGTGTGTATATTTAAGCTAGAGGCGCCTACCTATAAAAGCGGTCATCGCGATAAGGTGTCAGGTCCTCTTTGAGCTCATTGTAGGCCTCCCGTATTTTCCTACAGAAATACTTGAGCTCGCTGTACAGAGGGTTCTCCAGGCCGGACGAGTAGTCGGTGTCCATTATTATTATTATTATCACACCCGAAATGGCGATGAGTAAACAATCCGGGGGCCTCAGTAAAAGGCGCAGTCACCTGTCACGTATTGTTACGTGCGTAAATTAAAAGTGCAGCCCAAGCCGTTTTGTTTGTGTGGCTTAAAAAAAAAGGGCTGTTAAAACAAGAAAAGAAGAGCGGGGGGCGGAAACGTAGAGGACAGTCACATGATCAGAGTTCAGCACCATGGACAGAGGCTGTTAACAGGAAGCTACATTGGTCAGTAAGAAGTGTCTGTGGAGCCGTCTTTTAGCTCTAACAACCCCCATAGACCACGGTTGCATAAAATAAATTAGTAAACAATTTATTGCGTCTTAGCGCAATCTGAGTCACACTGATTGACAGGAGGTGCGAGCAATCACTGAAAAATGGGTGGATTCAAACATATAGATAATATAGGGGTTTTTTCCCCTTAACGTAAAGACAAAATAACTAATTTAATTTATTCTACAAACTGGCATTACACCAGCCAAACCATTTAAGCACATACACAGTTTAATAAACTCTAAAAACTGTAAAATGCAACAAAAAAAATAAAAAAATAAAAAAATAATATGACAAAAAATGAGGTAAAAACTGCAAGTACAAATCTAAATACGACAAAACATGAGGTAAATTCTTAATTTTTATGCGCGCTTTCGCATAAATATTAATTACGGTAAATGAAGTGTGCGATTAAACTCAAGGCTTTTTCTTCTATTTTAAAATATTGATAAAGTCTCCTTTAATAAGAGGAATTAAGTTCTTTTTTATCTGTGCTATAGGAAGCTGTGCTTTGGGAACGTCCACAGGTTTATACACATCTCAGTAGCAGAATCTCAGACTGTACATGTATTAAATTAGTCAAAATTACGATGTTCTTTGTCTTTTCTCAGCAGTAAAAGTCATATTAATTGGTACTATCAGTGATGGCTGTACAGGTGTGTCGCACTCGCCACTTTCAAAGTGTCTGCTGTCTGAGATAACAGAACCACCTTGTATATACTGGTTCAGCAGCTGCTTAGATCTGATTTCAACCATGTGGACGTTTGCCTCAGTATTCAATGTTGAGGTCTGGCATGTGTTTGATGGAAGGCTGTGAACACTCACTGTTGTACCTCTTTCGTGAACTCTTCTGCACATATTGATAATTTCAACAAAACCATTTGGATTCATCACTTCATAATACACAGTGCCACTGATTAGCAGTCCAGTTCTTGTTTAATTTGGCACACTGCAGCCTTTTCTCTATGTTTTCATTTCTTAAGTGTGGTTTCTTGATAGTCACCTTTTCATTGAGACCATTTCTAATGTGGATTCAGTGAACTGATGGATCAACTGAAGAGTCAGCTGCTAGCTCAGGTCCTGGATTTTCTTTCCCATCTTGTAAGGACACGACTTTCAGATACCGTTCATCTGCTGTAGAGTGTTTTTAGGCCACCCACTTCATCAGCTTCCTTAAATGTGTTGAGGACACACCATCCTATGATATATCACGTTTCGGGCTAATAGTACTTTGGAAACCATTTGTGGTAAATTACAGATTCAATAAAGAAATTTTTTTTTCCAGCAGGCTGATAGCAACAAAGTAACTAAAGATAGCAAAGAACAAATGTTAAGTTCTAAGTTGTTTGCTATATAGACACAACACTGGTTCATCCCGCCATTTAGGTTCCTGTTTTGAGCTTGAATGATCCATAGATAAGGGTTAAGTGGCTTATCAACCAAACAAACATCCCTCTGAAAATTGTCAGGTACAAGGACTGGACTGAAAATGAATGAAAAAGCAGCCTATGTCCAAAAAAACCCAACAACAACAACAACAACAACTTGGAAGAACCTTCAGAAACCTGGAGGACTATTGCTTAAGAGCACAAAAAATTACAAGAAAGTCTGGCTCCTTGGAGCTTTGCAGTATATTTATGTATATTTAAGACAAAACCAGTGTTTTTCTGAAACAATGACATTTTATTCAAAAGATGCGTGACATATACAATTATAAAATAATTTACATGGCATGCCTTACTATCCATTCACTATAAACGTTCAGTCACCAAGTCAGACTGACTTTTTTCCCCAAGTTTTTTTTTTTTGTCATTTAAGTCTACAGCTACAAATACAAAGCACAGATCTTTTCTAGAGAAAAGCCAAATTCTACAATATCTACAACAGGTCATCATCAGTTTAAAGTGAACCCTTAACCAAGTCCATTAGCAACGCTGAACGTGAACTCAGTGGCTTACACTTGTGAACTCCTGTGAACGATGAATGAGTGTGTATGTGCAGGAAGTCATGACCACACATGGTTGAAGAGGATAGATTCAACACTGATGGGGCTGGTAGACTGCACAGCTGAATACAGACACACCATGACTTGACATTTACACTCTACATAACTAGTCTACAAACTACAATAAACCGGGCACTTACTCATTCACATCTTTTCCACCAATGCAAACTTCACAAAACATCAAAAAGTCACCTGTTCCCATCCCTCAAACCCAATCCCTGCATTTCCATCTCATAACTTGGGCTATACTTGTAAACCCCCCCCCCCAACACAAAGAAATGTTTGGGGGAAAAAAACTTCACAATATACAGTATGTATACTTGATCTACATTGAGGAACAATCTCATAAATAAAGATGTACAGACCAGCAACTGAGATGCTAAAGTAAAAAGGTAACAAACTGTGGTCACAAGAAATGACAAAGGTTTTTTTGTTAAAGAAAATATTGCACAACTAACAAAAAAAAAAAAAGTTTTCTTTACGACATGCTCGTTTTCAAGATCAGGAGACCATTTATTTTTCTCCTCAGTCCACATCTCTACAACCCACTTCCCAACAGACATGCTTGTTTTGTTTTTTTCTTTTTTAAATATGAGAAAAAATAAAATAAAAAAATCTAATAATCTCATCAAACCAAGCAGAGCTGGTCCAAAGTAAAGAAGTTACACTTCCCAATAGGCCTGTTTGTTTCAGCTTGAGATTTTCAGAAGTCTATATTTTGGCACAAATATTTGAGGTGGTATGCCATCACACCTTCCCAATTTCACTGAGCACTCAACATTCCCGTTTCTCTCTGTGATTTTTGGCTGTCATCTAATGCACATATTTGCACCGTGAATGAATAATTTACTGCTGCCCATAGTTCTTCCAGCTGGCCTCGCTCTTTGTCCTTAGCTGATCACAAACAAAAGCTTCCCTGCCTCAAACAGCAACAACAACAACAACAACAACAAAAACCCCAAAACAAAACAGCTTTTCAGATTTCAAAGTCAGCTTACTGAACGGGCAGATCTCGTAGCTTCATTCTCCGTCGGAGACCAGACTTTAGAGTTTCAGTGATGGTAAGATCAACTTAACTGCTCTCTATGGTCCTGGCTGCTTAGTTAAAACAGTACTACAGCTCTCCTCCACATGTGGAATTACACTTACACACAGTGGAGACAAGTGTAAACAGAAATCTGCCACCTAAGTCTCTTTACAACATTGTACATTTGACTGATATGTATTTACATGAGTTCTGAAAAGAGTATGAAATGGCATAAGTGAAATATACAAAAATATTTCATGTACCTTACTAGGATGTTTAGTGTGGTCTTTAAGAGAAGGGACAGCCCCCCCAAAACAACAACAACTACATACTCACTTCACAGAAGTGACATCAGGTGACAAATCACTTCATGCCAGAGCTTAAATTGTTCAGTCTCGGCCTTGGCCACTTCTTTGGCGCCCATGTCACCAGTACAGGATAGTACAGGATACGTCTGTACACTGCTATGACCTGAATTCTCCTGACTACACAGTAATATTCAAACTCAGTCTCCCAAATAAGAAAGCTGTGTGAGGATTATGTAACACAACAATGACAATAATGTTAAGATTTATATCTGAATCGATAAACAACATGTACATATAAATTAGAGTAACATTTCTTCTTCCTTCAAAGCAGCACGTGGACTGCAGGTCTTTACCTTTCAGATATTGTAACAGTGGCCCACTTTTCACAACAGTGAAAAGCCTGAACTCTTAGTAGTGTTCCAAAATAATGCATATATCTAAACCTCATTTCCAGCCCAGACAGGCTGCAACAGTAACAAAAGGAAAGGGCAGAGAGCAAAAACAAAAAAAGACCCTCCTACCCTCCACTGTGTTTAGTCTTTTAAGAAAATCCTAAAAGCAAAAGCAGTATAATAAAGTGGTAACTGTTTCACTAAAGGTTTGTACAGCAATGGATTTCAGTGCCCAGTAGTACCTGTGCGCTCTGGAGATCAAACTTGTTATCCCTAGAGTGTGTTTTTCAAGTATTACTGCTGCTTCTTTTGAAAACTGCACCATAGCAATTCCTCTCTCTCTCTCTCTCTCTTAACCAATTGGTTATCACATCTATAAGCTTCTCCTAGCTAAAGCAGCATTTATTTGCATGATGATTTACCAAAGCTCAGCTCTTTGGCCCTACATGCACTGCAGGGTGCCGGCAACTGCCGAACGGAGCAGGTCTGACGGCATCCTTCATAAATGCAATCGATGCTTTTGCACCAACACTAGTGGCAGCATTGTGTAGTGCAGCGTGATTGTATTTCTCTCTATGGCCAGGGCTTATTTTAGTCCTCGTCTCCAGAATCCAATCCAAGAGTTTATGATTCTCAAATGAAACAGCTGTACCCCCTTCAACAGACTGCATCTAAAGCCCACAACTCAGGGTAAATAGGGAGGAGACATCTCATTTGAGGCGTTGAGTAACATTGGCCAAAGCTACTGCAAAGGCCTGCACAGCAGAGAAGGGATATTGGAAGTCCAGGATGTAGGCATTGCCATCAATTCTGCCAAACTGCATCACCTACACAGGAAAAACAAAACAAACAAACAAAAAAACGTTCATGCAGGTTGAAAGGAAAAAAGGTTCAATCCTGTTGGAGAAATGCTCTAAATCAATAAATGTTGAATGTGTGTACTTATTATTTCTGCAAGTTATATAAGAAAAGTATCACCTGTCTCCCCTCCAGTTCAATCTGAAAGTTCTTGGCGGACTCCTGGGTGACACGGCCACCGAAGTCCAGCTGGTATACCTGCGTGGCTTCATTCCACAGTGGCTGCTTGTTGGCCATGACATACACAAAGCCCTGGCTGCCAAGCCCTCTGTCCTCCTTCTCATTGGCTTTTCGACACTTGATCTCATCCAGCTCACTGGCAGCCCTCAAGTTCCTCTTACTCTTCCAACCCTTTTTACTGCTCTGGCACTGATTGAGCAGCTCGTCCCCACTGATAAATAGCTCTGGCTCACTTTCTGAACTATCTTGGAACTCACTATTGGCAGTGGCTTTACTCAGCTTCTTAGCCTTCAACTGTTGCTCCTTCTGTCCCTTGATCTTCTTCTTGTCTCTTCCTCCCAACCGTGGACTGGAAATGAGAGAATTGAAATCACCCAGGGCTCTGCCCTCTTTTTTGGATTTGCTCCCTTCGGCCAGTGGCGGCACATTAGCTTCCTCAGCCCGACCGTCCACGCGCTTGCGGTTCTTCTTACTGAACTTCTCCGATCGCTGCGGTACAGGGCTCTCAGTCAAGGAGAGCACCTCCTGAAAACTCTCCCCAGCCTCTGTCATGGTCTCTTGTAATCCCCCATGGCTCTGCAGCTCTGCTGGTGGTGGCGGAGGTGGTGGTGGCGGAGGAGGTGGTGGTGAGAGAACATTTTTGTCTACTGCCAGGTGGGAGGCTTTGGGTGGTAGTGGCACTGCAGGACTGGTCATAGGTGGGCAAGAATTGTAAGTACCCCAGGGTGTGTGGAGGGCAATGGGAGGAATGGGAAGCCCAGCACAAGCACTTCCTCCTGGGTACATAGGTGGGAGGGGGCAGCAGGCTAGGTTGGCCAGATTTGCAGAATAACCTGGTGGTAACACTAGGGTTGCATCCTGTTGTGAAAAGGGCAAAGGTGCCACCACCTCCTTTGGTGAGGCGCAGGGGCGTGGAGAACCTGGGATGGGTTGGAGCTGGGCTCCAGAATAGGCAGTTGCTGGGGGGTACTGGAGTGAGATCTGGTAGCCTGTAGCTGCTGCAGCAGCAGCAGCTTGGAATGATGCAGCACTAGGACTTGTGGGGGACTTTGGAGAAAGGACAAAAGGCAGCCTGGTTACATCCAAGTGCTGAGCTGGGCTAAGAATAAGGGGAGGTGGTTTGTGTGGTACAGGGGGGGCAGTGGAGTTTAAAGTCGCTGTCCGTTCCTGAGGAACCCACACCTCCTCTGTGGATGCTGGATCCCACTGATAGGGAGGTGGGCGCTTGACCACCAGCCCTGATGCATCACTTCCTCCTAGTGCCAGATGCCTCAATGATTGGTTCAGTGTCTCATCCTCTGTGAATGCTGAATTAACGTAATCAGCCCTATCTCTGCCGCTTACCCCTGCTGCAGCTCCAGACACTTCAAGTGAACTCATCAGATTATAAGAGGACTGGGAGGCCAGAGGAGTAGCACTGTTTGAATGAACAATGACTGTGCTGTGCGGTGCTCCGTTGCCTGGAGGAAAATCTTGTCTGATAATAGTTCCTCCCGCTATTCCATTAGCACTCCCTGGGGCAGTGCCTCCAACACTAGATCCACTGCTACACTGACTACAGGTGTATAAGGCTGTTGGCACCCTCTGCTGGAACGAGGCTGCTAGTGCAGTACTGTTTTTCGCCTTGGGAGGGAGTGGTCTAGGTGGTTCCAGCATCTGGGAAACTTTGAGGGCTGCCTCTCGGCTGTTCCTCCTGAGGGTGGCGTGGATCAAACTGCTGTCAAGCCTCTGTCCGGGATTCCTGCCAGCAGAGCTGTTCTGATTAGCTGAATCAGGGTACGGAGGCGGGTCTCCACTGGGTATAGAATAGCGAGGTGCAGTGAGTCTGTTCAGGGTAGCAGAGGTGTAGGGCAGCTGCAGCTTCTTGTCAGCTGAGGAGGAGGATGAAGACGAGGTTACCCTGAGAGTGGCGGAGCTGCCAGGTCCTTGGAGCGTGTAGACATTCTGATTGCAGACCAGGCGTGTTCGAGGACGACATACTTCTTCCACATTCCCACTGCTGTCAAATGTCGTTATCCTCTCATAGCCCAGCGGTGTTGGATACTGAGCTTGTTGCTGGCCTGAAGGATGAAGTGGAAACTCACCCTTCTTCATGCAAAGGTCTCCAGCGGGAGGAGTTCCACTGGCGCCCCCTCCTAATCCAGACGCAGCACTGGAAGATGCAGCGGAAGCTGATACAGAGGCAGCAGCAGCAGCCACAGCAGCAGCCACTGTCCCAGGGTAGGGGGGTGGGGGGTTCATCTTGCTTAGCTCTAGAGGGGCACTGAACACCACCGTGTCACCCTCAGCCAGCTGTGGAGGTGACCGAGTAGTTTTGATCTTCAGTAAGTGTTCGTGCTCGCCCCCTACTGCTCTCTCAACCACTAAATCAGCAGACTGATGAGGAATCTGGATATGCAAGGCCCCAGGTTGTAGCTGGTGCAGAGGTACACCCGAAGGCTGTCCTGAAGACATCGAGGAAATGGGGATTTGAATTTGAAGCTGCTGAAGCTGATGGTGCTGCTGTTGCTGCTGTGCTTGCAGCTGATGGTGCATTTGCTGCTGTTGCTGCAGTTGATGCTGTTGCTGCAGTTGCTGCTGAAGTTGTTGCTGTTGCTGTAGATGTATGTGCTGCTGGAGCTGCTGCTGCTGTATGTGTTGGAGCTGCTGCTGAATGTGCTGCTGCTGTTGTTGTAAGTGTTGGTGCTGGAGCATCTGCTGCTGCTGCTGTTGGAGTTGCTGTTGATGGTGCTGAATTTGTTGTTGGTGGTGTTGAAGTGACTGTTGTTGTTGCTGTTGTTGATGTTGACTTGGGTGTTGTTGCTGTTGTTGTTGTTGTGAAGGATGATGAGAAGGTGGCGGTCCAACCACTAGGCGACCTACTTCCAGTCCCCCAAATATGACCTGACCAGGACTCGAGTACCTGGTCGGTACTGTGTACTGGGCTGTCAAGATGGTGTCCTGGCTTTGGTCTGACCCACCAGCAGCCCCTCCAGTAGAGGTTGCCGTGGAATTGGTTAGGACATCCAACTGAACATTCTGATTGGCTAGGAGTGACTGGACCAGACCAATGCTTTGGGCAGGGGACATGGCCTGGGCTGGACTATGGATGGGGGCAATAGGGATGTTGACAGTGCAGGGTGGGTTGTCATCAGCACCGCCAGTAGGGCCTGAAACAGGCAGGTCATCTTCATCCTCGCTAAAAACATTGGGGCTGAAGACAGGGAGGTTGATGTAGTCCATGGAGATTTTCCGCACCTCTGGCAGGTAGATGGTCATCTGTCTGGGCTGCAGATGGAGGAGGCTTGTCTTGTAGATAACTAAGGAGTGAGAGGCACAATAAAAATAAATAAATTAGGAAAAGAAAAGTGACAACAGACAAATTAGACTTAACTGGAATTAATGTTTAATTATCCAACACGTTGATTTGTTACCTGCACCGAGATTGGTGGGTAAAAAAGTAGCCAGCCCCACTATCTTGAACTTTGTTCCCCAAATATTGGATGTGACCTGAGCAAGGTAATTTTGCTGCAAGATAAAAAAAAAACGATGCATTTTTCTATAAATATATTAGACACATTCCGAAATTTACAACAGTACATTTTATGTAAAAATCCATCGGTCGTGCTTCACAGCACACACAGGCAGCACGTGATCCCTTACCAGCTTCTCACTCAGCTACGATAACCTGATGTTTACCTGAGTGATGTCATCTAGAGGAAATTCCCTCCGTGTTAGACTGGGAGACCCAATTGAGGGTTTACGTATGGGTAACCGAGGTGACCTGGAGATCTCCTGCGTAGCACGGGAGAGTTTGGGAGATTTTCTGGGATCAATGTTGATCCTGTTGGTAAAGGGACAAACTAAGTCTCTACAGAGAAAGTGGCAAATAAAAAAAAGAAGAAGAAGGTTTAGGCATGCAGAGAAACCAAAAAGCAAACAGCAAAGAAAAGGAGCATTCAAATAAATTTTAACAGTTAAAACAAAAAAACTCAGAAAAAATTAGTTTCAATGCCATAAAATCTTAAACAGAATTAATGTGGCTGTTTACATGTTTCTGAAATGAATTCACTGTCATATAAATGCTTCTTGTATCAGACTCTTCAGCATGCCAGTGATCACTTGATTCCCGCTTGTTTAAAACTGAAAACCTGCAGAGAACTAATCTCCTCTTGTCTGCTTCACCTAAATCACTGAAAAGATCCAAGTGTCAAACAGAAGAGACAAAGTGGCTTGATGCAACATGCTCCTGTACACACAAAGCCGGGGTTTAGTTACCTGGGAAGTTTGGGGGACTTGCTACCCCTGGATATCTTTGGCGATTTCTTGCCAACCCAGTCATCACTCAGCTCAATGTCGCTGGAGTCTGAACAGTTACAGCTGTCAATCATGGCTGATATCAGACTGTTGCTGTATATCTCATCTGTGGAGACAAAATATGAAAATGACACTTAAGATGTTACTTTTGATGAAATGTTCAGATCAATACAACCAAAAACAACGTGTCATTTGTTCTCTCAGTTAAGTCATTGCTCAACTGTTAGTAATGTTGCTTTTTCAGATGGGCTGGATAAAGAATGATAAAATATGAATGCCTTTTGGTATTCTTTTTAGGTATGTTGAAACTGCAGGAAGCATTTTCAAATCTACTTGAGCAACCCGGAGGCAAGAATTGTCATAGCTTTGCCACAACATCACCATCATTATCATCCTATCAAAGCATTTTTCTACCATTTCTCAAACATTCATTTCTTCAGTCGTTCTCACTTTGTCTCCTCTTCCACAGTCACAAGGAGTCTGCAAAGCACAGCTGCTGCTCCAGTTTAGGTCAAACTAATTTATTTGATGAACATAAAAGTGTGAATGGTCTGGAACCATTTCATGGCTGGCTTCATTTATCACTGCGTGGGGAGAGAGAGGGTTGATTTATGAGCAACCCAGGGGCCATAAGAGGCCCCATTAAGCAGCTTTTAATTAACATGGGTCCAGTCTGCCCTATGTGACTAAAACTCGCAAAGTAAGAACGTCTGGAAAACTACTGGACAATGTCAGAACTGTGTCGGGGTTCATCTTTTGCAGTTCTACTTGAATTTCAGAATCAAAGATACATTTTTAGTTCTTATCTCTACGATCTTACTGTATTCTTTATTTTAGAACCAACATAAAAATGTAGTTATTGCATTTAGAAGCTAACAAACATTTCAGGTCTTCTTTGGAAAATTATTCTTTTTAAGTTACAGGTATGAAAAAACGAATCTCACCTGTTTTGCCGTCTGTCTTGGGATCCATAATAACAAACTCAGGCCGAAGTTTGCTTATTCTTCGGCCCTTGAGGATAGGGACCAGACCTCCTAGGTACTCCAGATACAGAGTATAGCAAGGCCCTCCCACTTCAGGGTTATCCTCCGTACGCTTCATGGTGCAGTGCAGGCGCTCGTTTCCAGCTGTCGGATAACTCACAAAATCTCTCATGTTGTTTGGATCTGGGATGGGAGGCTAGAAATGTAAAGTACAGTTAAGTTTAAAAACTTTTATGCTAATTACAGCTCTTCCCAAACCACTATTAAATCTATTCACATGGTGTTTTATGGTTTTAATAGAAATAAACCCCTCCTGGCCTGTGTTACCTTGATGGTGGGAACAAAAGCGGCAGTGACATAAGAACAGAGCCGGGAAGGCATTGTGAGCTTGGCAACGTCTTTTTCCTCCTTTAACGCTGTGGCAATGCCCTGCTGGCACAGCAGCTGCAGTGTGGCAACGCGGTGCTCAACTCGCACAACATAGAGCACTGGGCCCGATGCCAAGAACAGACGAGAGTCCCGGTGACCCCAGCAGAGCGTAGTGATGGGGCGCTACAGTATGAAGGGGAAGACACATCTGAGAATGAATAATATGCTTTCACAAGGCTAATGTAAAGCAAATCATGTCATTACTGCAAAACACTTCTTTGCTGGAGTGAAATCCTCAGAGTGATTCCTGAGAACAGTGATTTCATTCAATAAAAACCGAAAACAAAAGGAAATTATCTGTGAATGTTTACCGAAGTCTGTCATGCAGGCTGATTATTCGCGTAAAATAAAATAAATGAAAATCTTTAATCTTAAAATCTTACTATAATGATCAAAATGAATGTATGTACCCTCTGACGTCCTTAACAGGTGAGCCAATCTCCAAAACGAACATTGTCATGTATACATCAATGATTAACATCTCCGTTTTTAAACAAGGATACATTTTCCTGTATAGTATGTTCATTTCATCATCCCCCTACTTTCACATTTGTTTCACGAGTCAAGTTCACTTCACAGTTTCCAGAAATTGAATCCGAGACGATTTTTGTTAGAGTCAACACTTAATATGGAATGAAGAATTTGAAAAAGCATTGTGATCCTGGAAAGAATATTATCAGGGTTCATACGCATTTTTCAGGGTCAAATTCAAGCACTTTTTAAACACTTCCAAGGTCAATTTTCATGCTTTTCCAGCACAAAATAATAAGAATAGTTTTAAAAATTTGCACGTGTTATGTACACATTCTCGAAAATTATTTACTCACCTATCATGTGACTCGAGAGCGCAAACTCCGCCATTGGCGTTTTAAGGAGTGTTTGATGGAAACAACAATCTCCAGGCATGTTAGTGCACTCATCCCCGACTGTCCGGGGGAGGGGCGAGGTCACACATTGAAATACACTGACATGCAGAGGTCGTAGGCAGCCCAGGCAGAGAAATTTTGCTTTTAGACTTTGCGACTCATTTTATTTCTCTATCTGGTAAGAAAACTATTCGGTCAGATAGTTATTTGTGGTGAATGAAATACAGTTTCAAGCACTTTTAAGCACCACATCTGAAATTCAAGCACTTTTCAAACCTTGAAAAGACAATATTAGACTTCAAACATTTTCAAGGATTTCAAGCACCCGTACAAACCCTGTAGTATCTTGTGTCATTACTATCTGCTAATTAAGTAGCCCTGGCCTTCCCATCTCATATTGTTCCTACCCCGGCTCACTGACTCACTTAAACTATAGTTGGTTATGGTAGTCCTCCCTTCTGCAAACTGAAGGGCCACTCGAACCACAACCTGCATTACTAAATATAAGAACAACTATTTTTCTAGGATGACACTCATAAGTCACCTGTGCTGGTGTATCCAGTGTGTAGATGTGTTCGCCTCGAACATTGTAGAACTTGACAATGGCGTTCCTGCTGGGTGGAGGACAGGAGGTGTCAGTGGAAAGGAGGGTCCTCTCCATCCCTGCCACTGCTAGTAGATCCCCCTGTGAGCACCACTGGACCACCACATCTACAACACAGAGCAAAGTAGTACACATACGTTTATGAAGGGCAACATCATTTTACACATTTTTACATCATTTAAAAAAAAGAATTAACACAAGTGAATGAAGGACACAATGAAGCGAGCAAAGGCCAAAGCAGCTAGAGAACTGCTGACTTAACAAAATTAATAACAAACGCACACAAACCTTTCAGAGCAGTGTGGATGAGGATGGGGGAGAGGTCGTCGTAGCTGTTCATCAGATTGATGTCTCCAGAGGTGAAGCTGACTGTCAGCAGTGGTTTCTGGCTGTGCACTAGGAATAAAGAAAGAAAAACAAAACACAAATGGTAAATGGTAAATGGCCTGTATTTATATAGCGCTTTACTAGTCCCTAAGGACCCCAAAGCGCTTTACATATCCAGTCATCCACCCATTCACAAACATATTAGCCAGGCATTGTGAACAGCTGTTCTGTTCATCAGAACTATCAATCACAATGCTTTTTAGATTTAATAGACACGTGTTTAGGAGAACTACACTTCTTTTATCATTTGTATGTATTTGCCTAAAAGTATAAATAATGTGTTTGTAGCTTAGAATAAGCATTTTCTATATACATAAAGAGTGTGCCCTCTTCCATGGAGCCCATTGAGCTTCAGAGTCAGCCAGAAAAGAAAGCCCAAACAATGGTTGTGGATGGTGTAGCCGCGATAGATTTGGAAAGTGTTAGCTGTTAGCTTTGACCTCACCACTAGACGCCACTAAAGTCTGTACATCGGTCTTTAAAAGAATGTTAATTTGTGCCCATCAGTGGGGAACGTGTGAAAAATATACAAGTCTGTGCTCTCAGTAGCTTCCAATAATACAACACAACAGCTTTCCTTTAACCAACTTTCTACCCACTACTAGAATTTAGCCTCACATCAAAAACAAGTGCAAAAACGACTGAAACAAAACGTTAAGTGACAGAACAAACTAGTTCAAAAACAGAACTGTAAGGTACTTCAGTTTGAATCATCTGACATTTAGGGACATTATTCAAGAGTATATACCAATTTTTAACATTACTATAAATAACACACCTTCAGAGAGCACTCATACATCTTCATTGAAATATCCTTGACTCCGTACTTTAATGTAATCCTGCAATGACCCAAATAGTACCATAAATAAAATGTCCACTTCTGCTTTGTTGTTGCAACATCCCCACAGATAGGATTTTAAATAGGTGTTGCTTTAAATCAGATACAAAATGGGGCTGTAATTGCAGTGTACTGTGCTGTGCGATGATAATGGGTTATCATCATGTATCATGACAAAGATTTGACAAGCCTTGTGCGTCACTCAAGTTGTTGACTCAAGAGATCATTTCTACTGGGGCCAATCAATTCATATTGAATGGTTTAATTAGTGAGTTAGAGCCTGATCTGTGTTCCAGCTTAGGTAATGTGGAGCAGGGAAATTATTTTACTGCTATTGTTAAATAATCATCATTATTACCAGTGCATTAATAATATAATCTGCAGTATGATCATTGCTTTAACAATGTAACAGATAGCTTTAAGATGGCCTTAAGATGTTTATGATGATGTTAATTTTGTATTTCAGATGCAGTTATAACTATTGTGTACACAATGCATATCTGTGCTTATTTGAGTTGATGTTCAGGTTCTTTAAAGGTCTTAAGCTTCACTGACGTGACTGTTCAGGTGATACATGCTGAGGGAAAACTAGAACATAGAAGGAATTGCAATACATGCTTACAAAACACTTATATATCAGGTCATTTCATATTAAGGTTTTAGTAGAGGTTCTTGGTTAAAACATTTATTTAGTAGAAGACATACACATAGTCTCAGTGAGCCTCTGGTCTAGTGAAAGGTCAGAAGTGCAACAGGTGAATTGAGAAAGAGCATGTGAGGTCGTGACACACACACATGAGTTAGATTTATTTAGAGGAGAGATTAGTCATGTCTCGGCAAGAAAGAGGAACAATTCACTTTAAGACAAGAACGGAAAGTACCAGCCATGAAAATAGAAGATGATCTTCTGGGTTAAAAGTCATTGTGGTGTTGATCTGATCTATGTATAAAATGTATCTGTGACGCATGAAGGGGCGTCAGTAAACAAACCCTGATGTTATAAAATAATTGTTTGTGCTTTAGTAAGTCGAAGATCAATTGCTGTCTGCGTACAGAGTTGTCTTCCCACACGTGTGTGTTCATTAAAATCATTGTTTGACCAAGAGCTTCTGGACCAAGGGTGGTTTGTACTCTCCTTCCTCAATTTTGAACCTTAACAGTAAGCAGTTTTCAGCCTGGCCTGTGGTGAAAGGAGGGGGAAAAAAAATTTAATAGACCACTGGGAGGAGGATAGACCCTCACCAATATATCCCTAGCAACTGGGACTAATTAAGCTAATTTTTATTGGTTCCTGTTTTGTTTCTTTTGCCTCTTTTTCTCTACAGTTTGTTACGCTGGCTGGTGTGCACACGGAAATCAGCAGGAGAGGAGGCTGACCAGATGCAACAATTCCCTTGACAGACAGCTTACATCCCAGTGCACTAGATATTTTCTGTCCCAGTGGAAAACTGTTTTTTAGTTGGCTTGTGCTTCTTATGCTTCGTTAAACAGCTTACACTGGACCAGCAGCATACAGCTGTAGTTTAAATGCTTTTACCGAACACACTTATACATGTTGAGAAAAGCCAAGAACTATTTTTTTTAAAGCTACTTTGGGTCACAGAGGTCCATTTAAGGAGACAAGACTGAAGCATGGGTTGCAGAAGTGCTTGTGACCTGGCTACTTCCAGACATTTGAATTTGTTCACTCCACAGTTGACTGATTTGTCTGGCTTGGTGACATGAAGTGGCGGTTTCTTGATTAAAAGGCAATCAGTCCAATGTACGCAACAGGAAGGCTAATGATTAGCCAATCAGTGCCACTGGCAAAATTACTGCCATTTGTCAAGCAATGTCAAGCTGTGCACTGCAACAAGGATATATTAAACCATCAGTTTCACTTGTTTTGGAGATGCAGGTGCAGAAATCTGTTTTTATATGAAAATACCTACAGGGGTTTTGGAGAAGTGGTCCACTTTTGGTATCCGAAGCACAGACTGTATATAAAACATAACTTCTGGAAAGTGATGTCAGTGCATTCCATTATCAATATCAATTATCGATTCGATTCATTAGTGATTCTCTTACAGAGAATCTTATTGATTCCCGGTACTCCCAGGAACCGGTTCTCGACTCTGATCCCTAGTAAACATGGGGTCACCATTTATTCAGCATGGGGTTCTGTCAATTACAGTCCCAAATGGAGCACAAAATGAGGACAAAGCAGAAAAACCTTTAGGGTGGGCCCATTGTTTGACATGTGACTTCAGCCTGAGCATGCAGTGTCGCTTGGTTTGTCAGTCAGATCCAGATTTTCCCTGAAAAATTTTGAGTCCCATTATGAAGCTTGAGGTTTCATAACAGAGGACTCAACCAACCAATGGGTGACATCTAAGTATATTTATTGGTCATTTATACAGAGTATGTATGACCCCTAGCTCACCCTCATATGAACAAACCTATGATAAAGTAAGAGCTTACTTTAGTGGGCTCTAGCTTGCATAAATGATGGTTTACTGCTGGACCTGAAGGCTTATTCTACCTGTGGCCCTGCTGAAGTGGATTTCGACCTGGCTGTCATCCTTGCCTTTCTGCCAGTTTCCAAACTGAACATTTCTCCAAGCAATGATTCAGACAATACTGAATGTTGGGTCTTCTTGGGACTCATTGCTCCTTTTTAGGTGTTGGTTCTTGCTTTAGATAAACTTGTCTTGCAAACCATGTTTAAAGACTGCTAGCAATGATAACTTGCATAGCTGAGTAAGATATCTCCCTATAGAGATCTTCTTGTTGAGGCAAAGCAAGAAGATGTACTTCTACTCAATTAATTAAATTTTGAGACAAATAGTGTGACTAAATAAAGGTTTATTATTCTTTGAAAGATGTGATGTGTCACAGAGAGAATCAGGCAGGAAATTAACCAGGTACATTTGGTTTTAATGTATGTTTCTTGATCAGAAGGTAGAAGAAGAAGTTTTGAGTAGAATACCTTGTGGTGGGGGGTAGTCATCAGAATCTGTGTCGCTCTCACTGCTGTCCTCTACCAGGAAGCTGGGGTAGTTCCACGACATGCTGACAATACCGTCTGACTCATGCAGCAGTATATGGGCCAGCATGCGCCCATGGCAGTCCATCACTATCACCTGTCCATCTGCAGTACCAAACAACACCTGGCGCAAGTGCAAAAAAACAATATTAATGTGGACACTGACACAAGAACAAAGACTCACACTTGAAAGAGGAGAGAAAAATGAGACAACAGCAAGAAAGAAAAACAAGACAAATGCATATCACAGAGAAAAAAACTGCGAGAAATGGACATAAATGGGTTGATGGTGATAAACAAGGACAGTTACACATACACGGACTGAAAGTCTGCTGACATCCAACCTGTGCTGACAGTTTAACGGCATGAAAACAAAAATATAGCCTTACAAAGACAACAACACATTCAAGACAGTGGAAGCTTGCTGTCACTCACAGATTCAGCTCTCAGGGTTTCTGTCTACAAGTGGCAAATGGCAACCTAACATTTCTACTTCTACTTGCATTAGAAGACTGGGTAAGTGCCAGGTGAACATATCCTATGTTCAAAATCTGTATAGTGTGTTACCTGCTGATCATCTGGGGTCCAGATACCACAGGTAATGTGGCTTTCCAGGTTGATCTCAGAGGACCAGTGTCTTTGCCCACTGACAGAGCCCACCAGGACGAAGCCATCACGATAGGAGATAAGAGCCTGGGTCCCATCATGGGACCAGGTAAAGTCACTCACCTAGAAGGGACAGATAAGAAATGTTAGAGTTATTTAAAAAAGATAAAATAAATAAATAGTATATACCTCAGCTGTTGCACACAGAATCAGCAGCAGCTTATGATTCTGTAAATGATTTATATTTTTAATTTAAATCATTTTTTAGGAAGAATTCTAAAATATTCTGGTTCCAAATTTGAAGCTCTGCTTCTATTCAAATGCAATTGATCTAGAGACTAATAATGACAAAACAGTGTCCCTCAACTCAAATAATGTATATAAAAAAAACTTTAACCTCTCAGACAAAAGCAGAGCAGCGATGGCATTTTAAAAAGCACAGACCATATAAAAGTGTGGCTATTGTTCAGATTGTCATCTCCAATAATAACTCAAGTAATCACAAAAGATGCTGTCAACATGTGTCAAGTCTTAGCTCAAGGAATGATGACAATGTTTGATCGATGTGGCCTACCTACCTATGTTTGCTTGGCAGGCTTAATTTTTAATTAATGTGCAGCATCAGTAAAAACACATAAAACCACTTGAGGTTTGATAAAAATGATTTAAAAAATAACAAATATACATTGATTAGCGTGTAATTACTTCTTCCAACAAACTCAATTTCATACATTTATAATAAATCCATTTAACACTAGTTTGTGAGCGGCCATGTTGCCCCACCATCTTCAATACAGTGGCCAAAATGGACATTGCTGTTCCACCTAATCACTTTTTATATATGTGGCCACCATTTAACATTTGGACATAAATATTTTTATATTCTCTTTCTCATCATCTCCACTACCACTGCTGCTCTTTCTCCCCCCCTCATTGTCATTTTAACCACTTCCTCCTCCCCTCCTCACACATAAGCATGCACAAATACGCTTATTTATTCTCAATATTGTCACATTTATTTTTTCTTAGCAGAATAGAAATGCAAGCCTCACATGTCCAGACAGCTGACCAACAACAATAACAACAACATCTGCTTATGACCTAATATTATGCCAGCTAATGTTACACTTGAGTGTCCTAACAATCACACTTTCGCTCTGATTATATACGCCCTCTGTCATTGCAGAAAGTTTGACTAACACTGACGAACACCAGCAAAAACAACAGCGCCAACAGAAAAGTTCAAGACATTCCTAACGACTCAACTCGGTATCGCAAAGTTTTACAGCCTCCTCCAGTGTAAACAGAAATGGGCACCAATAAATACCTGAGGTAAACAGCGGCTTAACAGCCTACACTCACTATAGATGAACTGTGGCCAGAGTTGTTTGTCCTACAGCAGCCACCGTAGCTATAATTATGCATTTGAATTGGAGGGGGTTAAAAAAGACAACTCAGTCGAGTGCGATTTCAAATCTACTGACATCTAGTGGCGGGGTTTTACACACTGTAACTTTAAGTATTACAGGTTTATTGCAATGACATTATATTGCTTTATATTATCACTGCTTGCTTTGCTTCCATTAACTCTATCATATAGTTTTACCCATTATTTACACAATAATTTCTTACAATTTTTTAAAACTAGTTAAAAGGACCGATTTACATTTTGTCTACTTGTGTCTCTCACCTGAGCTCCTCGGTCATTGACGAGCTCCACAGACCAGCGGCCCTCATACTGGATCCAAACAAAAATGCCTCCATCTGTGTCACATGTGGCCAGTTTCTGGAAAGGCTCATTCCAACGCACCAATACCACCTGAAAGCAGAGGTGAGGTAAAAAACACAAACAAACAATCAGATAAAATTATCAGAAAGACTGTTCAGTGTCCTTTGACAGCCATTATTTTACAAGACATAAGAAAATGTACTAATTCACTCCTTCACTGACAGTGAATTTAGCCATGGCTCTGTGTCAACTTACCTACAGATAACATGAGAAAAACAACAAAGTGCCTTTAATTAAGACATTATACTCTAGAATCAGCTGAATGCCTAAAATCCAAGTTCCCACATTTCAATGAACTAAATTTAGCATCAAGAAAGATGGAAATAACTCAAAAAGTGGGTTAACCTCATTTTGAAAAAGTCACAAAGGAGCCGCTAATATCTTGAATATTACAGACAGAGAGATTCAGTTATAATGTCACCTTATAACTGAATGGCACATTTCAAAATGGGACATTACAGCATTTTTGCGTTTATGGAAGAAAAGAGATGTATACAGGAAAATAATAAAGAGGAGTCTTACAGGTTGACACAAACATATGTCTCTCCGTTTGCCCTGAGTTTAGTACTGTAAAGACTGATTGTAATTTGCTTGGGTATGAGCTGCAGGAGCACAGTATACAAAACACTCTTCATAACACGTTTCTGTCACCCATCTTAAAAGGTGCCCATCACACTCTCCATCCTGCCCCCTCCTCTCTTCGTGTCTCCATTTGTCTTCTGTTCTGTAGCGTGACTCAGCCTATTCCCCGGAGGAGTAATCCTAAGAAGGGAGCCGCTCTGCTCTCGCTAAGTGAAGCACGTGGGTCGTACACGTTCACACACGCAGCACCGAGCAGGGTTTTAGTGGTGCTCAAGCTCTCTGACTGCAAGTCCAATAGATCAGCGGGTCTGAGTTGGATAAGCCAGTAATGCTGCCAACCCTTAAACAACACTTCCTTACCTCTGTGCAACACACTCACAGTTCCATCCATCAATGAAACAGATGCTATTAACTGTGCGTCCCCATTTTATATTCCATCAAGAAAAGAAACAATCAATCATACTTACACTTGCTTGAATACTTTATTATCTTCTTGCACTAATGCCATTAATGCTGACTTACAGGTTATTAATTAAGAACTTCTTTAAGAATTCATCTAACACAAATGATCATTAATCACAAAACTTTCCTCAAACAGTATCTTGCTATAGTCTATGGACTTTTCAAGCAGCATTTTAGGCATTGGAAAAAAAAAAAATTAGGATGATCAGGCTTCAGGAAAAAAGATTATTGGAGCAACATCATGTAGTCAGGGCATATATTTAATGAGTGAGGCTCAGCAGCTCCAATTGTTTTGAAAAAAATATATATATTTTTTTTTTTACAAACCCAGGAAAAAAGATATAAAATGCACAAGGGAACATCACAATATTTATCAATTATTTCTTATTGAGTAATACCCTGTTTGTCACACTTATTAGTCTGGAAGTCAAATCAGTCAATTTATATGAATATACAAGGCATGGCCCTAAAGCTTAATGGGCAGATAGTAGTTTTTAATCAATGTCCTGTCCCTGCTATGCATCATTAAAGTGTCCTCTTAGCCAGATTTTGCATGTTCTAGTTTGTCCTTTTCCTCTGTGTCTTTGTAGCAATGACAGTCATCCTATTGCAGGTCTACAGCTGAAGGTCTCCACATCATTCTGAGATGTCCGCATTCACAGACCATTAAAACTAGCCTGCCATCTATCATTCTGGCACAGCAATCATTCATGCAGCAGCATTCACTGGGTGCAAAACTAATAGGCTTCTGCACCAGTATTGTCAAAGATAACACATTACAAGGATCTCATTGGGGGGGGAAAAAAAAAAACACAGATTTGTGGTGTTCCTCCATCTATGCACTGTCTGCAACCTCTGGCGATCAAAAGGGATTTTCCACGTGGTATTATACAACATAATTCAGTCCCAACTGGAGGAGACTTGTGGCTTTAGATTAGGCATGAGCTCTAGTTTGCATAAAGCTAACAGCATTCATGCAACTACAAAGCAGGGTCAAAGGAAAACATAAAAGGATAAATTAGCATTGGATTTACACATGCTGTGTCTCACGTGTGTTCCCACTCACAGCCCCACAGAGGTGAGAATAAACTGTTTGTCTGTAAATTTAGCTCAGTGTGGAGATTAGTGTGAGCTGGTGAGCCATCCTGCGAGGGGGGACAGCTGAGCACCTCATGTGATGCAGCGATCAGGGAGATCAGACATCACATAGAGACAGACAGGATAAGCGTTGGGAGCTGCAGGACCACGAGGAGCCTGAGGTGTCACAGGAAAGGCACATCAACATGTGCAAACACATACAGTTAAAAAAAAACTTCTTTAATTACAGTGCATTATATGCTCAAACAGACAGTAATCAGCGCCAATAAGCTCAGAGAGATATTAAAGAACTTTGGAATGACATGTAAAAAAAAAAAATATATATATATATATATATATATATATATATATATATATATATATATATATATATATATATATATATATATATATATATATATATATATATATATATATATATATATATCACTCAAAGGCTTTAGTATCATCATGTAGAGAACACCTACAAGTTTTTGTTTCAAAAATACATAATAGCTCTATATCTACTACAATCAGGGCTGTTTTTACACTCTTGCAGTATTCTAGGACCCCTAAATCAGAGACTCTCTGAAAGGCTGCTGATCCCATATTCAACTAAAAGCTCTGGGATTGAGTTTTAGTCTGATGAGATAGAAACAGATTGTTTTTAAAGCTGTGACGCAGACACTTCTTGATTGGATCTTAATCACAACACCCCTTTAAAACATTCCAATCACATGGATATTTTCCCCCAAAGTAAACAAAGACATTAACATTGACTAGT
The DNA here is from genome assembly GCF_057382275.1 of Copadichromis virginalis. Classification (NCBI taxonomy): domain Eukaryota; kingdom Metazoa; phylum Chordata; class Actinopteri; order Cichliformes; family Cichlidae; genus Copadichromis; species Copadichromis virginalis. The sequence goes on from NC_140632.1 coordinate 12,501,158, forward strand.
TGTTAATTCAAGATGGGAAACAAATTAGTGTCCATGCCTGCAACTGACTTTTTGACATTGCTGTTCTTCCTCTGTACTAGTATTGTACTGACCAACCCTCAGCCTCCTGTTGGCAACTGAACAAGCATACCCAGTGACCTCAAATCGCCATGCGATGTGCATTTTTAGGTGTGCATACTCCTTTGGTGACTTGTGCAAGGACAGCTGGAGACACCAAGTAAGGATAGTTGTTAGACTACTCTCTTGTCTGTTTGGAGGATACATGTGCAGTTTGGGCCCTTGTAGTACAGTGGCTTTGCAGGGAAGTCTGGACCAGCCTGTAGGATGCAGTGGAAGAGAAACTATGATTTTATTAGTTGGCTAGCTGGTTCAGGCAGAAGAGTTTATCCAATCTACAGAAATTTTTCATGTAAGCATGCAATGTGGAAAGTGTAACTAACACTAGAGTTAATTCGGATGGAGATCATTTCTATAACTGCTATGCTGCTCATCTGGATGGTTTTGGGATCAGTTTTGGGAGCATTAAGAGCCAAATACAATCACTGGACCAGTCAGAGTTTGGTGCATAAATGCATTTCTCTAAACACAAGTGGTTACGCTGCCCATTACTGTTGTGTCAGATATATGTGAGATGGTTGCGTGAAAATTACATCCAAAGCATTTTGAGGGCTTAATATTGCACCAGAATTCTTCCTGTGCAGACATAGATGGTCCATTGTAGCTGATGGTCATCCCATGCCTTTTAAGTACAGATATGCTTTTAGGAAAGGGAGCATAACTGACCACAGCAACTTCGCTGAGAAGAGTAAATCAAACCAAGCAACAGCTTCAGGAGGCACTGGTGTCAGCACAACTGAGGGGACACTATGACAGCGAAATGCCATAGTGGTGAAGGTGTGAGTGCAAGTCCATGACAATGCATGTCTGATGCACAAATAACTTTGTCTCTGCAAAACGTTTGAGGAAAGGGAGAGCCTTAATATATTACACTTAGTCATTATTTTACTTTTTTCATGCATCCAAGATAAGAGCACCATCCAGGTCTATGATTTCCCTCTTTTCCTTCCAGATGAAGAGTTGACTTATGGGTAACACAGAGCTCATCGAGGATGGAGAGAGGAAAAAGAACTAGGAGAAGCTACTTTTGGCAGTTCCCTTATTCGCAAATGGTCACGACAATCAAAAGCAGGTTCGGTTTCGTAGAGTTAACCCCTTTTCTGGTAGGGTCTCCCATGGCAAATTGGTCCTGGGTGCAGGATCAAGGGAACAGTTCACCCTGCCCGGAATAGGATTACCAGGGCCCCGTCCTGGAGACAGGCCCGGGGAGGGTGCCCGGGCCTGTGTCTGGTGGTCAGGCCTTAGTCCATGGGGCCCGGCCGGGCACAGCCCGAAAAAGGGACATGGGCCCATCCTCCTGCAGGCCCACCACCTCCAGGAGGCACCAGGTACAATGTGTGCCTGGCGGTAGGCAGGAGCGGAGTCCCTGATGGACCGATCCCCGCCCACCAAGACTAGAAAATCAGATATCAATATCAGTTAAAGAAAAGCTCTGTGCTGTGCTGACACAAAGGCAAGAATTAGCAGGAGTGATTTGCAAATCCATCAAAAGAGGTAGAATCTGAGCTCATTATGTGCAAGTCAGGTGTGTAATAAAACCTTAATAAATAATAATAAGTTAATAGCATTTACAATTATTATTAATGTGTGCTGTAAAGACTCCTGAAAGTACCGTTAGGGAAACTGCATTGAATAATAGAAAATAAGTAATCTGAGTGATACCAGAGTCCCTCACACCACTGGTGTTCCTCATTCGGCAGAATAATAAAAAGGAAAATAGTGACCAAAACAGGCACAAAAAATATCCAGTTGCAGGCACCTCACAATAGGTTTGAACAAGTACTAAAAGGCCTTAATTTCCATGGGCCAGAGAGATTAAATGATACACCCACCCTCCTTCTTTGGGGGTGTTTCTACATTGTGTAGTTTTGAGGCCTTAAAGTCTGATAATCATGCATCTCATTTCATGCAGACAAATTTGGTAATAATGTTGAGTAAGATCAGACACTAAATAGGACTGGATTTAATGCAATAAATCCACAAATAACACAAACACAGACAAAGCAGAACATTTACAAAGGTGTAAAAGTCCAGTTTACTGGATTTTATTCTGTCCTGTTGGTGTATCTACTAACGTGGTGAATGACTGAATGAGAGACGAGTCCCTAAGTGTGAGCCAGCGTCAATGAACTGCAAGCTGCAAACAATTAAAACCAAAGAAAAATGAACTGAATATTTATGCTTAAATATTCACATTTTTAAAGTGATCATACCTTATAAAACAAAGGCTATATTTTAAGTGTTATTCTTCATTTATTTGACAAGGATCAAAATGAATCCCCGAAAACAGAACAAAATACTACTGTGATTCAAGTTTTTGTGGGGGCTGAAGGTTTTCAGATTTCCAACAGAGCTGTGACACTCTTACGTTTGGTAAAGGCTGCTATAGGCTGTTAAATTTTTTGTAATAAGGAGCTTTAATAAACTAGCATACATAATATAAACAGTGTATAATATCTTTTAGCCTACCTAGTTATTCAGAAGGACAGAATAAGGCTCTATTATTCTGCAAAGACAAGTGTACGAAACTTTGCGTCTGTCTGTCTGTCTGATCCTTCACTACAAATATTGCTGAAGATGAACTGCACAGGCCACGCTGGAAAATTTGTAGTGAACAGAAAAGTACACCTGGATCTGAGGAAACAGTCGTTACGCAACAAGTCCTCTCCAAGGATGGATTAGCGCACTAAAGCCATTTCCACTAAGCACATTTGGAGGGACCATTTTAATTCAGTGAAACTTGGCAAACCTGAGCTGGCCTTTCAATGTCAAGAGGTCACATAAGGAGAGAGCAGAAGAAGACACACTCCATAAAGTCAGGTAGCGACCAGCACAGGGAAGGTGATTATGAAAGGAGGAAGAGACAAGACCAGGAAACACTATAGCTTGTAGTTACTGACAAAAATAAAGCTGTTGTAAAGTTGTGAGGTTCCCATTTAAGTCTTAACAGAAGTGTTAGAAAAACACTGAATAACAGAATCCTTCCTGCTCATCTAAAAAGAGGTGTTAATTCTTCCACAGGCCCTCAACAGCAATATAAACTAGTTTATTTATGAGGCTTTGGCAGGGAGGAATTTTTAACACATGAAAATGTGACACAGAGCGAAAATGCAAGAAAGTGAAGGAACATACAAATACTGCTGGGCCTAATCAAATGGATTGATTTACCCAAGTTGATCAATCAAAATCTGTACCAGCAGAACAACAATGCACAGACAAACTAGAACACATAAGAGCAAGAATATGGCCCGCAAACCAGCTCAATCTGGCCAGGACATAAACTATACATGGTTAATGCCTCCATATAGCTTCTTCAACATTTGCGTAAAGTGTCAAATAAATAACCACCAAGCACTGCTATAGTGTACTCCCAGAGCATGGAACAACTGCTCAGATACAAATCAGTGTATGGATCAGTACATAAGTTACAGACGTTGCACTCTGAGCTCAGTGTGGTAAACAAATGATTGTGTCATGGTGTCTTCTGTCTCTGTTGGACTTTTTCCCCCAGAGAAAAGTCTACACCTGTTATCAAGGGGAAACTAAGAGGTGGGACTCCTATGTTTGGGCAAGAATACACCCATAAGTCTCTTGTGAATAGTTCAGAGGTTTGAAACAAGTTTCTGCAGTCAACAATCAGTAGATATCAATAATCATAAAATTTATTGTTTAGGATATATTACATTCTTATGACTAACATTAGTCACTTTAAATATTCCCTATTATACTTTGAGTTAAAAAACAAAACACGGAACTGCCTCAATGCAAGACTTAAAACTTCCTCGCACAGCTAAGCACATATGATTCTAGCGTAAGACAACTATCACAGCTGGCAGATGACAGGACACTGACAGACAATTTGCCCAAAACCTCTGCTGTGGCCAACATTTTCTTGTCAACATGCTGACAGTCATTGTCAAGCCTGTCTCTGATGTTCAGCTCTCATGGAGAATGAATGGACGCCTAGTGATTAGCTGCTCGCTCTGCTCAGCATCTGAATGCACTGTACCAGGAGAAGAAGGGGGGGGATAAAAGCATTAGATCGTCAAGAGAAGCATTGATCTATTTTGACACAAGCCCAGAGGGATTATTTTTCACCATCACAAATACAGTTGTCTAAAAAGATGTAAAATGTAGCACTTTTATCTATTTTCAGCCTTATTTTTGAGTGGTGGAGCTGACACAGCTGCTGCTAAAGGTTAGCGTTCTCTTAAAATAACTAGATAAAAATAATATCAGAACATTCAAGGGCAAATTCTGCTTTTTTCACCATTATTTTCCTGATTTTTTTAAATAGAAGTGTCACAACTTCTCCCTATTGAATTGTACCAGTTGAGGAGACCTGGATGTCTCATGAGTGCCTCCAAGGTGAGGCGTTTTGGGCATGTCCAACTGGGAGGATACCCCAGGGCAGACCCAGGACACACTGAAATTACACCTCTCAGCTGGCTTGGTAATGCATCGTGTCCCCACTGAAGAGCTGGAGGAGGCAGCTAAGGGGCGCAAGGTCTGACTGCTGCCATCGCGACACCGACACACAGAAGAAAGCAGATGGATGAACATAGATGATTTATGTTTATGATACTGAAAAGAAATGGTACACCCCTATTGCTGCCATACATGCCTGTATATTAAGCCACCCAAGTCCATTAGAACAAGGGCATTCATATATATATATATATATATATATATATATATATATATATATATATATATATATATATATATATATATATATATATATATATATATATATATATATATAGATAAGTGTGAGGATAACGAAGCGTGAAAACCAGTTGAAACCAGTCTAAACTTCTAAATGCTGGCAAGTCAGTTGTCATGTACTGGAAGTCAGGGTTTTTTCTTAAATATGAAAAAGGGGATCTTGTCAACAGCCCTCTAATCAAGTGCATTATCTGCCATGTTAACATGGAGCCAAACAAACTAAAGGGGCACTTGGAAACCAAACACGACTCCAAGGCAGAAAGCAGGAAGAAAGCTGGTTGGAATTTGTGTCCAATAAGGTGATGGAGGGAACCTATATGCTGATGAAGCTTACTGCAAACCAAAAAATACATTAATTGATTTGGTTTGTTTTTTTAAAGTAGGATCCTTGAAAGCTCCAGATGCTGCAAATGTGTTATCAAAGTGCCTAGAATGATTGCACGGAAGCCATTTTCCACAGATATGAATACAGATGTGACTTGGGAACAAAATGCTTAATAACCCCTGCTGAAATGTTCAAGCTTTACTTTTGTAGGCTGTCTAAACAGTCACATATAGTTATTAGCATTTTTACTAAGCAACCAAGCACCATAAAAAAATGGCTCAACAGAAAACAAATTGGTATGCCTCTGTGAAAAGGTGGCTGTGAGTTACAACAAAAGGATCCCACTTTTCACCTTGCTCCTTTTGAAGCTGCTATGTTGTAATTATTTCTCAAGCTGGTTGGAAGGGAGTGAAGCAGGTGGAGGAGGACATATGTTTACTGGGATTATTACAGGACCCAGAAAACCTTTTCAGTACCTGAACATCACAACAGACTTAAAAAAAAAAAAGTGCTACAGCAAGACAATAGGGGAGCTTCTCCACATCATAAGATGCTTTTAATTCAAGTAGCTTGCAGTGCCAAGGTCTGTACTATAGGTAAACTCAGGTGTAATCCAAGGGTACCCCAGGCACTGGCACTGGCACACACTACAGTCCATTATCCACATGCCCTCTTCTTATCAGATGTCTGACAGCTTAAGATCCGTCTTTTACTTTACTACAATGCCCATATTGGGACAAGTCCAAAACACACATCCATTCAGACGCTCACTTACATTAGGAAGATCACTGAACACTGAGGTCTATACATCAACAGGAATAATGGCCAAATTTAAAGATGCTGACACGAGTATTGATCTTGGCAGGACTAAACTCCTATAGGATGAGTTCATATTCCATTTCTGTGTCCGTGTGCTTTTCTTAACATGACTTGAGCCAATTTGTATGAAAGGACACTCGTCACCAGCAATGACAAGTTCTCAATGACAAAGCTGACGTTTAAAGGACAGGACTGTCAGGGGACTAACGGCATTTGATGCTGAAAGAGCAGCTTTTATAGACAAAGGGTTATGGCAAATGCACTGACAAGAATGAACCTCTTTAAATAAAAGGTGATAATAAATAAATACACATTAATACATATGTAAATGCAATGCTGCAAGTTTAATTTGAAAGACAGTAAAAAAAATAAAATTAAAAAAAGTCAAGTGGTGCAAGGAATGCAAAGTAAAAAAAACAAACAAGTACAGCGTATATAGCGTGCTCCTGGGGGTCATTTCTTTTGTATTATAATATGTATTGCAATCTGCCCTCTCTTCATCACAACTGAGATGAGAAATGACCCAAGTGAGTGAACCGATCTGTCACAACTTGACAGAATTCATTAAGCAGCGTAATTTCCACCAATGTCAGAAACCCCAAATTATGCATAGAGTGCGTGAGTGATGGATTCCACATCGCCCAAAGCATTTATTTACTGCTTTATATCAAAGCGTGGAACGTGGAAGCGTGGAACTGGAGAGGACCTTTACTACTCATTACTAGCGCTGGAATGAGGTCAAAGAGTAAAAATGTGCAAATCTTGATCAAAAAATAAATAAATAAATAAAAAATAAAATAAAAACATGTACATCCTAAAAGCAAGCAATCTGAGAGTTAAGTGTGAAATAAATTGTGGGCACAAATGAATAGTGCAGTGCCAAACTCCGTGAGTGCAGAAAAGGAAGATGCAGACATCAAATGAGATTATCAGAAATATCAAAAACATCTGGTGTAAATGTTTTTCTTATTATTTAGATAGACTATATAGATAACAGCTGAATGTTTAAGTGGTCAGAGTTAAATGGCATTACTGCTGTGCTTCAGTCACACCGTGTAGGGATTCATCCACTCTCCCCTCAGCTGCCTTGGAGAGTGCTGACACTGCACCTCACTCCAAACAGCTAAACCCACTAAATAGAAAACGCAACCTGTGTTCAATCTCCACTTGTCCTGTGTGTGTGAGAAAAAAAATCCTTATTAGTATTTAATATTGCTGGGACATTTGACTCAGACAGTCATCCAGTCTTTTTGGTTCAACTAAATTGCCTCAATGCATTCTTTGTGGGAATCTTTGAGGGTTATTACTATACTGAGGGATAGGAATAAAGCCTGTCTGGAGTAACAGAATGTATTGACTAGGAAGAGCATGCATATCTTGTATACATATCTTGACTGCAACCAAAAAGTTGATCTAACTGGCAACTTACGGTTAATGAATATCAACCACTGCAGGAAAACACAAAACCCTCAGCCTCCCACAATGTGAAGAGGTGTCTTTTTTTGTTTTTGTTTTTTAATGTAGTGATTTTACTGGTTCGACCCACTTGAGCTCCATACAACCCACAAATATAACTGTATGTGGCTCACGAGCTAAAATAAGTTGGACTAAGCAGCCTTTTCTAAGGGGATCAACTAGTCTACTTTTACTGAAACTTCTCAAATACTGCTTTAAACACTTAAAAATAATGATTTTGAAAATTTGCTTTATTAAGTTTAACTGAAGAGGAAGAAATATCAGAGTAGCTTGAAGTTGTGGGAAAAATAAATAAATAGAAGATTTACTAATTAAATATTCCTGAGATACATTTTTGATTATAAGACATTTTAAAACAGCTTCCAAAACACGACTGTGGCCTTTAAAAGCTTCAAAGACTGTTTGATGAAGCATTAACATAGACATCTTAACAGTCCTATTCAAAAACAATTGCACTTGAACCTCTTACCTCACTATTATGCCCTCTGAGGTTAAAGTTTACTCTCTGTGGGGTGGGCCGGTCTCGTCTGCAGTGGCTGGATGTAAACGTAACCCCAACCACTCCTCGGCTGTTCCCGGTGGCAAGCCAGCCCTCTTCATAGTAACGCTTTCTGCATACCGGCTTCTCCTTCTCACTCTTGGGCACCCTGCCCTTCCAGGACAGACATAAGATGTTGGAGTCACTGGACAGGAGTGGGCCATGCTCCACAGCAGCGAACATGCCTGCAGCTCTCTACACTCCCAGAATAAAAAGTGCCCTTAGGGAGGTTCTTCGGAGAGGACAACTACTGTTATCAGCACGTCTCCTCCTTTGAGGTTACCAGTTCCGTGTCAGAAATGAGACAGCGACAACGGTGCATAGTACTGGTGCTTTTACTTGGGGATCTGGAATAGTGACTAAAGGCGATCAATAAAAACTTTCCCCAGAAAGCACAGGTGAGGTCAAAAAACAAGTGGATTTTAGCATTGCTGGATTAATGATGTTATGTAGCCAAATGAGGTGGCACACACACAAAAAAAGGCACTCAGGTCATTTTTGATGTGATGCTACCAAGTACGTGCTGTTTCGGAGAGAAGGCACCAAATGAAAGTGCCTAAAAATATATTTAGATATCCACCAGGGTAAAGTTGAGACTCCTATCAGCTGAGCAAAACAAGCATCAACCCCCCAAAAAAGAAAAAACAAAAACGCGCCTTATCTTGTAAACTTATAAAACAGGCAGGTATTCATTCCAAGTATCATCATTGTCTCCTTTCTGTGCTCCACATCCTCCTCATCTGATCCCAGTTTGTGTCTGAGAGAGGAGAAGCAGGGACTCCTCTCCATCAGCTGACAGCCCACAGGAGAGCCGCTTCTCCCGGTAACGTCATTACGTCAGCCGGCCCGCCTTTTCAACCGGCCTCGGGGATTCCATAGAGCACTGTTGGGTAATACACAAAACGACGTTTATATATAACATAGAAAAACATGAAAAATAAAATAAAAATGTATTTAAGAAATCAAGAGAATTGTGTCACAACACAAGCTGTGGAAAAGCGCTCACTTGCTGCCCACTGCCGTTAATTTAAATATTAATGCGCTGGGCTAAAAATTGCCTTTACTCTTCGAGCAGCAATTTTACTTTGAGGACTATCCTGTTCAGCGGAAGGGCATTTAACTACCCGCTTAATAATTTATAGGAGCCAGGTATCATTTTAGCTTTCATTTAATTAGGCTACAAAGCTGTAGTAAGGCGGCCTCTCGCGGCCAAACGTTTAAAAAACAAAATAGACGAAAGGTAAACAACAAAGACCGTAACAGAGAGGTAAGAACAAATAAAAGAATAACAGCTTTAAAATGAACCCGGGCAGGTCAGACAGACAAGACAGACCGAAGAGGCACAACGGGACGTTATTTATTAATACAGAGACAATAAAAATCAAGCCCAACAAAGAATAGCTGAATGAGAATGGCTGTTTGGAAATATACTCGACATTAAGATTAAGTCAGCGGTGATTACAAGATCCCGAGATTTCCCCACCATTTCCAGTATCACTAAATCTAAACCAGTGGCCATGATAATAGGTGCCTCTCGAAAAAGCCATCTGCCATTAAACCACGCCAATTCGTAAAAATAACATAAGAAAGATACAATGGTTATTGACAACCAAATAATCACTGTTTAAGCCCGTAAGACGTTGGAAAATTAGCCAAAAACATCGATCACCATAAGCTGCCTGCCTATTAGCAATAGCTAGCCAGAACCTGGATCCAGACCGAGAGCTCTGTGGTCTCCACTGATCATCAAAACATTCCAGTCGCGGGATTAATCTTTCCTCCCTTCAAGAGTCTGGCGCTGGGCTGTAACGCTAATCCATCCGAGATGCTGGGGAATGCGGGTAACTAACGCTGTCTGTCACGATTCTTCTTTTTCTTCTTCTCCATGAACAACAACCGGAGACAGCTAACCGGCTAAGCGGTCAGCTATCAGCGCCAGGCTGGCTCCGTCCACCCGCCGCTGGCACTCGCTAGCAGGCTACGGTTAGCACATTAGCAAACGATTTATGGCAATAGTTATTTAATATTAGGACACATCTGTTGAGAAAAAAAAACACACACACCTCGGCGGTGTAGTGACAAAGTGGCTAAACAATATAAACCATGAGTCCAACAAAGCCAGAGAAACATCAGCGGTCAGTGGAGTGCCTACCTTGGATCCGTACCGCTGCTTCTTCCTCTGCCTGCAGCCTGCTACTGTACACTGCTGGGCCCCTACTGCTGGGTCACGTGACAGGCACGTGATTCAGACCAATTAAAATTGTTCATATCAATAGCACCTTAGTCAAATAACAGTCAATCCAATAACAGTTTACCTTTCAAAACTAGGTTCCCACAAATTTGGAGAAGAATGCATCTAAGTATCTACATTAAATATACCTGTATTAAGTATATTAAGTACACGCATACAGCAACTGTATAAGCAGCCTCCATTGCATTGTTTTTTTCACAATAATGTGAAGCATATTTTAGGTCAAATACAAATGTGGGTGTGTATAAATGTGTAATAAAACAACATATTATACATGATCACAAATTAAGAAAACAAATGTGCCAAAGTAATTGTTTAGGTTTTGGGTTTGTTTGTTTGTTTGTTTGTTTGTTTTTGCTCATTCCGTTTATAGGCAGAAAAGTATTTAAAAGTATGAATGAGATCTAATGTTAAAATGCCCAGTGACTTTGCAGATACTGCATTTAAATTAAATCAGTGACCAGAGGTTAACAGGCAGCCTTTGCAGTTGAACCTTGTAAAGAAAGATCATACATGTTGTAAACCTGCTCAACATTTGGCAATAAACCCCTTTCTGATTCTGATTCTGATTCTGATTCTACATTACTGACTGACTCCACTTTTTCAAATAAGATATGGTGATGATCAAGAGAAGAATCACCTGTGACAAAAATCACTGTGACAGAATCAGGAAGCTACAAGGTAGATGAAGCATCATAAGCATGCATAAATAATGTCACGATAGTCAAGTGCAGACTACATTGTTATTCATATGACTTGTAAATGTGAATATGAAAATATATTTGAATATAATACATCCAATCTTAGTCTTTCATTCTCAGTTTTATGACCATGAAAGGTTTCGATGGGACTGTAGACTGGATACTTGGTACTCATCACTAGCTCGTTAGTGCTCACCTCATTTATCCTCCAGGACACAAGGGGGCAGCACAGGGAAATGATTTCACCTTCTGTCCGCTCTCTCAAAAACATGGCGTCTCTCATGGTTCGCAAACGTGAATTATTCTCTTTGGCAAGGATATTGAGTGGTGTCTCATATTTGGTATGGTAACTAACTTGTTTTTCATTTTAGATAACGTTTTCTAACAGTTTACTAACATGGCAGGTCTCTAGCTTTTGAAAAATTACTGTAGCTAGTTAGCCAATCGTAGATTTTGGCCATTCGTGGCAGCTGCACAACCGAGGTCATTTGTACATTTCAATAAAAAGAGCTTGATTCTGTTTTCAGGGACCGGCAAGTTTGAGTGTCTGTTCGGGTCACAGGAAATGTAATATAACTCGGTAGGTAACCCCCCCATCTTTTAAATGAGTTGAGCCATAATTGCTTACGTGAATCACATGAATTTTCACACGAAGCAGGGGTGCAGCAGTTTTAAATTATGAAGAGACTTACAAACAGTTTTTACTGTTTTTTGATAAGATCTGTCAGTAAAGATAAATAGCATGTGTTTTTGGAGCACTTTTTTTTGGCTGTATCGGAATGCAACGTGTTTATTTCCCCATGGAAATTAAGTAAATAATGTAAAGAAAAGGACATCTTATAGGTACAGTATACTCACAATCCTTAATAAAATAAAACAACACTAGCAGTATATTCAGGCAGTGAACAGGAACACCATGAAGCTAAGCCAGAAAAGCCCAGAGGCATTAAGCACCTTGTGCAGTTGAAGTGCACTTTTTTCTAAGCACATTTATTGTATAAGCAGTTATTCTGTATCTCCTCTGCAGGTTTCACCTCCCTCTGACTCCCAGCACTTCTTTCCACACGACAGTTTTAACGTCAGCAGCACAATCGGCAGTAAGTTATCATTATCATTCTTATATCAGGCTGGTGCTGTAGTGAAATACAACAAACCTACAGTGGTTTATATTCAAAGGCCATCGCTTGGAATTGCATGTGGCGTTAAGGCTTTCTTTTCTCCTTTGGTCCAGATCACAGTCACAGAGGAGCCGGACACACTGTTCCAGAAACTGGTGGTTTTGGTTAAAGGTCATGACAGAGCTGTGTTGGACAGCTATGAGTTCTTTGCCACCATGACAGCTAAAGAACTGGGCATCAGTCTTGGAAAAGTGTGAGTTTTAGCAGCCACACACTAACTCTAGTAAAGGTTCTGTCTAAAATCTTCTGTCTAAAATCTTCTTGTAATGCCATGACTTTTTTTGGGATCTTCTTCCTCCATCACAGTTTTGAACCTCCGAAGGACATTGAGAGGTTAACACTCCTGAAGTCAATACACATTTTCAAAAAACACAGAGTCCAGTATGAGATGAGAACTCACTACCGGTGCATCGAGGTGAGAAGCTCTAATTTAAAAAAAAAAAACTAAAATCCAACAAGAAAAAAATGCACAAAAAGCCATTAAAAGGAGTTCGGTATTATTCACCTAGTTACATTTTACTGGAAACTTCTAACCTTTGCATAATAACACGAATGAGCTTTGTGTTTGTGCCAGTTATTGCATGTCATTATAAGGTAATTTGTTTAACATGTTTATTTTTTGTCTCTGTAGCTGCATCATATAACAGGCTGTACAGCACAAGTATACCTTGAATACATTCAGAGGAATCTTCCGGAAGGTGTAGCCATGGAGGTGACGAAGGTGAGGTTTTGCAGAGATCGATGTACACCCAAACTCGCGCACCAGTATCATCAATATCAGTGTCTGCAGGCTAGATGCTTTCCATTGCAAAGCTTATTAGTATGGCCCTCCATGATATTCCCAATTCTAATGTGCCCCCTTGGGAAAATTAATTTCCCACTCCTAACTTAGATTGTTAATAAATTTGGCCTGTCCCCTGTTACAAATGGTAAAGAGAAGCTTTCAGTTGATGAACAGTGTGGCCTGGTTGAAGTCAAAACTGGATACAAAACATGCACAATGTTTTCAGTTAAACATGAAATGAATTCTCCCTTGAAAAAATTAACCCTTAACAACAACAAAAAAACCCCTAATATATATGTGATCATTTTGAGATTAAATTAAAATCTATTTTGAGAAGATGAAATGTGTAGATTATAGTTGTTTACAACTTCCACGGTTGCTTTACCCTCTTTTGATGATGAACTCATACTTCAGAATCGGTTTTAGTAACAAGGTGGGAAACGATTTCCCTTCTAGCTCAGTATGTTAAGGATAAGGACGTTGAAAAGATGTTGCAGAAAACTGCATCTGGTCAGGCAGAAAACCACACACCTGGAAGAGTGGATTTGTCCAAAATGAAATGGCTGGTAATGGACAAATGGAAGGTTATCGATGGTTGCACCATCGTGCAATAAAAAGTACGCATGTTGGATCACAAGACGGCTGATCATTTAGTTTTAATTGACTCGTCTAAACAAGGTATTTTGTAAAGTGTATAGCAGCTGGTGCTGTTTGTCTTGAAACAACTAATCTGCTCATTTAGCCTTTTTTAAAATTTTGGCTTTATTCTCAAAATGATAATTTATTTTTTTTCATAATGTGGTCTAATACTCCTTCGACATTTCCCAGTAAAGCTGAATATGACAGTCCTTCCCTATCTGTGCAATTCTGTGTGGGAAAGGGCAACTTTCATATGATGTTCTCGCTCTTCTATTCTGTTCATGTTGACAGACTGCAATGGAGAAGGTTCCTGATCACATCCTTGAACCGATGTGGAAGGAAATTCCCACAGACGACAAGCCCAGCCAGTAAATCCAGCACCTGTGACTAACAGATGTCTATTAAATGTGTTTTCCTGTGATTGTTTTTTGTTTGTTTGTTTTTTTTAAAGCATGTTGTCTTTTCTGTTGCAAAGCTATGTGAAATAAACTGAATATGTACACAACTCATTCTTTGTAGTTCAGGTTGTAGTTTATCTGGGACTGTTTCAAATAAGTCAAAAGTTTTTGTTTGACGAGCTGCAGTGATATCGGGATGAACTGTATGTATACGTGCAGATACAAGACCAGCACACACGAGACCTTTGCTTTGTACATTTATTGATTAAAACAGTATACATCAAATCACAAAACAGCGTATACAGCATAGTCATTCTGATGATTGGCACCTCATTTTATTTTACGTGTATTCATCGTATGGTTACCTTCAAAAGGACAAAGTGGAGGTGTTTAATCGTTTCTTTATGTTGTAGAGGAGTTAAGTGTCAACTAATTCAAGTTCACTGGAGGGATCTTTTTTGCTTGCTAGTTTTGTTGGCCTTTTCATTTTGAAATCTATCCTGTCTGTTAAAACCTGGCCTCACAGGAATCTCAATCATTTAGCAAGCACTCAAGTAGGTTCAGACAGGCTTTATCAAATCCTAGATGAATTTCAGCTAATCGAACTATTGCATCTATACCTTCCTGAAACCATTTTTGTATGCTGTTTAAAAAAAAAAGAAGTCTAAATACTTAAGTATGATTGCCAGTAGCTTATACTGCTTCTAATGGCTCTAATCACTGAATGTTTCTTGAAATATAGTCCCTTAAATGTAAACAGTGGATGATAGTGACTTAGAAAGTGATGCAACAGTGGTGAGAAAGTCCTGTAAATCTGTAAATGTAGCATCCTCCAGCTACCACTGGTTCAGTTTACACAACAACAGTGCTTAAAGTTTTTTCACCACCACAGCTGTCCTAAATTAACAGTGTTGATAGTTACCAAAATCTCTGTTTCTCTACTGGATAATCATCAAAATCATATTTTAAATGCTGAACTATAATTTGTTTAATTAAATTATTTTATTTAATTTCTGACTTCTTATAAATCCTGTGTGAAAATGTGGCTGAAATTTGGGTATAAAAACACTGTTATATAAATAATATAATTTTTAGTTTGAAATAAGTTTTTGACAAATTTCTAAAAAAAAAAAATTAATTTTGTTTTTAATGATAGGTGGTCTGATAAATTATCTGTTGTAGCTAAATTACCAAGAAGCTAAATTAAAGTGCTGTGTGCAGATAAAAAAAAAATAGATCTTTAATTCTACCACTTTAGAATTTGTTATAATATAAACCACTGATAAATTCTATAAATTATATTCCAACTATAAATGAACTAAAATGGCTTTTTGTTGGTCAAAAAGATAAAAAGTCTGACAGCCTTCCTCTGTGACCCAGCAGGGGGAAAAATGTTGTGCTGAACACTGAAGAGTGTAAAATGTCTACTGGCCTCCTGAACCAAAGCATTGTTAATCTGTGGGTCGTTCCATCGCTTCTCAGTACATAGTCTAACCTGTGATATCAGCACGAATGTTACCGTTACAGCTAACAGGGGCTTCACGTGTCCAATAAGGTGTGGAAGTGAGCTAGAATGCACCATCCACATTAGCCTGGAAGTAGTTAAATGAAACATCTCGATTTCCTGAGTAGAAGACTACGCGCTATATATCAAGCATGCCATTTTCCCCATCACGGTACAGATGCACCTCCAAACCCACAAATCCTCTAAAATCTCACCACTCCCCAGTATGACTCTGACGTTGCTCCACCTTGAGGTCCTGAAAGAGAGAATCTCCTTGTTTTGGAGAGGAAGGGGTTTAGGGATTAAGACACAAGAGGAGGCTCACCTTTTCAAGTGATGTGCCGAACCTCAGGTGTCACGCCGCTGGTGAAGGAGGGGAGAGATGTGAGGGAGGGCCTGGGTTCCTTGGGGCCCGGGAGGTTAACTGTACTGTGTGCCCCCCCCCCTTCAGGAGACAACAACAGTTAGTCTGTTATAATCAACTAAAGGGAGAAACTGGGACTTCAGAGGCTGATGTAGCAAAATGTAGTCAAAAGTGTTGAAGAAATGGAAAAAGACAGGAAGAGAAAGGGGGCAGGATGCAACACCTGGCTGTGGCTATTTACTTATCACCTCTCCTTGCACGTGTACCTATATTCAAGCAACGTGTGGTTCACAGAATAAAGTCCTTGTTTATCTAGAAAAAATTATTTTCTTCAGATGGTTGCACCTTTGCTTTTAGCTTTAAAAATTCAGCTGGCCTTAATCACCACACTACGGATAAACTGTAAAACCGAAGACCCTCTTAAGTCATTATATCCCAATTTGAGCAAATGTGTGCACATTGTAAACCCACATCTATTGTTATTATTATTTTTATTAAATATAAAAAGGTGGAACTATTTCATGCATGCAAGCAATTAGATTTGAAATTATACAAGAGTACAGGAGATAAGATAAATAGATTTGACTGAAAAAAACAAAACAAACTCTAGAAGGTTTTCCGAGCCAGCTGTCCCCTTTGAAACGGGGTCAGCATCTTTTAGAAACAGAATAAATAAGTTATAATTCTTGGTCATATCAGAGTGTCTGTTCAGATGATGTCCTCCTTTTAGACATGCTACCACTCATTTTAAACTGAGAGATGTCTTGTATGTGGAGCGGCTCCGTGTCCTCCAATCAATTTTACACTGGTAGCTACAAGGCCGTAAACCTTTACTATAAGTACAATTCATTGTTTAGTTTTACATTTTTTAAGCCATAAATTAATTGAAGCCCTCAGTCTACAGAATTCAGTGAGATCTAAAGTGAACATCAAGATTTCCTGGTCCTCCAGATAGTAAAAACTAAAGCAAAACTATTAATTACACGAATCAAATGTTCACTTTAAAGTATCACATAAATAAATGTAAGCTCACACTTACAATGCAGTTCATACTGTTTCACAGAGACGTTGTAGTCGGTAATAACAACTCTCAGACTTGTTTGTGAACAAATAAAAAAAGAAGAAGTTGAGTTTATTTTTTTTGTTGTTTTATTATTTTGTTCTTTCACGTCTATCTCTTGACGGTTCTCAAAACACATTCACAGTTTCACAAGTTATGTTAATTACAATGAATATAAAATAGTAACACTTAAAAAAAAACACAGTAAAGAGTAACTTCTTATAATTAACTGGAGCAAATATGAATGGAATTTGCTCTAATAAGAAACCTGGTATATATGTGTGTGTGTATATATATATATATATCTATATATCAGTATGCTATTCATTTATAATGCTTTTTTGTCATCACACAATAGATCGCTGGAGACAAACATGAATGTTCCAAACAGCAATACTCATAACTTAAAATACCTGCACATTAAAAGATATATAATATGAAATTAAATACTCATTAATACTCGACAAGCTGGATAAAGACTTGTAAAACGTGTCAAACAATAATTAGTGCACTGTTTAGTGAGGTTATGAATACATAACCATATCCATGTAGCATGAGGAAAGATTAGGGAGGTCCAAGGTGGACCAAACTAATAAACAGTAGTGTTTGAGGGCTGCTGTGCACTCCTTCCCCTCCCTTTTAAAATTTTCCCCTCTACCCCCACCTTCAGAAATACAGTGTCACCCCATTTGTTAACCTTTATTCATTAGGGGTCAGGAAAAAGGCTCACAGGGCGACTGTAACAAGAAACACAGAACATTTAATTTTGGAGAACAAACTCGTTTTAACAACTTCTGTTAAAATACGAACAGTATTTATAGGTAACAGAACTTGGGAATCCCTTTACATTATTCGGTTATAAATCGTTTTTAATTCGTCCTCAGTTGCCCTTTAGTCATTTTCACATTTTTCTCTTTGCCAGTGGACAATACCAACAACCAAACATGTCGGCACAGAGTATTTCTTGAGATACTCAAAAGATAACTCAGACTTTTATTTTTTTTTATAAACACATCATTCGGGGGCATTTCATTCACTGCACGACTACAGGGCCTCTTCTACATTAACAGCTGCTTAGTTATAGTTTTTAGAGCAGGCTGTATTAAAAGCGTCGGCCACCAGGGGGGCCTGGCCACCTCTGGCCTCTGCCAGGTGGGGGGTGAGGCGGAGGAGAGACCGGTCCATTGTGGTAGCTGTGTAAAAGGATAAAATCACACATTGGATTCTTGGCTTTGGCCAATAGGGGGCACACTCTGATAAGAGCAGCCATCTGAACGACTCTAGTTTAAGGCGGGGGAACTGAGATCCCCTCTGCTCTGCACCTTTGAACTTGCAAAAATACAGCTTCATGTTTCATGCACTATTTAAGAGTTTAGCTTAAAAAAATAACTTCACTTTACATTTGCTACAGTAGAAAACTATTAAAGCAAAAATGCTTCTTTTTGACACAGAGCTATCAAAAAATTGAAAAGAATTTAACTATAAGCAGGCTGAAGAGAAAGGGACAGAAAAGACTGTGCATTAGTGTCACAAACCTCTGTGCTTTTGCTGCATCTCAGATCTCAAAGAAAAACTCTCAGATTCTCTAAATTTAACAATCTGGTTACCGTGCACACAAAGCACAGAGATTTGTGACATTTTAAGCTTAAGCATGATATGAATATTAAAACACCGCTTACCCTCGTGGGCCTCGCGGACGGAAGGGGCGCGGAGGTCCAGGGGGTGGCATGCCACGGCCTCGAGGGTGTGGCGGACGCCCTCTGAAACCAGGATGACCTGGAGGAGGGGGTGGAGGGGGTCCATGCCTGTAGAGGAAGAACATTTTCAGGCAGTAAGGAATAAGACATTTGAAAGTGACAGGTCAGCTCTAGCTATGCGCTTTGTGGGTGTCTGTGCATGTTATGTGCCTGAATGAGGCGTTTACCTGGGCATGGGTGGAAAGGGGCCTCTGAGGTGCATAGGAGGAGGTGGGGGAGGGGGAAGAGGAGGGCCCATGCCCATAGGTCCAGCCCTACCTCGAGGACCTCTGAGGTCAGGGTAAGGACGCATCCTCCCCATTCCTCTGCAAGGGAAGAAGGTGCAGCATAATTTATCTAAATTGACACATGTAATGGATCAAAAGTTAAGTATGTAAAATGCATCTAAATACAGAAATACTCAGTAGTGGCTGTCTATAAGCATTTCCTTTTTATGTTTACCAACTGAAAATATGTGTTTAGAAACTAACCAAGTTATAAAACTTACATATTACAGAATATCAACACTGTGCGTGTGTCAGACATCAATAAAAGTACCTCATGGGCCCAAATCCATTCATGGCTCCATCCTTTACTCGACCCCTTCCAGGTCCTGGTGGCCCAAAGCCTTTCATCATGCCCCGCCCACCACGCATGCCACCTCTACTCATACGCCCCCCTCGCCCACGGCCTTTGGCCCCACGACCCCTGAAGGAAAATAACAAAGGGAAAACTGACACTGTCCTTCTAGTTCAGGTTCAGTCTTGTTAAGCTGTAACAAAAAAAATAAAATAAAATAAAAAAAAAACACTGACGCACTTTAAATTTTTTATATCTAATCTTGCATAAAACCACAAGAATTGTCATGTTGTCAAATAGTAAGGCATTTAGACTACATAAATAGATATGGGTGTGAAGAGATGCATCTTTAAATCATTATAAAGGAAATCTGCAGGACCTGATTAAGTATTAGTAGAAAACTACTACATTAATTACTGTGACTTGCTGTGGTGAAATTAAAAATCTGCTGGAGATCAAAGAACAAGAAAAACACGTATGCATCCATTAAAATTTACAACAGAGTCCAGGTTGAAGATTTACTGTGAAATCTATAACAATCATTTAACACCAGGCTAAAAAAAGTTAAGCTTTTACAGATTATATCTGTGACACAGTACGACCTCTCTCAGTTACTGCCACTATAGGACAAAACAGTAAGCTATTAATAGCATGACCTTGCCATGACAGTTTCCTATAGACATATCTGAAAGATGAAGCAGGAAAAAAAAAGACCTAAACTCGAATAACCGGCATGTGTACACAAATGAAACAGAAGACTGTAACAGACAGCAGGACAGACCTGGATTTGAGTTGGATTACATGTTTCTCTGAGTCATCCATGGAAGTTTCTGTGACTCTCTCTTCTGTGTCCGTGTCCATCTGAAACAATCCCAAGTCAATAGTTATGTGCAGAAGATCAGCAGTAATAAGCACTAGATTCATACTTGTACCTGTACAAAACATAATGATATAGATATAGACAATGAACACCATCATGAACAGAAGAGCTGCGTTCAAACATACTATTTTTTAAGTGTTTATTATGTAATGCTGGAAACTGCACTGCAATGTCTTTGATTTGTATTCTAATATACTGAGAGGCACTTCATTTTCTGCATTCTGGTGATTTTTTTGCACTAATTTGTATGTTGTCTGCATAAATTACACAGGAAATGCCTTTAATCAATTTATTTCTTCAAGACTAATAAAACAGAACAATAAAGCACTAGAAGATAACTGTATATATATGAAGTGATATAACGCAGTCAGGCTCCCTGGTATTCTGTTTCACTTTTAAATGATTACTCTCCACTTTCCTCGTGTTTGTGTGCTGCTGAATCAGCACAAATACAGGCAGGATTTACTCGCCTATCCTTCCTTTGGATTGCTCTGTTCCAGTTTTGAGTCTGTGTGTAATTGCCTGGCAAGTTTGTGTAATTGCGTTTTATTAACAGGCTGATTAAATACTCATATGGCACCTCTTCAGCTCTCTTAAAAATTAAATCACGTCATACATTTTTATATCCTGGACTTTAATAGCTTAAATATATTTCAACAAGACATCTGCTCATGTTTTCTCATTCTAAAGAATCAGCCTGCTGAAAGCTAAAAGCTCTAACGCATTACCTTAAGATTAGTTAACCACTACCAACCCCGGGTTATAAACAATAGGCTCAAAACCTCCAAACAGGAGTAATTACAGTCCTGTGTTATTTTTATTTTTGGAGGAGGGTGGGGGCTATCAAAAAGATCAGAATACATCAGAAGAGATCAGAATTTACTATGATACAAAGGCAATCTTGTTACACAGAAATTCTATAATAAAGATGTGCACCAAAACCTCCTCATGCTTGCTGGGTGGATAAAACTTAACCACACTGACAAAGACTAACACCGAGGACATGTCCCGTTTAATTTACCTGTATTTTTTACTTCATTAGTCTTACATAATAAAAACAAAACGGAACATATTTTTACATTTTTCTTTAAGTCTAGTTAATATTATTACCCTTTCTCTTAACTTTATTTTGTCACACCCACTTTTAGTCAATGCAATAAATTTGATCACTGAATAATTTTATGCCTAATAAAGTCTACAGCTAAATCTCCCGAGAGTTATTTCCATTAGTTTATTATCCTCATTTTGCAATAATGAGGGATGAGTCGCTCATTCTACACCCACCTAAACATCCATTTAAGCCAGGATGTAGACGGAAAGTACACTGTTCTGCTTATAATTTATTATATAGAGAGATTTGTATGTAACAGGTCCAATGGCTGAGCCACACACTTAAAATGTTTAATGGCTATGAACATGGCATGAAGCACACTCGTTCATACGTACATTTTACAGTGATATTTTGAAGACAGAAAGCCTGCAAAGCCAAAGGCACGTCGAGCGTCATGGAAACAATTTTATCCCGATCCTAGGAGGCGGCTGAGGTTGTGTGAGCTTTTAAATATCAAGCTAGCAGCAGCGGCAGAGGGGGTTGGGGACGACCTGTGCGACAAATACAGTTCGAGCCTCTAATAATACTTCTTAATACCCCTCATGAATAGTAGCAAATAGTGAGCCCAGCCGGCTAAAATATACACGTAAAGCGATAAAGGGCCCCGTCTAATTCCTGGAACTTCCAGGGCAGGTATGACAGAATTACGCTATGTTGCAAATTTTTTAAAGAACAGTCTAATATAAACAAATTTCAAAGACACATTTAATGATATTTTCCTAATTGAAAATATAAACAGAATAAACTTCAGTGACAAGCGTGGGATTAAGTAAAACGTTAGTCATCCAAGAAAGGGGCGTTTCTGTAGATTTTTTTTTACGCTTCTGGAATGACTTACTTCAAATCGGTGACGCCGGTGAGGTAGATTAAAAAAATGATACGGTTTTTGTGATTCCTTAAAAAAAAAAGAAAAAAATAGAAAAATAAAAAATATAGATATATACAAAATTTCTAGCAACTCTCGTACCTTCGATGGGCTTTGAAATGGCGGCTTAAACAGACATCCCAGGTTGGGATTTCTTTGTGAAGAGACGCTCGCTTTCAAAGTCACGCCCACAAGGAATAAATGTTTAAACTTGATTGGTTCATTGGTACCGTCATTTAGGCCAAGGTTCGCTTTCTGGGATTCTGATTGGTTGACTCGGCTAACGTACTTCCAATGGTCTCCAGCCTTGAAAGCGGTTCAGTAATTAAACGGGCCACACGTTCAACACATTACACACGTTTATTGAAGATTGAGGGGAAAAGCATGACTGTAGAACTCATTTGGATTAAAACAGCCGATGAATGCAGAACATTTAGCAGAATACAAATCGACCTGTTTTAGTATTTGAGAAAAATACAAAATTCACACAGCAAAACGTTACCAATTCTCTTAAATTCTAAAAAATATAAAAACAGGAGGGTAAAAGTATGAATCAAGTACGACGACTCTTCTCCAAATTATGTCAACATAAACACTGAGTTCATAATTCCAACAAAAGTATGCCTCATATACAGAAAATATCTGGCAAGTGCAAGTAAAGTAAACAATATGTACATTATAACTGTTAAAAGAAATAAGAGGAAAGTATTAAAATGAGTATTAAACAGATAAGGAAACTAAACGAAATGTCCAAATACGGTCCATTTTCAGTGCATTTACGTGCGACTCAGGAGGTCTGCAAGCTTGTTGATGTATTCAATGGTGTATTTGAGCGTCTGTATCTTGGTCAGGGGCTGCCCTCTTTTGCTGTAGTCCGGCGGCAGGTAGTCCCGAAGCTGGTGCAAAGCCTCTGCGAGGCTCCTCATCCGCATCTTCTCCCGCTCGCTGGCCTTCATGCGTCTTTTGGTGGACATCTTTGGCTTGCCTTGCCTTTGCGCCGGTGGTGCAGTCACTTCTCGGCTCGTGAAGGTGAAGTCTTTGATCTCCCGATGCTGGCTGGAGTAGCACATCTCCGGTGAAGAGCACACTGACTCTCTCTGTGACTCAGGTGAAGTGGGCTGAGGTGACTCTTGGTTTTCTCCAAAGGCGCTCTCATGGCACTTCCACTCAGACAATATTTCAGCTGTAACCACATCCAGGTTCATGTTGGATATCCAGGCGACCAAGCAGCGACGGATGGCATTCAGGGTTTCGGCAGGGAGAGTGTGTGAAAGTGATTTGGCCAAAGTGGTTTTATACAGAAGCTGATCTCCGGAGGTTTAAAGGTTCACAGCTGTAGCGACAAAAGTTCAAAGAAACTCGCAAGTGCCAAAATGCGACCTTCCCGGAGGACATGGTTCGTTAGTCTATCACTGGGGTGTGAATAAGGCTAAATAGAGGGATAATGTGATAGAAAGAAAAATAATTAGATTCCTTTACACTTTAAAGTCTCCCTGACGACAATTATCAGTTTGATGTGATTTGTCTAATGAAGGATGCTGCTTCACCTGGGATCTTCACGCTTCTCAGGCAAAGCAAGCCTGCTTGTGTCTTCAGCGTGGACGTTAACATAAATAAATAAAGACCAGAACTTTGGAAAAAGATAAACTTGCAGAGCCAAACTCTTTATCCTGTCTGGAAATTCCTAAAAGTGACTGTCCTTGTACTTCAACCTCCTTTAAATGTGTACAAATCCCACTAACTCTACTTTACCACACCAACTGGACATGAAAAACTAATATTTTATGTCCTAAGCTTTTGTTCTAATAATAATATAAAACAAATAAGATTAAAGAGCCAGTGTTATAGGACAGAGTTGTTATTTGGGCAGAGGATGCAGCTGTCACCAAGCTCCTGCCAGACCTTTCATGTCTGAAAAGGTGTGAGGCCTCACTCAGGATCAAGGGGACCAACTCTGGTGGGTTGTAAAAATCCAATGGCTCAGCCTCCTCCATGCCTCCTGTCAGCTGCAGGGTCTCCTCCCTGCAGCTCTGTCAAACAGCGGTGGGAGAAAATGAGCACATGTGGTGCCATCAGTGAGTATTTAACACTCTGCATATCCAAAACCTCCTTCTGGTGCATTAAAATTAAACCTCATTTTTCATTAGTATTAAATATGTTAAACTTTATTTGTGCACAGTGGTCTCCTCTGTTTTAGAGAAAGCTTCATTCACAGTAAGCTTATGGCAAAATCTATTTACGTTTCTTGGTTAACAGGTTCGTATATAAAACATTAAAAGACTGAAAATGTAACTCAAAGATATTAGAATCATAATTGTGAGACAATGAAAAGCAGACATTTTTAATATTAATAATTAATATGCTCAATATTGAGTCATTTTCTCAGAGGTTTGAGTTAGTAAGGTGAAACTTTGAAATAATAACCAGTAACTGACTTAAGGATGAAAACAATGTGGGGTTTGGTTTTTTTTTTTTGGTTTTTTTCCAATGGCGGAAACAAGCTTCCATACTTAAGTCATATTCTGTTGAGTGTTTTTAATTCATTAAAATTTCTGGTTATTATCTCAAAATTTGACCTTACTGTATCAAACATCTGAGAAAATAACATGAAATTTCAAGTTGTTATGTTGGAATTTTGAGAAAATATCCAGAAATTTGGGGATTACTATCTTAAAATTTCAGGTTATTATCACAAATTTTTGGATTATGGATGGGAAAAAATTTTTTTTTTTTAGTGACAGAAAAAGTTTCTGCTGAGTGTGGTTTTACATTTATTATGGAAGCTTGTTTCTGCCACTGGAAAGTCAAAAATTTGGATTACTATCTCAAAATTTCAACTTCCTGACTCAAACGTAGAAGAAAATAACTTGAAATATCCCATTATTAATTTGAAATTTTGAGATAACCTGAAATCTTGACTTATATACTGTAAAAGGTTTTTGGATTTTTTTTTAGTGGCAACAAAAAAAACACAAGCTTCCATATCTAATATTTGAGCTTATGTTACAAGTGTTTCCAAAGTCCAGAGTAAACTTTCAGTGTTAAAAGAGCAACAGCTTACATGTTTTTGTCCTTTGTCGTGTAACCACACTGATTACTTCTGAAATTTCAGCCTCAGTCTCTCTGCCAGTGGCAGCGGACTCTCACTACAAATTACAGAGTCGTCGCTCTCTGACACGGTGATGGGTGAGGCTGGAGTGGGAAGGAACATGTTGGCACCCACATCAGCTGCTGAGACATCCTGGCAGTTGTTTTCAGTTGATACAGGTGTGCTGTTATTTTCAAAATGTTTGCTCTGAGGTTTTTGTCTTGCTAAATGAAGGCTCCGAGCGGGTTTTGCAGTTGCTTGGGTCGCTGCGTGTGAAGCAACTGGTTTCAGAGGGAAGTCTGAAACAAAGCTGCCTTTGAGTTTGTGTTTAGGTTTTGTTTTTGTCCGTCTTTGAGGTCCACACTTCTGGTTCTCCACGTCGCTGTCCTCACTGGATGAACGAACGCTCATACACACACTCTTTTTGGTGGTCTGTGGCATGCTCTCGTCCTTCTTGTCACTTGTACCTGGGTTAGAGTGGCACCTCTGTGGTGGGACAACTAATGACTGAATAGCTGTCCTGACAAATTTATATTTGTGTGGCGGCTTTTTGGAGTTGTTAAATGTGTCTTTGGCTTTACTTTGAGCCGGGGCACCTGGCTTTTCTATCTGGGTTTTTTCTGCACGTGCTTCATTTTTCTTAACAGCAGATTCTTTGCTAACCCCACTGGAAATGTGTCCACTGGGTTTTGACTTGACTGCATCATTGCATACCTGATTCACGATTTTGGCTGTATTCTTCATGAGCACCCGCTCCCTTAGAGGACACTCTGAGTAACAGAGCTCTGGAGCAGATCTGGAGTCTACTGGTTTGACATCAGGTGAGATTTTCTGCTCCGTTTTTTGACTCTCTGTTTCACTGTCTGTGGTTTTATTTAGCTCTGGACCAGTGGAGTGGCTGGTAGCTGCTTGTTGGGATGGAGAGGATGTGAAGGACAAAGCATCCCAGTCGATATCACTCAGGTGTAGCGCTTCAATTACAGCAGAGACAGAAGGTGAAGCAACTGGCTCAGAGTCAGCACGAGACAGAGGAGTATTGGGGCAATCACTCAGGCTGGAACGATCATCTTTTCCTCTTTCATTCTGCTTATGGTTCACCGGTGTGTCCAAAATCACAACCTCTGGTTCATCTGTGCTTGCCAACGTAGGGAGCAGCTTTGGCTGTTGAGTCATAGAATTCGATGAAGAGGAACTCTGAAGAGTCATCTGAGCCAAGAGGTCTGATAAACCATCCGAGGGCTTCTCCTTTTTACTTTTTGGCTTCTTTTCTGTAAAAGAAGACACGTTATCAGAAGATTATCTGAATTAGTTTCCTGTTAATCCTAATACTTTTTCAGTGTCTGTGCCTAGTTTTCCTGCAAACTAGGAATTAAATCTAGATAGCAGTGATGATTTGTGTGTTCAAAGCTCAGTTTGTATAAAATGAAAACAGAGCCTATGAGATTGCTGAATCAAGGCCTCTGCTGTGAACCAGCTACATTTGTATGTGTCCCAGCTGCTTTAATAAACAGTGTTGAGACGCAAGTTTAAGATGCAAGTGTCCTTGATCGGGATGGCCTTGTCATAGCAGAGACATGTGCTTTAATGATGTAAAGCACATAGCTAAAATGGACTTTGTGCATTTAAAGTGGATATCATAAATCTCTGTCTTACTCTTTGTCTTGTTCTCTTCAGCCAGAGCTTTGTGTCTGAGGTAGGTCTCCACCAGCTCAGGGTAGGCCACACGAAACAGAGACTCCTCCTCCACCGTCCTCACCTCACGCTGTTCCTCTGCAGGCCGATCCTCAGGAAACACAAAATGTTCTGCAGAACAGACATCAACATCAGCTCCAACTTCTCACACTGAAGTATTTAAACTCCTCAAACTTTTCATATTTTTTGCCTTAAAAAGTGAGTAATAAATTCAAATATCTAAATGTCCATTAATGTCCTGTTCACTGATCATTGCAGTTCTCAGCACTTTTGTTCTTGTTATTAAAGCACCAGGAAGTAGAAATTTTGAGAGACAATGTCCTTGTGAAATTAAGCTATTTTTAGATTAATATGCAACTTATTTACATATTATTTACTTATTTTAAACCATGACAAAATTATCAGATGATGATACAGTTAGCTGAAAAAAAAAAAGTAGTTATGACAGTTTTTGTAGTTTTGCTTACGTACGCCACCACATTGTTTTAAATCAAACAATCAAGATGTGATTGTAGAGACGACTTTCAGCTTAAATTCAAGAGGCTGTACAAAAATCCTGTAGTGTCAGCCGCTTTTATGCACAGTTCCCTGTTTTCAGAAGTTCAAAATTAACTGAACAAATTTATCATTTAAATGATGATTGTTTTGAATACTTTGGTAAAATCCTTTGCAGTCAATGAATGGCTGTTTCCTCCCTTGAGATGCTCTGCTAGGCACCGTCTGAATATCCAATTTCTTTGCCTATTGTTCACCAACCTTTTGGGTTGCTTTTGCACTATGCTTTGGGTCATTATCGATTTGAATTGTGAAGCACTGTCTGATCCACTTTGCAGCATTTGGCCAAATCCTACATCTATCAGCAGTCACATCATCAATAAACATTTGTAAATTAGTTACACCGGCAGCCATACAAGCCCATGTCATAACATTACCTCCACCATGCTTGACAGATGATCTGATGTACTTTGGATACTTAGCCATTTTCTCTTTCTCTTCTCGTAATCCTGGTACAAGTTAATCTTGGTTTTATGTCTAATGTCTAATTTGGCCCTCTTGTTCTTGAGTGTAACTAGTGGGTTGCACGTTGTTAATGATCCCTCTATATCCATTCATGAAGGTGCCTCTTGATTGTAGACCATGTTTTGGAGTTGTTTTTCTTAGCCATGGAAATGAGTCTGTCATGATGTACTTTAGCTGTCTTCTGTGGTCTTGCAGTCCTTTTGGTGTTGCTGAGCTGATCAGTTCACTAATTATTTTTAAGACTGCACCAGATTTTAGATTTGGCCATGCCTAAATATTTTGCAAACTCTCTAATAGGTTTATTTTGCTGAGATCTTTTAGTTTGTTTTGTTTTAGTCTAATGATGGCTTTATCTGGGATAAAAACCTCTGTCACATTAAACATTTGGAGCTCCCTGGTGTGGCAACCCCTTGTGAGGAAGGAGCAGTTGGCTTCCTTCACTTACACTGGCATCTCTTTTGTGGCTCATATTGAGAGTTGCAGTGAAAAGCTAAAAAATACACGTTGAACACTTGGAATACACTCCAGATCCTTTATTTGCTTAATTTGTCGGGACGGGCCTTACCCAGCCATGAAACTGCCTGTCAGGAGGCCCGTGCATAAAAACACCTTCCTCTGATGTAGAACAATCTAAGTTAGCTGAGATTTTCTGAGGCCACTCACATCAGACGGGCTTGTTAGTTAAGGGGGCTTTAATATGACAGATTTCCCAGCTCAGAGGAGGAAGCCACTTTAGCACCTAGTGCCTGTTGTGACTGATCTGTCACCTCTGAACCCCACCTCACAGCCAGTCACTAACAGACGACTCGGTGACGAGCACCCTACACCCCAACCTCCACTAAACACAGTACTCCTGTCACTCAAATCAGCTTTTTATTCTTGAGTGTCACTTTTCTTCCCCTTCTATTGTATGCTGTGAGTAAATTATACTTTTTTCCCCATCATGGGATTTAAACTGACCTGGTGTTCTCCAGATGACTTCAAAGCAAGCAACGCCATTCCTCACTCTTGGTTTAAATATTCTTTAGCATGAAAAAAAGGTTGAAAGTTAAGGATGTAAAGCTGTTATAATAACAATATCATAAAAGTGATAACTTATCTGACATTAAAAACTGTAACACTACCGGATGGGCTCAACTTGGCAGGACATGTCTGTTCCATATTTTCGGTTCATCAGCTCAGCGTAGGTCATCAACACTAGCACCTTTTCGCTGGTGTAGTGCTTCGGCCACTCCATCTTATCATAGGCGAATTTCTAAAGACACAAAACGTAAATGTTTACACACAGCCCGCCGAACAGATGACCTTACACTTAATAATTTACAAACCCATTAACCTGGATCAGCAGCATATTCGGCTTCCTCCTCTTAAAATGTGACACAGGCTTATCTTTGGAAACCAGAAACTCACGAATGATCTGCAAGACATGGTTTAAGCATTAAAAATTACTCCAATTATTTGTCAAGTTATAATAAAAAATAAAAAAGAAAGATCAAAATGTACCTCAGTGAAAGGAAAATGCTGACTCGCCAGTGTTTTCCTGCAAATAAGAACTTGTCTGTTTAGTTAAATAGTTATTAAATAGCAGAAAATCAGCTTTGACATTCTGAATTGCCATTCACCTCCTGATGTTTGCCTCAAAAGACAAGGCCTGGCGAGTCTGTTCGTAGCGGTGCCAGTCACACGGACACTGGTAATCGAAATCCTGAGGCTGACAGAAGCGATTACTGCCGCAGAGCACACATCCGCGGGACTCGTGAGTCTTAGCTGATCCTGATAACGAAAGAATAACAGTCAGTAAGGGGTCTCAGATGCTGAAATCTCTCACATACTTGCATGTTTTGACGTGACAGTTTAAAAGGCTTTAAAATAGCCACAGGATCAGGAGTGGAGGTCAGAGTTCAAAGCAGGGCACCACTCACCAGGATGTCGACACAAGTTGCAGTGAGGAACCTTCTTTACACCTCCTTCAAACACTTCTGTGGTCTCTTCATTCCACTGGATGAACCTGTAGTTATCAGAAAGAACACGAACACAACTTTTAACTCGGGCTACTCAGAGAGAAACTGCTTAGCTACATTCACGGGTGTTTGTGTTTTCTACCTCTGTAGGAGTGTTTGTCCTTTCAGCGTCTGAATGAGCCTCAGAGCCTGCTCTTTGCCAACACCTGGTATGCCCTTATGGAAACAGGAAAGCATTCAGTAAACAAAAAGCATTGATACTACAGATTTTCCTTTAGCCAATTTCAGATTAAGGTGTCTTCACTACCTTGGGAATATAATCACAGCCAAGGAGAATGGCCAGACCGACAAGATTCTCTCTGGACAGATTTAAGTCTGTTTGCACTCGAGAAGTCTGGTAACAGTCCACCTGAGGGTCCTGCAGTATAAAATACACGTAGGTCAGTGAATGATAGCTTCAAGGCTGCAGGATTTCCAAACCATCTGTAGCGTATTTACACAAGTAACTGCATCTTATTACTCCAAAGAGGTTTTTCTTAAGATTAACTTCCACAGACATACTTTACTGTTCATGTTGAAGTTCCTGTACACAGTACGGGCTCCATACAAGAAAGCGTCTCCATCGTTAGTGATGCAGCCGTCCACCAGGCCCTGTGAGTCCAGGTAGGCACACATGGCCTCAGCCTCTCCAGCAGCTGTCACCCAAGGTACACCCAGGTAGTCCAACATCTCTGCACACTACAGAGGGAGTACAAAGAGATGTAAGGCCACTGGAGGTAACAATTACAAATGAGAAATTTATCCCAGGAGTTCAAATATTTGATTTTTATTTACAACTTAACCATGAAAAGGTAAATAAAAATATTGTTGCCTGACAAAAAAAAAACACAATTTGTCATAAAATTTTCAAATAGACTTTCATATTTTCAAGTAAATTTGCCAGTTATTTCCTATAGGTGTAATATAAAAATGTTTCTGTACATGTTTATTGTTGTTTTTTCTTTATTTCTCAAAAATCTAACTTTTTTCTCAAAACTTCTAAATCTGACCTTAATTCTTGCCAGTTTGCTATTTTTGTCCTTATAACTTCATGTTGTTCCTCCAAATTTAAAAATTTCTTTGACATTTTTTTATTTTCTTCTTTTATGGAATTTATATGGTTTTCTCTAAGTTTGACCATTTTTTTCTAGTAAAATGGTGGTTTCTCATCATTGTTTTTATATTTATCATTTTACATTTTTCTCTAAACTTGACAGATCTTGCTTTTTCATCTAAATTGTACCGTCTTAAAAAAAAATGCCGTCGTAGCAAGCTGAAAAGTGGGCAGAGATAACCACAGAAGTTTTCTTTTGAGCAGGAGATTACAGACCTACCTCTCTCAGCACGGCTTTAAAGCGCCCCCTGCTGGTGCCTGTTGCAAACTTCGGAGCAGTGCTCTTCTTGAAGCCTCCATATCTTGTTTCTGTCCTCTTGTTCATGGTTTCTGCTTTAATTTTTGGAGCCTCTCCTTCCATAACAAACACGAGTTTCACCCCCATCAGTGTGAGGGACGATACCCTGAAAAATAAATTCCTGGACACAGCGTGGAGTAAGAAAAGCTTTTAAATTTATAGTTACTTGGAAGCAACAGCGCGATGAGTTTATTATGGGGACATTACCTCAGATGGGGCTTCGTGACTCTCCCCATCATTGCTTGGACGTGCTGGGCTTCGCACACCCACAAACTCAGGTCGACTGCCAGCGTCTTTCCACTCAAACTGTACAGAGGCACCGACTCACGAACCGGCTCCACGATAGACCACAAATCCTGAACGCCCATATTTACACACAATTGGATTTTAAACAATTAAAAACGGAGAAATGTATTTTAAAACCCCCAATGTTACAACAACAAAAACTGTACAGCAAGTCGGAGTTTTCGAACTGTGGCGCCATTGGGCCGCGTCCCATTTTGTTAAAGGTCTACGTACTAACACTGCCTTGTTTCTGCATTAATTGGCTTTGCTCTGAAAACAAAGTGAATGAGAGCTTTACATTTCATCTACAAGGTGATAGTCGTTATATTTATTAACAGATTAATTTAGCTTTAAATAAACAATAAATTATGAAGGACAAAGTAGCAATGAAGGAAACAGTCCACAGAGTCGGTCGAAACCCGGCGGGCTAAATAAGACGTCATATTAAAGCGCCTTCAAATCCTCGTTGCTATGGATACGAGGCACCGTTTACTGTCGCTCTCTTTTCAACCATGGACTCAAAAATACTCATTGAAATTGTGGGTGTGTTTAAAGACTGCGGTTTCCACGTTGCTAAAAGCATCGCCGAGGTAAACTAACGCTTTCTCCGGTTTAATTTCACCTAACCTTTTGACCTTTCACCCGTATTTGTCCACTCTGCTCAACAGGGACTAAAACTGCAGTTTCCTACGGCGTTTCTGGATCCAGAAATTAGGCCACTTTTTGAATTTGAGTGGCACGGGTATCTCTGCGACAAGAAGAAGGTATGTAACAAAATATTTTTTGCTTTGTAAAAACTGGTTAAAACTTAAACCTGCCCCTTGATAAATACTTTCCCTGATAATAATAATAATGATAATGATAATAAGATGCTAAACCAAACACTGAAATTAATTTTAAAAAATTAAAAAGAAAGTAACACTAGGCGTTCTAGATGCATAATCTTTGAGGTTATATTTGTCTTGAGCAACCAAACATTTCTTGGCTCCTTAAGCCTGATCCTGCCAGAGGTTTCTTCCTGTTGCAATGGTGCTTTTCTTTCCCACTGTCGGCAAGTTCTATGTATGTGATCTGAAATGCAAGCAGATGAGGTGCTGTGGCAAAATCCTAAAAGGAGCAGCTGAAAGAAGAATGAGCTCAAAGATCAAATTCTTGGACATCTTCACTCAGTCCTCATACTGAGGATTCAATAATAATAACAACAACGCATTGTATTTATGGAGAGCTTTAGAAATACTTAAAGACACTTTACAAGCAATTAAATACGAAAATCACAGTATGGATAAAATAAAGCAGTTAGAAAGAAATCATAGAATTAAAACTCAAAGCATAATAAAATGTGCAATTCACTTGTATTTTTATTTTATTTTTATTCCTATTTATTCTATTTATCCCCTTCGTATATTTTATTTATATCTGTCTCTGTATATATATATATATATATAATATTCTGTAACTTCTGTCGGTGCTGTGCTTTTTGGAAATCGAATTTCCCAGAGGAACCCACCCGAGGGATTAATAAAGTTCTAGCTTATCTTATCTTAAAATTAAAATGAAACAGAATAGCTAAGCTTCAAAAGATGTGTTTTAAGGCTGGCTTTAGAGATAGGGAACGACTCAATGTTGTGAATGTGGTGCGGGAGAGAGCAAGGGGCCACTTGGCGGAAAGCTCTAATGCCCAGAGTGGTCGGGCGAGGAGTAACTCCAAGTGTGAATGAGTGGCAATGTGCAGAAGGTCAGAGAGAGATGGAGGTCCGAGGTTATGGAGAAACTTGTGATCTTATGTTAAATAATGTTTTGTGTTCTTTTGCACGTTGTACAAGTCAGCTGTTCCATATAAACATATTAGAGGATTATATGGTGGAATAGTTTCTCTTCTAAAATTCCCTCTATTAATCACTTATCCCAACTGACCTGAAGTGAAAATTAATTTTGGATAATCATGAAGCCTACAATGCAATAACACACCTTGCTAACATATGCAGAACCTTAAACATTCGTAATCTTAAGCCATTCATATGAAAGCCAAAAGACATTACTATAGTTGCACTAGGTCCTCATTTACATCAAGTGTAAATACCTTGGCTGCAATACATCATGTCAGGTTTCACTCTCTGGTAGACAAAGTTTGACACATAAACGTTATCTACTATCAAAAATAAAAGAGTAAATAACATACACAAGTCAAGATTAACCCTGTGACAGACTGGCGACCTGTCCAGGGTGTACCCTGCCTCTCGCCCTATGACAGCTGGATTAGGCTCCAGTGACCCTGAAAAGAATAAGCAGAAGGGAATGGATGGATGAATGGATGAAATCAGGATTAAGACATGACGCAGCAATAAAGAAACATGGAGACACGACAAACTGGGGAGACAGAATTGGATCACAAAAGATGATAACTAAAGATTATGTGACTGAATGAGGAACACAGACTGGAAACACAGGGGAGCAAGCACTGAAAGGACAAAGGACATCAAATTACAAAATCAAAAAAACATGAGCTCGCAGAAAACTCAAAACATCCCAAAACTCAAAAAAACTGAAATACCCAGGACCATGAAACATTATTTCAGTATTATTGTTGTTATCAGGAAAATACGAGAGAGAGACAGAGAGAGAGAGAGAGAGAGCACTATCACAATATTATATATAATATTAACAGAAATCCGCTCTTTCTAAAAAAGGTCATTTGAATATGTTACTTGGGGTCATACCTGAGGAAAAACACATGACCTATTTTAGACTGCTTTTAAGGATATTTGTGTCTTATAAATGTGAAGCTGCATATAAAATATCAGTCTAATCCTGCCTGGAAAACTGTGTTTTTACAGGTCTCCATATCTGCTGTCGGACATCTCGACCGGACATCCAAATACTTGAAGCATCATCACTATTTTCTAATTTGAGCTCAGTATAGGCATAGTACCAGGTGCTAAGCCTCTTACAGTCTGAAGAAGGATGATAATATTTAGTAAGGGGTTAACTCAACCCGACTGCTGTCAGATAGAAATATATTGTATGGACAAATGTGACACTGACATAATTAATTAATGTGGAAAAGTTATTTGTAAATGTAGCGGAAGTTAAAATGCAGCCTTTCCTTTGAAATATAGAATTTTAGTTGTTGTTCGATGGCATCATCTGAAATGAGTGATGGTGTTATAAATAGTGGAGGTGAACGTGTGGACGACAGCAGGTTTCTGGGGGTTCTTGATGCTCTAAACCTACACAGTAAAATACTGCTGTGATTTATGACATTACAGCTATTCTGGAACGCTGAATCACAGCACGCTCATTGTTGTTCCAAACTTGTGATTCAAGGAGCTGCGTGGTGAAGTGTGGCAGTACTCCAGTAGCCTGATGTGCTTTCTGAACGGCCGTCTCCTCGGTGATGAAAAGGATCTCGCCAGCTGGGCCAAGAATCAGTGGGGTTTCACTTTCACCCAGCCGCAAGCTTTCTACACGACTCTTGCTGAGGAGTACTACATCGAACACCTCCAGAAAACTGGGGCAAGTCACGCAAACACTGTCACTTAAATATCCATTATAGGTAAAAATATGTTGACCAGAGAAGTCAAATTCATTTTCCATCCATCCATTCGCTACCGCTTATCCTTTTCAGGGTCGCGGGGGGTGCTGGAGCCAATCCCAGCTGTCATAGGGCGAGAGGCGGGGTACACCCTGGACAGGTCGCCAGTCTGTCACAGGGCTAACACACAAGGACAGACAACCATTCACACTCACATTCACACCTAGTGGCAATTTGGATTATCCAATTAACCTATCCCCACAAACTGCATGTCTTTGGACAGTGGGAGGAAGCCGGAGTACCCGGAGGGAACCCACGCAGACATGGGGAGAACATGCAAACTCCACACAGAAAGACCCCGGCCTGATGTTGGAATTGAACCCAGGACCTTCTTGCTGTGCGGCAACAGTGCTAACCACCGTGCCGCCCTCAAATTCAAATTCATTTTACCATATTTAAATATTCTATTAAACATTCAAATATTAAAATATTTTTATTATTTTACAGAACCTCTGTAAAAATTCTGTAAAATAAATTTTTTTCTGCTAAAAACAGAAATTTCTCTTGTACATAGTTGAAAAGCTGAATTTTAGTGTCATTTATTTCATTTCGTGTTCTATGTTCATGGGAGAGGTATTTATCAGTAGGAAAAGCTGTAAAAAAATACAAAAATACAGAATTTACACCCTCCTTCATGTTTCCTAAGCTCTCCAGTGTGCCAGATTGGAGTCTTTGCCAGGCCATTTCTGGCCCCCAGGCCTTGTGTTTGACAGCCCTGATATAGACAGTTTATTTACTAAATATACGGTGCTGATTTGCTCTTTGATTCCAAATACAGTAGTAAAAAAAAAAGTGGCTTATTAAGTGTATCTTTCTGATGACTGTTTAAAGTCGTGAATATGATTTGAAAACCAATTCATGTAAGATTCTTTCGAAAAATGTTGGGATGCAGCACATTTTATACCTAATCAAAATAACCAAAGGGAGCACACACTCAATATTAAAACTTTATTGTTGAAAAATGTATTTGATGACAACATCATGTTTGGGGGGGAAAAGTGCTCGAGGTGTATAAATAGTCTCGTATTCTTCTTTCAGTGTTCTAAGCTTATGTCTTTCTTTTTCACTGTTTCTTTCCTTGGGTCTCTTGAGTTTAGTCAGCTACTTTAACCTGCTTGGATTACACGCTTTATCTCTGGCAGTACTGCTCATGTCTGGTGTAACTCCATGCCTTTCCAGATATTTTGCATTGTGCATTTGAGTCCACCTCTCACTATATAAAATATTCAACATGCCTATGCTCTTTCACTGTAGCATCAGTTTGTCTTCATGGATGTTGAGATTGCGGGAGAAGCTGCGGGGAGGTTAATGTTTGAGGTGAGCCAACTTTGACACATAAGGCATAGGATCCAAACTCATTTGCATCCTGCTACTTTTCAAATGATCTTTTAAAACAGTCAGTCTAAACATTGAACTCCCGGATAAGAAAATATTTGATCATTACAGATGTGATCAGATATCATGTTTCCTCTGCTCTGCTCAGCTCTTCTCAGATATTTGTCCAAAGACATCCAAGAACTTTGAGGGTCTGTGCACAGGAGAGCAAGGACTGTCACAGAGTGGCTTCCCACTCTGCTATAAAGGCTCTCTGTTTCATCGGATTGTGCCCAATGGATGGGTGCAGGGTGGAGGTACACATGTATAAAAACATCAATATAATGTGACATCATACTTAAATATAGATACAGAAAATTTCACGATCTGTGATATATTAAACACTCTCATAAATATGTTGATAAATTGTTTAGATAGTTTTAATGGATTCATTAAATGTATTCATTAAAGTCAGCAGTACAGTTGTGGCTGTACCTATAAATTTCGCAGATATTTCTCCAGAGAGGAAAGGAAATGGAGGCGAGTCAATCTACGGGCTAATGTTTGAAGGTATGCTCTACAGCGTTATGTTTAGAACATACTATATAACTACACTATTGGACTATGATGTCCATAGACAACATTGTGATATGTAGGGAGAGTAGGGAGTGAGTGGAAGAGAGACTGGAGAGGTGGAGGTACGCACTGCACAAACTAGGAATGAAAGTCTGTAGAAGCGAGACAGAACATGTGTGTTAATGAGAGAGAAATGGGTGGAAAATGGATATGTAAGGAGCAGAGGTAGTGAAGGTGAATAGGTTTAATTGCCTGGGGTTAACCATTCAAAGCAACAAGAGAGGTGAAGAAGACAGTGCTGGCAGGGTAGAGTGGGTGGAGACGAATGTCGGGGGTGTTTGTGACAGAAGGAGAGCAGCGAGAGTGAAAGAGAATGTGTAGGAGATGGTAGTGAGAGCTGCTATGATGCATTGTTTGGAGACAATGCCACTAACAGACAAGAGGCCGAGCAGGAGGTGGCAGAGTTGAAGATATTAAAATTTGCACTAGGAGTGACCAGAAGGGAGATGATTAAAAATGAGTATATTAGAGGGAGAGCTCAGGTTGAACAGTTTGGAGACAAAGTTAGAGAGGCAAGGCTGAGATGGTTTGGACTTGTGCAGAGAAGGGATAGTGGATATACTGGACAAAGAATGTTGAATATGGAGCTGCCAGGCAGGAGGAAAAGAGGAGGAGGTTCATGGACGACAGAAGATATTAAACAAAAAGCTAAAGTTCTATATTTCAAAGGGATGGCTGCACTTTAACATCTACTATATTTACAAATAACTTTCCACATGAATGGTGTCAGATATTTAGGCGATAGCGTGTGATCCACTGAAGTGATCCTTAAAGAAAAAGAAGAAGAAAAAGAAGAAGCCATCATTGATTTACTTGTGCTTCCTCTATAAATGTTCACCTGAACTTGCACGTGCCTGCCCCTCTTTTAGATGAGAATTTTGTCATTTCACACACTAAGCGCGGCATCCTGGGAATGGCTAATAAAGGTGCCCACAGCAATGGATCCCAGTTCTACATCACCCTACAGCCAACGCCATGGATGGATAAGACCTATGTTGCCTTTGGGTTGGTGTATCTGATTTTAGCTGAAAGACATCTTTTTAATTCCCACAGCTCTCACGTAGCTTCAAAAGGGAAGTTAAATCTCTTTTCTTCTCTTTTGCAGTCAAGTCGTTGAGGGTCTCGATGTCCTGAGGAGGTTAGAAGAAGCTTCAACTTGCAATGAAAGACCCAAGTATGAGTGTAGAATTACAGCCTGTGGAGTGCTTAAACCAGAGCTCATAAGCTTTAATCATTGATACATTTTTAAGCATTTTTTCCTCAGTTTTTGAATCAGTAAAATAAACGTGGTATGCATGTTTTCTTTTCCTTTTTTGTTAAATAAAAGCTTCACATTTGCATTTAGATTTTTTTTTTAAACTGCATTTTTAAGTCAATAAGCTGTTTCATTCTTTTTGATGAATTAGACACCATCCGCTATGTGCACGTTTGACAGATGTAAAGTTGATAAACTTGTTATAGGGCTTTTATTGTAATATTTATTCGTCTTCTTAGTTCATCTTCTATACAAGTAAAACCTGTGAAATTTGCTTTTTTATTGATGTGTACAGAAACTTTTACTGTGAGAGGGATCTTCACTAAAAACCCAAATACGTCTACTGGACAGAGAGAGCAGCGTAATGGCAAAAAAACAAATGAGCTTTTACTTATGCTTAAAGGAAGTTGGGAAAATGGCATACAATTAAAGTATGAGAAGTACAGTTTATCTATTCTTCTCAATAGCCATCCTCTTCATCACTTTCTACAAGGACTGACAGAGGATGGCTTTTCTTCCTCATACCACGAGCACTGCATTTTTACCTTTGGAGATCCTTTTTGTATTATATTGAGCTTTTAACATGGCAACATTTTTTAAGATTCTATTGGCCTCCTTTATTTCATTTAATTTCTTTCTGATTAATTTTAATTAGATGCTTTTTGTAAATCCTAACTTTTGGCATAAATTGAAGTGATCCTGGGTCATTGACCGAGCATTTTCTGTTTTTTGGAGTCTTAAGTTATTTTGATCTTTAACTATGTTCAGTTTGATACTTAGTTTAGCTTTTTGTTCTAGTTACTGTTATGGTACTGCTTTCACTTTACCCTACTACCCCTTTGTTCCTCATGGATAGTCTAGTCTCCCTCAGTGAATCCCTGTTTCATTACTTTCTGTGTTATTTTGTTAGTTGTGTCCTTTAGTTTACATCTCCATGTCTCGTTATTAGATTTAGGTCACTCCTCTGTAATTCCAAAAGTGTCTCCACTCTGCCCTCATAACCTCTTGAGTGTTTATACCCTCAGTTTGTTTTGTCATACTGTGGTTAGTGTTGTTACTGCTGTTTCTTGATATCTTCCCAGGCTTTTTTCTCTGTTCCAGTGAACTTTGTTTTTATCTGTTTTTTGGATTGTTCCATTTGCACCTCCAACAGAGGTTCTTTATTTTGATCATTGCTTGCTTTTGGGGTCCTCATACAGCATTACCTACTGATGACATGGTATATCTTGACTCATTTCACTGTTTTGCTGATGATTTGCAGATTTATCTACCTTTAAAAGCAGGGTCAGACCATCCTCAGCTCCTATTACGCTGCCTTGATGACGTCAAACAGTGGTTGTCATTAAATTATTTAAAGCTAAATGAAAATAAAACTGAAGTTGTCATTTTTGGCAACTTTAATCACATCGATAGCACTCTGGGCCCCCTTTCCTCCTATTGTAAAACACATGTAAAAAACCTCAGTGTCTACATTGATGGTCCTTTTAAATTGAATAAGCAGGTGAGTGCAGTAGTTCAGTCCTGCTTCTTTCAGTTAAGACAGCTAGCCAAGGTAAAGCCATACCTCCCGGCTAACGTCTTTGAACGTGTTATTCACCTTTTCCTTACTTGCAGATTGGATTACTACAATTCATTGTATTATGGTCTAGACCAGGCCACCATCCATCGTCTTCAGATGGTCCAAAATGCAGCTGCTCGCCTGCTAACTGGTACCAAACGGAGAGAGCATATAACCCCAGTTTTAGCTTCTTTACACTGGCTTCCTGTCTCCTACTGGATCCAATTTAAACTTTTCCTTTTTGTTTTTAAGTCACTTAATGCCTGAGCTCCTCCTTACCTGTCTGAGCTCCTCTCTGCTTATGCTCCAGGAAAAACCACGAGGTCTAGCTCAAAATTAATGCTGTCCATCCCACAGACTTATCTCAAATCTCGTGGTGATAGAGCCTTCTGTGTGGCAGGTCCCAGATTTTGGAATAGTCTCCCCTTAAATATTAGATCTGCACAAACACTTGAGCAATTTAAATCACTACTAAAGACACATTTTTATGCCCTGGCTTTTAACACACCATGACCCAAGCATTCTGGTCATATTTTAAATCGTTTTAATTATTGTTTTAATTCTTTTATTGTCCTATTATTGTTTTATATAGTTATTATTGTATTACATTGTTGCTTTTTAATGCCATTTTTATATTGTTAAGCACTTTGTGCAGCATCGGCTGTTTGAAATGTGCTATATAAATAAACTTGACCTTGACCTTGACCTCCCATTGCCAAACCTTTCCCCTGCATACTTCGTGTGTTTAGGTAAGATATATAAAAATGTCTGACCACACTGACAATCTTTACCCCACATTTGGTTGTTGACATCTGGTCAGCATATCCGCAATGAATATGGGCATTGTATTCTTGGTAGAGACCCGCATCATCAGGATGGAAATGCTTGACTCAGAACAACGATTCATTGATTTGCAGCGACCCTTTCTCCCTGACATGGCAAGTGCAACCAAACCAAGCCACAAAATAGCTCCACAAAGCAAAACAGAGCCACAGGGTCAACACCCTATCGGGATAAAAAGTTCAGGCTTGTCCTAAATCTGTCAACAAACTCAATATAATATTACTCACATGTAAGCTTTCCTTCATTGTCAGAGTTAAATATGTTAAATTTTTAATTGGGAGGGGCTAGGATGGACAAGAGGCACAGGTGCACTTTCATAAGGTGTTTTAAACAGGGTCTCAGCCAATCAGAAGTGCAGTCTCTTCCTCGCTTTAAGACACCCTCCTCCCTTCCCTGTTGTTGACGTACTGCCGACCCATTTCTTGATTTTTCTCACCCCTCCCTAGGAGCTGCCACATGACCTGTCAAGTAGGAAGTGTTGAAGCTAGCGAGCAGCAGCAGGAACAGCGGCGGCACGAAACGCAACACAGAGGGGTAGCTGTGAAATCTCCCGAGTCTCGTTCTCGACGCTTCTCTCAAGATACGTTTACCCCCTCTCCACCCCTGTTGAAGCAGGCTCAGCAATAAGTTGTCCGCAGTCATGTACGTGAAGGTGGTGTTTTTCGCGGTGGCTCTGGCTCTGATTGGCGCGGCGGTCGCGGCAGACTCAGGTAAGTTTTCGCGACCTCTCGTCGCCGAGCTAGTAGCTAGCTACAACCCCGCTCTTTAGCCGGATATCCACCCCCGGGAAACAGATATATTTCCCTGCCCGTTTGGCTCCATTTTCGGTCACCTCCTATTATTTAAAAAAAAAAATGTCCCGCTTTACGTAAAATTAAAATAACACCCCACCTTATTTCCTTCTAGCAGCTTGTCATCTTTATGTCCACGCTGGCCACTTAGGACTCGAGGACTAGCTAGCGTTTGTTTTTGAGCTCGTTATAGTGGGATTATTTGTGTCATGGTGCGACCTCTGAGAGGAATTGTGACACTCGCTTTAAGCCAAACTGTCATATCCATCTGACTGGGTTGTTATGAAATATAAACGGGTTAGTTTAGCCACATTTTAAGATCTTTTTACCAGCTTGCTTTGATGATCTGTGCTTAAAGGATTTAAATGTGTAAATTGGCCACCTTCTGGTGATCTACAGGGAAACTATTGGAAGTTACTTTAAATGACAAATAACCATAACTAAAATCTGATTTCTTTGCAGATGGATGTTCCGAGCTAACTTCATGTGATAAATGTGTGGAAGTCGCTGAATGCCACTGGGGTAATTGCTCATGTGAGTACCTGTCTTGTATTTTTGAAGCATGAGAGTAAAGGTTTGTATGTCCAGAAGCCTTGGGGTTTATTGGTTGCATAATTCCCAGTATAGAAAGCAATGATCTCATCCCTGTTTCCCTAAAGCCCAAGCAGCAGCTTAATGTGGTATCCCCAGCTGGTGCCAGTGGATCTGAACAGGCTGGTTTTGGGAAGTAAATTATGGATGCAAGCCAAGTTTGGAGCAATGCTCTGCTACTGTTATATTAAATTGATTGTGGGGGATTAATAAGGGGCTTTTTTTCTCCCTTGGGGCATTTAGATTTATTTTCAGTTCTGGTTGGGGTTTCGATTCCCTTCATTTCTGTGCTGCTTTTTTTTCTATTGTCATAAAGTCAAACCTGCTCTGACGTGTCCCTGATTTATACTCTTTTGCACAGCAGTTAGGAAATATGCTGCCCTAATTTGGAAGTGTGCTGGCTGTGATGT
Organism: Copadichromis virginalis; assembly: GCF_057382275.1. Lineage (NCBI taxonomy): Eukaryota > Metazoa > Chordata > Actinopteri > Cichliformes > Cichlidae > Copadichromis > Copadichromis virginalis. Next base: position 12,543,698 of record NC_140632.1, read on the forward strand.
GAAATATGCGTTATTCAGTTACAAGGGTCTGCCATGACTAAAACTACATGACAAATAATTTCCTGGCTAAGTAACGGCTTTTCACTCACTACATCCTCCCCCTGTGGTTTGGTGTGTTTTGTTTTTAGTTGTTGTTTTTTTCACACTCTTACCAGGAAATAAGGTTACAGGTTTTATGGGCAAAGCAGAGATCAAGGTATTGTGATCTTGTTTTCTAAAAATAAAAGGTCTGTTGCACAAATTGAGTCAGCAGATAGGAGTTAAATTATACAATTAAACTTCTGTCATTTTTGGGTTAAAGCACGCTACTTCTTTAATCCTCATGAGTGGTGGAGGCCCACCAGGGGGATATTAACTGTATCACCCTTGAGAACCTTGTTATATATTTGTGCAGTGTCTATGGAAGGAGACACAGCACAGGTCTCTGGTGATTTGTGAAGATGATGATCGGGAGAGGAAGTGAGGGGATGTGTGGCAGGAAGCCTGCAATATCCTTGTGCAGAGGAACTGAAGGAAGGAGCGGATAATGGCAGAAGTGCAGGAAAGAGTGTGGAGATTGGATAAAAGATAAGCTCTCTTCATTATAATTTAAGCCTCAAGTTTGAGACAAAAGTATCTGGTGATCTCAGCCTGGAAATCTTCTGCCTTTAGGCTCGGTGAAAGAACTCTTTGTAATCTCAACTGTATCACAGGTTGGGCCACTGAAGCGAAATGGCAACAGTTAAATTTAATAAGACAGGTGCCTGCGCTTTACCTCTCATGGGAGCTGACCTGTTTGACAGCGTTACTGATGAGAAGCTGTATTCAGATTAGTTGATCCCACACCCCCTCCTGCTTTGTCTCTGAAAGGGAAACGATGATGCACACTGCCTGAAGATTTGTTGGGTGGTTAAACAGGAGAGGTGAGATGGCGGTTAGGTGCCTCTTTTCAGAGGACTGGATTGGTAGGTTTCCCAAAGGAGACATATGCCAGGGTTTACAATTTACGCACGGATGGAGAGGAAAACTCACAAGTCACAGACGCCAAAAGCCCAGAATCTTCAGAAAATATATTAAGATAGCCTTGTTAGGTTTCTAGTAATTTTTAGTTTTATTTCACAAATATTTGTGATAGCAGTTTTTCCCCCCACTCTATCCAAATAAGATAAGAACTCTTGAGTCATGTTTTGTCTACTTGGCCTTTTGTAACAGCTCTCAAGCCTGCTGCATTATAAAGTCCTGGTGTAAGCCTACAGCTAAACCTCTCACACAGTCGTGAATGAATCAGCTCTTCGAAGTGAACTAAGCAAAAACCGGAAAGGTCAGCTCTGGACACGTCCAAGTCGGCTTTTGTGAAATGCAGCATAACCACACTGATGTAGCGAGTAACCGCCTCCTACACTGTCATAACTAGATTTATCTTTGGTTTAGGGATTTTGTATAAACAGGTCTTCAGCGTCATTTCCCTGATGCGTGGTATTTAAAAGCTTGAAAGTTTACATGTGTGGACGCACGCTCTGTAGTGCCTTTTAAGTGCAGGTTGAGATGAGGCTATTTTCTGTGGTATGCTTGAGGCCCTGTGCGACTTACTTTCACTGACATCAATTTGTGGACGTTACCGGGTGGTGATGATAATGGCACCATTTTGGAAAAAGGCTGAGAGCGTGTCCTACCTTTCACAGCTGGCTGTGAGATAACATCTCTCTGACCTATTTGAGAGTGAAAGGAAGGAGGGGGGGAAAAATGCTCTTCCTTCGTGGTTCAGCATACGTTGCCTGCAGGGTCTGGTCACACACAAGGTGTGAAATACAAGGCGGGCAAATAATTTCGAATTTACTTGCTCGTGGGCTTCTTGAAAATCACAGTTGGTAAGGTAATGAGTCATTTAAGTTTCCAGCCTAAGGTAGCAGGATGTGCGTAAAAACAGGGAAGAGCTGCACATTTGTGTGTTGTGGCAGCGAACTACCAAATACGCCAACAATCATTTGAGCAGCACAGTGACACACGCTATGCTGAAACATTGCATCATAAGCTTGTCAAACCAGTTATTATAATTCAGTAGCTGCTTGGTAGTCGCTTGTGTCCAAGGCGCAAAATGCACAACTTGATACACAAGACCACAAAATAAGCCCTTTGTGGAGTGGAAAATACAGCTACTGAGTCATTTTTGACTTTGTTCAGACAAAGATGCTTTCAGTAAACCGCTTCAGACTCGCCTGCTGTTAAAAGTTGATTTGTCTTTAATTTATGGGCAGCCACCTGGTGAGGGTCATTGGGCTTGGCTGCTCTGGATTATAGTGTAACAAGAAAAGGTGGTGTATGATGACGTTTTACAGCACCAGGTGCAGCGCAGTGAATGGAAACCGTCCCCTTTTATGATGTTCCTGTATTCAGGATGGTAATGTCTCCATATGCTCATAAACCAATGCGAGAGCGATTTCACAAAAAGACGAGCTCAAGGGTAATTGATGGCTTATCCCATCACCAGATGTTACTGCAGCTTATTGTAACAGAGTCCTGACGGTGAAAAGATATTTCCTTTAAAGACTGTGTTAGGAATCAATGTCCTGTAGACAAGTGACAGCAAAGTGCGTGCCTGCTGTTACTCAGTAACTGTTTTTATGTCCTGTAAGATTTCCTGATAAATGAAAGCCCTGCTTGGCTCAGGGGTCAGCAACCTTTGCTATCAAGAGTCAGACTCAAATAAGTACTTATTTATTTAGTCTGTTTTTTATATTGTTGGTATGCTTAACTTGCGTTTTTACCTTCAGCTTTTGATATAGCTTATTTTTTCTTAATAGTAACAGAGCCTTTTAAGTATAAATTAACCTTATGAACATTATTAATAGGTGTAATTTAAATCTTTTACCACATGTGACCATTATGCAGTGGACCATTTATGATTTAGTATGTCATTGTTCAATAATAGAGCTAGAATATAGAATACATAAATAAATAGCAGCCTACTGGCTTGAACTGTATTTATAGTAAACAAAAAAGGAACATTCAGTAGCACATGGAGCATAGAATAAAGAGAGCAGTGTTGTTAGTAAAAGCAAGCTGATTCACTTCGCTATTTTTCCTCAAGGACATTTATTTACGTTTTCAGGAGGTCTAAGCATTTATGTTTATACATCCATGCTAGTCACCACAATTGAGGTACAGCAGAGCCTTAGAGTCACTGGAGATGGGACAGTAAGCCGTGTGTTTGCGACTCCTGGCTTTGTCACTGATATTCATGGAATAAATGCACAATTAAAATGATTTTAAGTAAGATTTTTTTAATAATAGGGATGTATATAGTGTTTTTTTTCCCTCCCCCTTGCAGATTAGACTTTATTGTATTTAACATATCTGAAAGGGGTGAAAACTGCTCCTCATGATCGAGTTACTCTTTGTATTTTAATTTGAATTTTTTATTTACGGTCATGTTTCAGAATGAAAAACATTGCATTTCTTACATTTGAGATGCAACAGCCAGCATTTTAACATTCCTGCAAAAAAAATAGCCTTCAAGTAGACCAATCATTCAGCTGGAACACATCATACACTTCAGGAGTTTAATTGGACACCATCAATTAATAATTTTTGCCAATTGATCCTTGCAGAATCGTTTCAAAAGCTTTTAGTAAAACGTGGTTCATGCTGAACAGCAGCAGTGAAACTTGCACTGTGAAGCTGGGTGTGGACAGAATGTATAGTCACACGGTGCTGCTGACAGGAGTGACTCATTGTCACGTCACTGTGACACAGGCTGAGCAGTGGAGAAACTCTCACAAATTGACTGAATTTGTGGAATTTCAATTTGCTCCTGTTAATGAAGTCTGTAAAGCAGTGAATCCTGCAGCTTAACTTCTTGTCAGTATTTGGGTCTGGAAAAACTTCATGGAAGGGCAAAGTCCCCTTCTGTCGTGGTTAATAAGTAATGAGATTATTTGCTAAAATGTCATACAACTAGATGACCAAAGCCAACAGGCTGGAAAACAGAGGTGAAGTCACCTTAGCTGAAAACGATGAGGGAATATAACTCAATGACTCTACTTTATATTTGAGGGGGAAACTTGTGTCTCCACGTTTTTGACAGCCTTAAACTGTTTTCACAAATTACCCTCCAACAATGTTTGAAGAATTAAGGCGGGGAATTGCACACAAAAGGAAATAATCCACCTCATACATATTCTCACTAATGGAAAGGCTTCGACTGGTTAAGGCGAGAGATGCTGTCCGAGTAGAGCAAGTAGGAGGAAAAAAACATGATATCCACTCACTAGCTGTGAATTCTGATGGCGATTACCATCTGTAGTCTTCCACGGGCACAATCAGACATTACATGGACTTTGACTGTATGTCTGATCCGATTGAGTCGAGTATTCAGGTACTTGCATGCAGCTCTGCAAGAAATGTCTGGAAGTTTTTGGGGCTGAAGTCCACTTTAGTTACAGGTTACTTAAAGGTGACTTAAAACGCATACGCAAGAGATTAAACCTCAACAAGCCAAAGATGAAATTGCTTCTTATAATTAATTTGCCTTTCTTTATTTCTATTTGTGGGGTTTGTTTATCCCAAAAAGTGGCAAATTCCCAAGTTACTGCAACCAAAACATTAAGTGAAAACTACAAGTTGGAAAATGAACTGTATGATATGAGAATGCAAAATGGTTTCACGAAGCAAAAATTACACAAAGAATGAAGTAGGAAACAAAGTGAAATTAAATAAAGAACCACAATAAATTAAAAAAAAGGAAAACAAAAAACAAGGCTGCCATGTTAGAGAAGGTGCTCCACTGCCTGTCTATTAAGTGGTGCAGGGGGGGGGGGGGGGGTCCAGATTACCCTCCCCCTCAGCTTCCACAGTTATTTGGATGCTGGGTTCACAAGCTCGTGGGCAGGTGGAGGAATTCAGACCGCACCAACATTGATGAAAGAGAATTCCCGATCCATGTGGTATGAATGTATTACACAGTTATAGGATAAATAACAAAAACATTTTAACTGTTTCCTGTTGAAATATCGGGCATTCCACCATATTTAGATTATAAACTGTGCCTGTGTGGGTTTCCTCCAGATAACTCGGCGTCCTTTCACTGTTTCAAGATACTTATTGGGTTAAGAGGTGATTTCAAATTGCCCTGAGTGTGAATGGTCATCGGTCTCTCTGTGTTGGCACTGTAATAGGTACCCTGCCTGTCATCCTGTGACAGCTGGGATAGGCTCAAGCCCTCATGACCTTCAGTTTAAATAAGTGGTGGTGAAATACTTGGAGACAACAGGTGATAAAGATTTTTCTTTACATATCTGTTTTGCTTTATTTTGGATAGCTGGGTTTTTACGCATAGTTAACTAAAGAATCTGAATACTTCTGTGATCCCTGAGAAGGTATCCAATTATCTGAAATAAATAAGTAAAAATAAAACAAACTAGTGTGAGACATGCTCAGCTTTAAAGTAAATGAAACGGAAGTGTAATGATGGCGGAGCAGAACATAAAAAGACACCATGACTGCAGGATGTGGGGCTGTGTGAGCAACCGCTCTGGGGGAGATAAGGAATTAGAATTGCTTCACTGCAGATCAAATCGCTGTTTGTATAAATGAGATCGTCATTTGAAGCGTCATCTTAGCACATATGCTTCTTTTCTTTTAGATCGAATATTATTTTAGAGTACACAGAGTGTGTTTTTATTGCTTGTGGCTGCTTTCTGTAATCTGTATGAGCGTAACTTCAGTAATTAACCGTTGCTGACACTAGTTTAACTGCTTGTGCAAATGTAATTAATATAAATCATAAACCAGTCATTTAAAATATCATGCTTTTCTGTCTTTCAGCAATTTTTGGCTGTTACAATGGGACTCTAAAAGGAAATGACTCCTGCATCAACGCCAGCTGCTCCGGTAGGTTTAAAAGTAAACTGTTATTCTACACACCAGAGTGTAAATTAACATTTTACGTGTTTTTTTAACATGATGTTTTGGGCTCTAAGAGATTCTGTTTGTCTCACTAACTAAGGTGTTGATTAATGGTCAGTCTGAGTGTCTGAGTCTTTTCCTGTTTTTCCTATTTGTTTGTGTTTGCAACATTAAAAAAATGCTGTTGTAGACTGTTGTGACATGTCTTTGTTGTTTAAGTGGTTTATCTTGCTTTCCTCTTTACCTCCTCTTTTGGTGCTGGTTCCCTGTCCATTTTCAGGCTCTGTGAGTACGCCCAATCCTACAACCCCCCATACTACTGTTGTTCCCACCACCTCTAACAGCAACACCACAGGTAACCATTCCCTGAAATCCTCAGCTTTTCCCTCCTGTTGTCTGTGCTAGAGCAGGGCGATATGACCAAAAATATTTATCACGATATACATTTGAAAATTTGCGATAACGATATAACTGACGATATAACTCACACTAGACAAAATACTTTACAACTCCACAACTTTATTAGTGCAAAAAAACCCCCCATCAATGTATTTTCACTTAAACAAGCAGCTGTTTTATGTGCATTAAAGTTATATAAAAATGTAACAGTGCAAATTCCTTGCTGACAGTTTAACCAAAAGGCATTTCCAGTGGAAATTGGCCGACATATCCTCAGCATAACCATGTATAATATCCACAAAACCTAAAAAGAGGTTACACACACACACACACACACACACACACACACACACACACACACACACACAACATATTATGTTGAAGCACAGTACGTATCACTCCACCAGGCTCCTGACTACGATAGCTGTAATGCTCCGACAATCCATCAAGCGGTGCGGGTTTGTAGCTTAGCAAAGTCATACTAAAACATTTGACAGATTTTCGAGCGCCGTGTAGCACATAAAATCGTTTCGCGGTCAGTAAACACAACCAGAGTTCATACATAAGGCCCATTGGATTATAAGGGGCACTGTCGATTTTCAGAAAAATCAAAGGATGGATTTTAAGTGCGCCGTATTTTCCAAAAAACATGGTAATAACGACGGCCCGCTAGCATGCTCTACCAAAAATAGTGCTTTGTTGTGTGTCTGACGGACGAAAGCCAAACCAATTCCACACCACTGAAGTTGCAGCAGTTTTACAAACCAATTCTGGTTCATCCGTTTCATTCAACTTTTTGCTTTCGCCGCCATGCTTTTTCCGACGTATGTGTATGAAAACAAAGGCACTGCGCATGCGCGTTTTACCCATATTCTATTGCGATATTTCATTTTTCTATCGTTTCTCAAAATTATACCGGTATTACTGTGAACGGTATGATATGGCCCAGCCCTAGTCTGTGCTAATGTTGAAGTGGTCTCATTAATAAAAATGTGATCTCTTAAAGTTGTAATACTTAAGAGTTTCATGGATTTCGATACCTAATGCTGCTGTGTTTTCCAACTAGTGGCTTTTATTGCGACAACTAACAACCGCTTTCCATTAATACCTACGTGGATCAACTCGACTCCTTACCCATTACGATGAAGTACAAACTGGCTTTTTGTCAGACTTGGGAATTGTTGTGTAAATTTTTTAATTTTCCATTTCCCTTGTTGCCGGTTTTCAAAAATGGCAGTTGTGATTTTTGTAAAGGAGACTCTCATGATTCATCAAGTGACACAACTAACTAGCCAATCTGTGGCACGTAGACCCTTGATGTCACATTTTCAGATCCATCTTGAAGAGAGCGCTGGACTCAAAACCTATTGATTGGGTTGGCCTTTCCTATAGTTTGTATTGATAATGCTGACTTGTCTGCAAACACTTGCGATATACTTTCTCATCTATATTTGTAGTTAGGTTTTAGTGAAATTTGAAATAACACAGTGAAAATTGCAGCGAGATTCATGTAAGAACCTTCAGCAATCACTTGCCAAGTGGTTGCAGAGTGCAAACGTTTCACTAGCAACCAGTGACTACTGGGGTCACTGACAGGTCTTTAGACCTGCAGGGTCACAGTTGATTTCACAGCAACTGGCCGCAACCATGTTAACTGATGGAAGACTATTCGTTTTTTTTCCCATTGCGATCAGTGGTTGCCAGTGGGTCTCTTGGCCTGTGTGAATGAAGCCTTAGGTGAAAAGTTAGATCAGAGTTACAGGGTACAATCAAACAGACAAGCACATCCCGTTGTGCAGTAGCATGGTTGATTCTGAACACAAGGCTATTGATCAGATTTCTAGAGAAAAATAAAAAAACAAAAAAACACAGAATTGAATTTTTAAATCCTCTTTAAGACTCAAGACGCTTGAGGAAAACATCATACAGAGCAGATAAATTCCTGTTGCGGGAGCTGCTCGGTGTGTGGATCAGTCTATTTTCAGGTCTGCTTAAATTACAGGCACCATACCTCCAATTCCTAGCTAACTTCACTGCCCTCTGCTTCTGTTGTTGTTGTTTAGAAAAGAACTTGCATCATATGAAGCATGAAATCAGATTTCAGTGCATCCAAACTATTAACGTTGTTGGTGTGTGCTGAATAGGCGGAGTCAACATTTAAACTGTGTCAGCTGACGCATGAATTGCTCAGTTCAAGCCTATGACTGATACAAAAACAACAAGGTCATTCCTACAGTGCAGGCACAAACTGAAAACTAAAATCAGTTTGTCTTTAATGGCAGCTGGTGATTGCTGGTATCATTTATTATTTCTTTAGCATTTTCTTTACCACATCTTATAATTATTTTATTTATATCATATTATATTATATTACATCTCTCAGTGCACTAACCAAACACCCCATCAGATCCATGGGATTTTGAAATACGTGCTATTTCCTTGCCCCTTCTCGTCTCTTTTTTGCCATCTTCTAGGAAAGAAAAGCTGCTTATCCAGTGTTTACACTCTAGCTAATCAAAGTGTAGCTATAGTGTTAAATCAGGACCAGTGACCAGAAATTTAAATCTTAAGGATTACAAACTGAAACTTGTGATATAACCTGCTTGTTTTGAGGCTAATAGATGGGTAATTACTGTGATTCTACTACAGAGAATGGAACCATTACTACTACTCCTACTGCTACCCCCAATCCACCAACGACACACTCAAACTCCTCGAGTACTTCTTCAAGTAAGTCTCAGAAACTATACGATTTTTACGTCTGTCTTGTAATGTACAGAAACATCAGTAACCGATTTCTGAACTTTCATCTCAGCTGTAACTGTCACAACAGTCAGCCCGACAACCGCCCCTCACAAGAACTCGACCTTTGATGCCGCAAGCTTCATCGGTGGGATAGTGCTGGTCCTGGGGCTGCAAGCCGTCATCTTCTTCCTCTACAAATTCTGCAAGTCCAAGGACCGCAACTACCACACCCTTTGAAAAGTTCGCACTTGACCTATCCTCGCCAACTAGACCCTTTCAGAGAAAGCTCCCTGATCAGCACACACTCATCCATGTGGTCTCAAACAGTGTTTTCAAGCAGGTTAATTTTGTAATCAATCATCTTTGTGGCACTTGTGATTCTAGCCTCCCTTAGTGCTGCTGTTGTAGTCACTATAGAGGAACCCACGCATGCCCGTATGTGTGATAAATCAACAGCCAAACAGATCCTCAGTGACGAGGCATTCAGGCCTTGAGCATATGGATTACATCATCTGGTAGCTGCTCCCACCTCCATCATGCAGTTACTCATTTCTGCAAAGACCATTTCCCAGTGAATCTGAAAGGAAGGGGGGTTGTGTTATTTACAGCCTTCCTTCTCATACCTTCGTCAGTTAAATAGGCCACATAAGAGTTAAAAGAATTATCCATGTATACAAAGCGGCTCAGGAGTCGTACAGCTACAGAGGTCACGTTGATTTGGAAACACTGTTTGAGATCACAACTGCTCTTTAACACGACGACTTTGATGATTCAGTTTTGCTTTTGCCCTGTTAAATTGTGGTTTCCTCCCCTCTGTGCAGCTGTATTATGTATATTTGTTCATAGATGATGTAAAAGAGGCGGGGATTCTTTTTTTTTTTTTTTTTTTTTTTTTAAAAAAGGGGATAAAAGCAGAACCAAATCATCCAATGTCGTGGATAAAACAAAAAAACAGGCTTATTTATTGATGGGTGTCTCCAGTAACATTTAGGAGTGCTGTGCGTTTTCTCCTGCTGAATCCTACCTTTCCATCCTAATATTCAAGATGTTAAAACACCAACTGCCAGCGGGGCAGCTCAGTGCAATAAATCATGTATCGAGCTCATTTCCCAGCCATTAATCTCCCAAACTTCCTGATCTTAACCGGTGTCAAATTGTCCATGCACGGGTTGCCAACGTGGAGCTGGCTGTTCTATTCTGTGGAGTAATTGAAAGGATCAAAAATTAATGATGGTAGAATATTTGTTAAAAACGAGAATGGGGAAGTTTTGGGTTGTTGTTGTTTTTTTTTTTTTTTGTTTTTTTTTAATAGTAAGTACATTTCTTGATGTAGACAGTGAAAGCAGTGAAGTGCCTTTAATGTCCTATATGACTTAAAGAGAAGGAGGGGTGAGTGTTTATTAGTTTATAAGAGCGAGAGAACTGTATCGCCGTGAGAACCATCGTATTGCAGCTGGACTGAAGAGCCTTTAATGTTGGTGAATACAGTAGATGGTGATAACAGGAGGGCCTGGGTCTTTTTTTGGGGGGTGGGGGGGTCCACTGTAAGTTAATCAGATATTCAGTGCATGAAACCCACAGTTACTTCAGTGGTAACTTTGTAGAAAGTACTTAAAGGTACTCTAGCATCTAATTTACCCTCTAAAAGCTCGCAATTCATGTTTTCCAAGTTCAACCAGGGAGGGGGGGTTTTAGAGTGGTGTTGTAAATCTGAGTGAAGAAATGGGGAGAATATTGGGCGTGTTTAAAAACTTGAGAATCAGAGAGAGTGAATAGGGGTAAATGTTGGACTGTTTTGACTGTTTTGTTGTTTTTGTCAAATGAGCATCGCACCTCTTGATTTTGGATTTTTGCCATGTTAAGTGAGAGGATTGTGAATGAAGAAACAGCTTGGTGGCTGTGCTTAAAGCTTGTGCCGATTCCTCTGATTAGCTTGCTGCTAACTGTGATTATTTTCTTATTTCTCTTGTACATAGCCACATCCTGTGTTGTTGTTGTTGTTTTTTGTTGTTGTTGTTGTTGTTTTTTTCCTGAGTAGTTGTTGTTGTTTTTGTTTTGTTTTTTTCTTGTAGTTGCTTGCCAGTGTCAGGAATGTTTTCTTTAAATGCCTTTTTCCCCTCTTGCATGCTGGATGCTTGGAGTTGTTTTTTCCTTCCTTTGCATATGCTCTTAGGGATTTCAGTATACTTTAAAAAAACAAACCCCCCCCCCCCCCCCCCCCCCCCCCCCCCCACACACACACACACACACACACACACACACACACACACACACTTGATTATTTGTGATTGGCCCATATGCTAGTTGAAAGAATGCCTTGAATCAGTGTGCATCAAGCCAAAGTTCTCAGTTTAGGCATGGAAATTGAGCGTTGCACTGACGAGCTTTGTTTTCTATCTTTGCTTTTGTAAATGTTTTCATGGTTTAGCCAAAAAAAAAAATAGAAAAAAAATGCTTGTATAAATATTCGTCCTGAAGTATTACTAGATAATGAATGAATGATCAGCTTGTTTTTTAAGACATTCAGTGGAAATGTTTTTCTTCTTATTGTTTGATTTGGTTTGGGGTTTTTTTTTTTTTTTTTTGCTTACGTGATTTCTGGATTACACGTTTTCTGCTGCTCACCATTAACACGCCTTTAAAACCTACAGTCACCTGATGGCATTAGGCTACAGCCCAAAGACCCATGTGTGGCAGGTAGGCTGCAGAGTTTTTTGCCTTAGCTGCACCCCTTCGTTCACTCTCTGTACGTGGAGTCCCTTCGGCCAATTTAAAAGAAACATTTGAGTTCATTCCCAGCTGCTGAGTGGGCTGCTGTGAAACTCTGTTCAGCGTGGTCGCTGCGTTCCTTACAAACCATCAAATGTTGATATCCATGGATAACTGATCTCCATTGTGTTTACTCTGCAACTTCTACAAGATACCTACGCAGTCCCTGCACCTTTTTAAGGAAAAGTGCCTTATTCAGTTGATTTCATAGATATATCTATAGATATATAAAGTTGTATTGCAAAATGATATGCCACATGTATTAAGTAACGATGGGACTCAGCACTTTCAGGCCCCTGTGAAGTGGTTTTCTGTGTCGTATTCTGCTTAAATGTCTGTTTATGTCACAATCGGCCTTAACTTCTTGATCAAACGAGTAGTGATAAGCATGGTGGGGCGGAAGGGAGAGGTTGACTGTGTTCCATTCTTTCAAGCGATGCCATTGAAGCAGCATTTTAAGTATACAGCAGAATCAAAGGTGCTGCTTTAGTGATTTGAATCCTTTACGTTTCAGCTTAATAAAGCACGCATGTGGCCTGGACAGCCTCTCAGCTGCATATAGAGATAAAATTCACCAGTAAAGTTGCAACCACAGCCACAAACCTCTAGCGTTGTAAAGTCACACTTCCTCCACGCTGCAAATGGTCACATGGTGACTCCACTTTGGTTCTAATTTGCAATTGCTGTATCAGATGACCTTGCTTTCTGTCTTTTGTAAGATTTCAAATTCAAAATCCAAACTCGTTTGGTTGCGGAGTTCTCTCATATCAGTGTTCTGCTCAGAGAGAGAGATGTGTATGTTTTATTTTATTTTTTTCCTCCTTTCTCTTGTGGGTTTAATGCTTTTGTTTGTTTTTGTTAAAGGCCATCAGTCTTGTAGGTACAACCTTTGGGCTTTCCCCTCTCACATAGCCATATGTAGACTCCTGCAGGTGCCAGAATGCCTCCTAAAAAGTTTTGTGCTTATTTTGTGCCCTTCTTTTCTCCCACTTCCTCTTAAACTTTGTTTTGTTTTGGGGGTTTCTTTTGGTTTTTTTGCCTCGTTTCCTAGTGTTGCCTTTTAATTTCACAATGTTAAACCAATAAAGTTTGAATATTGTAAAATGAATCACTGCAGCGTAACATTTGCTTGGGAACTCGTCATTTACATCAGTGGAAAGACGATACCTGGGCAGGTCTTGTAGAGCGCTTGTCACCATGGTTACAGTTGAAAAGCCATTTAAAAGGTGGTGTATCAGTTTCTGTGTGAGTATAAGTAATACTGGCTCAAATTCAGAAGGACAGATTGTCCTGATAAAGAGGAAGCGAGCATAAATGCAAATAATTTATGCAGAAATTCTACACTAATGGCAAAATTATCAATATATTTTACATTTTCTTTCATAGTTCATGGAGTGACTCCATATTGTATGGGTTTCCACATTGACAAGTCAAAGATCCTTGATTTGAGCCCAGGAGTAGACCCAAATCCCCTTTTGAGGTTGCTAAATCAAACATGTAGACAGCTGGTGAATAAGGGAGCAGCTGTCACGACCATTTATATTTAAAGAAAACAAAAACGAAACCCAAAAGCCTAATTTGATATATGAAACGCATACTAGTTTTATTTATAGCACCAAGACCCAACAATGATACAGAGAAAACCTCAACAATCGGGCGCTGTTGAGCGAGCACTTGGTGAGAATAGGAAGGAAAAACTTCCTTGTCAGTTCTCCCAACCCTGAATGTTAATTGTTGACTTTAGAAGTGAGCATAACGGAAGCACGAGCCTTATTTCAGTATATATGCTGTATATTTAATCAGGTCTTTGGTTTGTGTGGGTCTCTTTAAATTGACAGTAGATGCAAAATGACGAACACAATAACTTTGCTTATAACAATATCAAGACTTTCTGTCAACATCTAACAGTCTGAACACATTGGTTTCTGTTTAAAGCTTCTGCTAAGGTGAATTAATCCTGCTTGTTTTCCATGGGTGGATAAAGATCTTTACTGAGCGTGTGCATATTGAATTTCAGCATTCAGCTTGTTTCTGTTTTGAGAAACTGAGAGTTACGCTGTTACGGCAGTTTTCTATTTTCATACTTTAAGCGAGGTGATTGAGCACATACCCCAAAATGTTACAAATAATCTGGAACCATAAAATTTTTAATTTGTTTGTCTGAGAAACTGTTCCAACTTTCGACCAGCTTCACCTGCTCCTTTAGGTGTGTTGCTCTCTGTTTACTTAAGAGTCTAGTGGAAAAAGTACACTCACTGACACACATGCTTTCTTTGTATTGCCCATACAGGATCCACTCCAATCCACCCTGCCCAATCCCTGCTCTCAATTTTCATTTCCTTGTGTATCAGGGGCTCATGACCTACTGTGAGGCTGATGGGTCATAAAGTGATTATATGGATAAGAAAGCAAAAACAAAATGTGCATAAAGTTCATTCTTTCACTTCTTCAAGACACTAAAAACCTCTTCAGTGAAGCAGCTCAAGGTCAACCCTTAAAAAGTTAGTTAGAAAATCACTGTGGACTGTATACAGACAGGAGAAGCAGACTCCAGTGGAGCCATTATCCACAAATGGAGAAAATTTAAAACAGTGGTGAACCTTCTCAAGAGTGATCGGTCTACCAAAATTAGTCCAAGACCGCATCACTGACTCATCCAAGGAAGTCAGAAAAGAACCCAGAAGAACATCTAAAGAATTGCAGACCTCATTTGCGCAGTTCTAACATTATTCATTATTCAACAGTATGAAACTGACCGGCAAACATGGCATCCATGGGAGAGCCCAAGTAGAAAACCACTGCTGACCAAAAAGAACACAAAGGGTCATGTGACATTTGCCAAAAAAACAGATGATCCTCAATTGATTTGGGACAAATGCTGAAGCTTTTGAAAGGTTTGAGTCCCGTTACATCTGCATAAAACTAACACAGCATTTCTTAAAAAGAGCATCATAGCACCAGTCTAATATGGTGGTGGTAGTGTGATGGTCTGGCTGCTGTGCTGCTTCAGGACGACTTGCTGCCATTGATGGAACCATGATTCTGCTCTCTACCAGAAAATCCTGAAGGATGATGTTCAACTATGAGTTCATGCCCTGAAGTTCAGCTACACTTGGGTTCTGCAGCAAGACAATGATCCAAAACACACCAGCAAGTCCACCACTGAATGGCTTAAGAAAAACAAAATGAAGACTTTGGCCTAGTCCAGTTCAGATGCTGTTGCATGACCTTAGAAGGGCAGTTAGTGCTTGAAAACCCTTCAGTGTGGCTTAATTAAATGAAACAATCCTGCAAAGAGGAGTGATGTAAAAGACTCATTTCTAGTTATTATAACTGTTTGATTGCAGTCCTTGTTGCCAAGAGTGGCACCAGTTATTAGGTTTAGGGGCAATAACATTTTCTTTAATAATTTTTACACAGCCAAGTAGGTTTGGACCATTTTTCTTTCTTTAATAAATGAAATCATCATTTAAAAACTGCACTTTGTATTCACCCAGGCTGTCTTTGTTTAACATTAAAACTAGTTTGATCTGAAAATTAAAGCTGTGAAAAACATGCAAAAAAAAAAAAAAATTTCCATAGACCTGTGTGTAATTAGTTTTACACTCTTGCAGCTCACTGTCACACTGTCTTTGAACGTATATACAACACAAAGCTGAGGTAACCTTTCTCAAAGTCTCCAAAAATAACCCAGTATGTCATAAAGTATAAAGACTGACTAACACTTGCTTAATGACTGTGTTAACTATTTTTATCATTTCTAACATTGACTGTTTGTGTTTCACAAGCAGCTACAAACCTTTGAAAAAGCAGCAGGTACAAAGTGTACTGTATGTCACGTACCATAACCTGTGAATAAAAACCAATGTTTCACACCACCACCCACCAGGGCGCACAGTTTCTCGGGTCATAGGAAAGTTTTGCTTATGTGGTAAAAACCGAAGCTCTGAAGACAATCAGTGAGCATGTGCACACTCAAGACTCACGGTCCGACGGTCTACGCTCTCGAAGAAGCTGTGTGTTTATTTCTGTCGAGCAGATTGTTATTTTTCCAGCGGCCCTGGCAGAGAGGCTGTTCCACAACCAACGCGATAATGGTTTTGGTCAGTTAAAAGCAAAATCAGCAGCCCTATACTTACTCTTTTCAGGGGCAAACACTGTGTTGCTCTATCAGGAACATCTCTGGGCCTTTTACTAGAACGTGGAAAATCCCCCCACACACTGGGAGATACTACTTTTGGATTTTTCCTCTCTAAAATTTTAAGAAAATACTGCAGTTGGAGCAACTGCTAATCAGACAAAGAAGGGTTGTGTAGTCACAAGGTATCAAAGTTGCAGGGTCAGGAGAGTGGGTGGAGCTGCTGCATAAGTGGACATGGGTTGGGTCTCTAGCTAACCTGATTGTTGTGTCCAGTCATGCTGTGTAATCTAATATGGGAGGACAGAGAAACAATGCATTAGGTCTAGTCTCTCCTCTCTTGCAAACACAAGCTCAGTGCATTGTTTAACCATGCAGTGAACTCTGCAGCATGCCAAGAATACCAAGACCGAGCAATGTTAGTGACATAATGAAATGAATGCAGTAATAAACAAAAGCAGGTATCTCTTGAAAAAAAAAGTATTGAAAATGTGCTCATTTCAGATCCATGTGACTGCATTACACATCTAAAGTTACTTTAGAGTAGATCAGAACTTCTATTCGTGTATTAAACTTGATGACAGAATAGCAAAAAATGTTGACTAAGGCCCGATAACGAGGAGATAAGTTGAGGAATGTTATGAGGCAGCTTCACATGTGGTTATTTTCCCCATTATAAGTGGCTGACTCAAATAAACAGCACATGTGTGTGTGCAAAAGGCATGCAGCAAATTTGCCATGTCATCTGACCAGCAAGCACTGGAGAACAGAGCTGTTTCAGCTGTGCAAAGGAAAAAAAAAAAACAGTGTGTGGCAACAAAAAAATGGGTTTCTCCTACATGCATACAACTAAAAACCCACATCCGTTTTATCTGTGGTCAGGGCTCCATTTATTCAGCTGTTCGACCTGCTGCTGTTCGGGGTGCATTTGATCCCTCTCGATTATACGCAGTGGGGAGACTGGTGCTGCCAGCAACATTACAAAGTTAGAGTTCATTTATCCATCCAATAGCACGACTTGCCAAAGGTGAAAAGCTTCTGATTTAAATATAGAACAGGCTCCGCAGTGCCATCTAGTGGTTGTACATAAACAGTGACAAACATAAATGTGGAAGAAAAATAAATCTGCAATGTGTAGAAACAATAGCCTTTATTAAAAATAAACAACTATGATTACATAAAAGTTATTTAATCCAGCTCATTAGCTCCTTATGGCACATGACTCATTAACATTACTTTTAAATTGGGTTAAGATCATGGTTCACAAACTACACCCTATGAAGGACAGTGTATGTGCAATACTTTATTTAATAAGCACTGTGTAGAATGCCTTATTTCCTCTCCAATTTGTTACTAAAAATGTCCAGAGGTCGTCTGAAGAGCAGAGAAAAAACAAACAAACAAACAAACAAAAAACCCCACACATCATCCAGCTGTAACATCCAGGTCTGCACGCCGAAGGTCTCACTGAGAAAAATCACGTTTCCCAGGAGAGGTCGTCCTGTTTGAGGCTGTTTCTGAACTTCTGTGTCTCTCTGAGAAGCTGCAGGTTTTTTTGAGTAGTCCTATCTGTCCTTCCCTTCTTTTCAGTCTTAACGGGAGAAGGAGCAGGTGGCTTGATCCCACTCAGCCTTTTGGCTGTGTGCTCCTCAGGAGATGATCGGCACTGGGCCAGTTTTTGGATCTGTGGAGGGAGCAGAAAACATCACACATTTGGATCTGTTCAGCACAATTATACACTGCAATAAGCTGCTATTACAAGTCGATCCATCCTCTGTTGAAAACGACAGGATTGTTTTTGACCATTTGTTTATAAGTAGACTTTAATTTATTCAAGCATACATTTCTCTTCTGTTTATTAAAATGTCAGAAATAACAGGAGAAGTGTGTAAATTCTTCAGTGAGGTAATACCAGCTCCACTTAACGACATGCAGCTAAAAAACTGCTTTAAATACATAAAAATACTTTTCTAAAAATATCAAATTAATTTGTTTGAAAATCTCAAAATAATCTTATCACTATTTTTAAGTGGATCTAATGCACTTTTTTTTTTTTTTTTTTATTACTGGACTCTGCTTCAACTTTTGGCTCTTACTCTCACAAGCAGTGACCACAGAGGATGGATGCGCATATTTGATTTGGCACAGATTTTTACCCTGGATGCCTTTCCCAAATGCAACTTCCCAGAAATCTGTCTCCCCTCCTGGTTTTGAACCAGACATCTTTTGCATGTAACGTGCACATGTTAACCACTACACCATGGAAGAACTGACTTTTACAGACATGGAATTCATTATTTGAAATTTTGCTTGATATAGGCATTCACCATTGACAATTGGTGGGCTGTCAATGGTGAATGCTTACTGCTGTTTTAAAGCACTTTAAAAGATGATTAGATGATTATTTTCAATGCATCAGATCCAGTTTCTCATTGTGTTACCGAAAATTGTTACAAATCTATCCCCTTTAAGTTGTACCAACTTATAGGTCACATACCATCCTCTGGTGTTTGCGGAGCTTGGTGATCTGAGATCCTTTATCCTCCATCCTGGTGACCAGCAGCTCCAATTCTCTCTGGAGGTCCTGCCTCTGCTCCGGATTTTGAGCTCCATCGATCTGACGCACCAACTCCTGATGCTCACTGACAAAGGTGACAAATATAAAACGACTTTAATAAAAGGTTCACTAATATGTCCAAAAAACTCTGAATAAAGAACTTAAATTATGTTAAATACGCCTTCATTCCTAATGCAGCTCACTGGTTGGCACTACTCACAAGCTCATCTGTCCCAGCTCGTCCTGCAGAGCCAGGAGCAGGTCGGCGAGTGAGCTTAGCGATGGGTCGACGGGCAGCCTGTTAGGCTTCTCTGATGAATCAGAGGAAGATGAAGAAAAGTCCTTTTGGAGGTTTTTCTTCACTCCGCAGCCAGACCTGTGGTGTGCACTCACTCGCTGGCACAGCTGTGGCTGGTGGTGCTTCATCATGTGAAGGATACTTTGCACGTTGGCATGAACCGAATGGCTTGGGCTCGTCGACTAGAGACGGGAATGAAAAGAATCAAAGTAAGAACAAACAACAAAAAAAGAAGTGCAGAAAATTATAAGTGACTTACTGTTCCTGCAACAAAGGGCATTTTCTTGTGCATCGGGCTCTTTGGTAGCAGTTCGGCAGGTTTAGAGGTTTTCTGAGGAAGAAGACAGCTCTCATCACCTCTACATCCAAAGAAATCTCCTTAAATAAATGCCTAAAATTTATTTTTATATCGGTCAGAAAAGTACCCTTATGCTCTTTTTTGTTTTCTTCTTTGGCTTTGTCTCTTCAGAAGTTGGCAGAGATGGTCGAAGGCTGACATCAAACTCTCGTTGCAGCTGCAGTAGTAACAGCAAATCAATGCTTCTTAAGAGTATTTAGTCAAATTTGCCAATCAGCAGCTTTATTGTTGAATATGTGCTGAAAGTTGTGGCGTGGGCAATTTAAAAAAAAAGTTGTGTCTCTAGTTAGCATTTACTTGTTTCTTAACAAGTGCAATCCAAAAACTGACTAACCTCCTCCGCCTTCTCCTGCACGAGTTTACGCTCGTGCTCTTCTTTCAGCAGTTTCTGCTCCAGGATGGAAAGCTTCATCTGAAAATTTATCACAGCGACACACCCTGAAATAATGAACTTTTGGCGATAAGCATTCTGACTAATGAATTAGAGATAAGCAGCATTGGGAAACCTTAGGTTACCTCTGCCAGAGTTTGGGTTCTGCTCAGTTTGAGACACTCTGACTCGAGTTTTTCCAGCTTCTCTCGCTGAATTTGGCTGTTTGAGCTGCTCTTTTGCTCGCTCTGCAGAGAAGCCTTGAGGGGAGTAAAAGTGGCAGGGGGAATATGTGGTTTTTTATGTTACTTACATCCAGAAATGTGAGAAACAAATAGGTGATGATCATGCTTATAGCTGGGATCTACTTTCAAATGACTTTTTGATTCGTAGTATTCTGAGCTACCTGATTTTCCATTAGAGCGCTCCTCTCCTTTTTGGCATTTTCAACCATTTTCCTCATGTAGTCCAGCTGCTTCTCGAGAACCTTACAGCGAGCTTCTGCAGACTGCAGTTTTGAGTCCAGTTCTGTCATTATAAAGCAGAGAACAAACTAATCAATCAGTTAAATGGAGTTGCCAGATCATAGTGACCCACAGTACCCTGTTTCCTTGTTGCTTTCTATTCTTTGTCGCTTACCTCTCCTGGCAGAGTTATCCGTCCCAGGCAGGCTGGCTGCTGTCTGACTGTACAATGTTGTAACTTGTGGATGCTTTTGAGCATCATGGGAAAACTGCTGGTAGCTCTTCTCTGCTTGCGTCCTTTCCAGCTCCAGCCGCCTAATTTTCTCCTGAAGGGTCTTCAGTGCATCAACCACGGCTGATGAAGAGTAAACAACAATACAAAGACATACTAGGTAACTGTAAAAGAAAGCAGTCTGCCCCCTCCCCCCTCAAAAAACTAAACAAAAACAAAAACTTCCACTGTAAGAGACAAATAGCTCATGATAATGAATGCGTCATACCTTTGCTATCAATATTTGGTCTCCTCTGGGAAACTGAGCTGCTGGCCATGTGTGTGCCCATGCTGATAGAAGAGTGTGCATGGGGCTCCGGCTCTCGTGAAGGTTTCACTATCCTGTCTGGTGGCTGGTAGTAGCTTCCAATGTAACTGTTCTTGGAAGGTGAGTCTAAAATCTATACACAACAAGAGGAGGTTGTTTTGGAAACAAATGAATATTTTCATTATCAATAAAATGCCAAGTTTGTAAAATTATAGACAAAAAATGTAAGTGTATACGAGTCAGATTTTTAACAATTTTGAACCTTGAGAATAAATTTGAAATGCAGAGACTAAAATCAGCTCCTGATTACCGCACTGTGAAAAAAGAGAAATAATTTTCTTCTTACTAAAACTGGTTTGGATGTGCAGTTTGCAGAAATATTGCAATTTTGCAACAGTGTGCTAATGGTAATAGTTTCATTTTAAATTACAACATTATTCCTAAAGTGCACAGCTCAAAAACAGGGAATACATGATCAACATAGTATAACACAAAGTTAGTTACACTTCAGGGAAATTAATCTGTTTGATTAGGAAGGATAAACCATTGCTTTGCTACAAATGAAAGTGACAACAGGTGACTGCCTTCAACATCATAGGTTAAGACTTGACTTCATTCTAAAAATGAGTATTATAGATTATTATAGAGACGAGTTGCTATCCCAAGCGGAGAAGTTCAAGTATCCTGAGGTCTTGTTAAGACTGATTGATGCAGTGTCTGCATCACCGGTCCATTGTGGTAAAGTGAGAGCTGAACATAAAAACAAAGCTATTGATTTACCAGTCAATCTACATCCCCACCCTTACCTATGGTCACGAGCTCTGGATAGTGACCAAAAGATCAGGAGGTACTCAGAATAGAGCCTCATCCACATCGAAATGAGACAGCTTAGGTGGTTCAGAATGCCTTCTGGGAGAGGTTTTCCACGCATGTCCTACTGAAAGTTAAAAGGATGCCCTGGGGGACATCTCTCAGCTGCCTTGGGAATATCTCGGTGCTCTCAGGCCTAGATGAGCTGATGAGGAGATGTGGGCTCATCTGCTTAGGCTGCTGCGCCCACGACCCCGTTCCCCCTTCACCATGAACCGTCTCTGTGGTTTTTCGCTTTTCCTCATCCATATATTTGTTTAGTAAACAGTAAATACTGATAAAAACTTTCTGTTTTCGGTGCAATTTCCATGCACTTGCCACACAAAGTAAACAGTAACCGAATCAACAAGCGTTAATCGATTACGCAACTGTACCCCAGTACAGCCAGCTTTCTGCAACAAGGAGGCCGTTTGTAGTCCTAAAAGCTCCACAACAGCAAACATAATGTATTTACAAACACCACCCACTGCATGGACCATTGGCTCCTTTAGGTAGATACCCGTAAAACAAACCAAAAAGATGGTTAAGTGGCAACTTGGCGAAAGTAAACAAGACAGCGCTAACGCGTTAGCCACACCTGCTGCTAACGGCTGATTTACGGACGTTACCTGATCGTGGTACATCTCCATTTTGCCCTACAGCAAATGATGAGTGCTTCCAAACTAATCATGCGTCTGTCTTTAACGATCCGAGGCTACTTTTATAAGTTAAAATGACTTGTAAGACACCAGCTAACTGACTCCAGCTGTCCTGTCACCAAGAGACAGTCCGGGCTTTTTAAATTTCCCTCCTCTTTGCCGCCCTCCACACTGTGGTTCCGCCTGCGCACTCTTAGTTCCTCCCTCCCCACCAGACTTTTCTCTGCTGGTTAAGAAATATATTATATTTCCATATCTTTTGCTAATTAAATACTATAAGGGTAAAAGGAAACTTAAGCTTGTCCTTATACTCATTCTTTACTCCAACATTCTAATTTACTTCACTGTTATTTCAGTTATTCTTTTTGGGTTTCAGTAGACTGGCATAACTACTTTGAGCTGTATATGACAATTTTCGAATTTTTAAAAATCCGATTATGACACACATATACGTGTCACTTAATTTTCTTTGTGGAACAGTTTCCAGTATTTTCAGCAAACTCAATAAAGACTGTGACCTTTTGGTGATAAGTATGGCATTAGACAGGCTCACCTTCTATAGACTAAAATAAAATTATCCTTTAAATCTTATTTTTCTTGCTGTTCCCTTTAGGGGTTGCCACAGCAAATTATCTGCCTCCACCTCATCCTATCTCTACCATCGTCTGTCATGCCAACCACCACACCATGAACGTTGACTGTGGTATTCCCAATGAAAATCTTGGCATCTTCAACTCTGCCATTCAAGAGGTCTCTCTACCATCTTTTAAACCTCCCCTTTCACTCTTGCTGCTATCTTTCTGTCACAAATCCCCCCAGACACTTGTTTCCACCCACTTCACCCTGCCTGCCCTCTCTTCTTTACCTCTCTGCTGGGGTGGATTGATGGGATTTCTGGGTATGTGCAAAGGGCCCATGTACAGTTAGGGGCCTATCCAAGATGCAGATGTTAGTTGTCAGAGAGGAAGGACAACAACAGGAATATTATACTTACATACAAACATAGTATAAAAGATGAACAAGCTCTAGGTGCTACATTTTCCATTTAATATAAGGTACCCTAGAGTGTTTAATGATGTTGTATTGTGATAGTTGCTTTTCATTGTTTTGTTAAGGTACCATGCTCTCCATTTCGAGCTATTCTGTGTACACGTATGCACATACAATGATTCTGAACTTCTTTTTAGATGCAAGGTATTTAATCAATTAACTCTGCAAGGATGCACAACAGGCAACTGGTAAGATGTAGGTGGACTTTTCAGTTATCTAATGTGTGGCCTTTCACTCACTTCATCTAAGTCCCCAGGTCAGTATGGCTGGAATGCATGCTGCACTGACCACTGCATAGCCACACACAGCCTCCAAAATACCAACACAATCAGTAGGCTGGAGTATGTACACGATAAACTGATTTGTGTCTGCTTGTTGACTTTTTTATGTTTCCCCAGGTTGTGGTGAGTTAATACAATGTCGTTAGCACTGTAAGTCAATCACACTGTCAACATTTGCACATGCAAATACTCTCTTGCAGCAATAAGCAGCATGTGTGACAGTCCTCCTGCATTACTATTTTTTTCTCATTTGCAACAAACACATTTTTTTTTTAGTTTTACCATACTTGAACTGAGGTGCATGGCACTTCGTTCTTATGTTGAGATTGATATTTTAATGGTATGGGCTGCGTCAGTGTGCAGATTTTTATTAAAGTTAAGAAAATCAAATGGAAACATACAACATATCCACCTCTTTATGTCTTTCTGCTTGTCTGTTATTTCTGATAAACAAGTGAAAGGGGGGCTGCTGCTGCTGAATAAGTGGATGATGGGAGATGTAGTTGCTAAGCGCTACAGTCAAATAGAGAACCTGGGGGGATAAAGAATACAATCCCCATAAACGCTTCCCCCACGAGCACAGGAAACCGCCCACCAACCAATCATCTTCCAGAACCTCCCCGAATGAGTTCGGCTTGGGCTGATTGGCTAATTTGCCCTGCCAATCAAACTTTTACCCTGAAGTTGTTACCTCCTCTTGTTTCTACGCTGGAACCAGCGTTACTGGACAGTGCGGAGGCAAGTCGTCCTGTAACAGGAGAGAGACACCAAAGAATGTGGATAAAGTGAGTGTTTTAGAATGACACTGTTTGGTTTTCAGTCTCAGTGAAAGGTTCGTGTGTGGGAATTTTTTTAAAGAGCGGCGGTGGGTGCTTTAGTGCCTTCTTTGTTAACGGGCAGCTTGAAAGCCCTGGCACGAAGAAAAGAGAGATAAACAAGCAGAGAGATTGAATGGATTTCACTGACACGCCGCGTATTCTTCCTATTATATGCCAAGTTAATATCAAAGTTAAAAGCCGTTAAACCGTAAACCAGTGTTAGTATTTGCAAAATCAAATGCTGTGGCAGTGAATCTAATTGCTCTGACTGTGTTCAAATCCTGTTTTGTTGTTTTGAAAGTTGCTAACAAAGATTAGCAGAATCGTGTGGATTTAAATCACGGATGCAGCTATTGCTTTTTAAATCTGTTTAAAACATGTGGTTAAACCTCATTATATTAGATTTTCTGCAAATCTGAGCAGTATATCTTCAGAGAACTATTTGGCTATATGCTGAAATACATGGTGTGATGATATGCTTTAGATGTGTAGTTGATTTATGCACCATTTTGAGAAGTTTATTTAATGTTTAATCTTAAACTGGGGTTTAAAGACAACAGGAAGGAAGTGCAGTGATATTTAGAGGTGTTAGTGACCAGTGTTTTGTGCCAACTCAACTTTGCAGTTGCTAAATGTTCAACGATGAAGTGCTAAAGAGATTAATAATTTATAATTAATATTTATATGTAATTTTTTTTCTTGTCAAAAAGGGAAACAGATATCAGCAAAAACATAATAAACAGTGGCACCATCTCTTCTCCACAGTGTTACATTACACACTGGTACAGTACTGACATAAAGTTTCACACCCTTTCTTAGGGCAGTAATGTGGTATAAGAATGGAAGTATGGAAGATGTACTTCTATTGCTCTTCCCTGGTGCTGAGAGAGACATTTTTGTTTTCCCTGGTAGAGCAGGGGACCCATGAACCGAGGGCCATAGTCCTTACAACAGTGGCTTCAGTTTGATGCTGTGTGTCACTCACCCTCTCTCTCTTTCCCTACTCCCCCCCCTGCCAAAAGCCAAAAGTCCATTAGCTGTAATATCCAAATTATGGCAAATGAATTCATGAGATATAGGGTGATATATCTGTGTCTTTTATAAGTGGTTCATGTTATTAGTTGGAGTCAAATTTCTCTGATGCTACATCTAAAAGCATAATGCACTTGCATTAACAAAAAGGTGATGCAAGCCTTTCCTGTCCTGTTTATTCGTAGCCTTTTGTGAGACAGCACAAACGGTAGGCCCGCATAAACTGATGGAGGTGCAGGACCAGGAGTCTGTGGGGAGATGGGACAGGCTGGGGAGCCGGGATCCCAGCTCCAGAGCTGATGCGATAGAGAACATCTGCCAGGAGGTCATGCGGAAAGTGGAAACCATTGGGCCCATACCGCCGGTGGCCCCTCTGTCCCTGGCTTCAGGGAGTCCTCCAGGCAACGATCTGAATGATATCCTGGCCCATGTCCTTATGCTCTCCAGACGGTGTCCCTTTGAAGATGTCAGGGAGCGTTGCTCTCAGCTTCTGCGAAACATCCAGGTAAGAGAGTCGCGGTTTTATGATGGGGAACTGTGTTGCATTACGCTGCACCCGACTGTGATATGTCCTCTAGAGCCAGTGTTTATTGTATTGATCTGCAGCCATCTCCCTCTCTTCACCTCTTCATAAGCATTGCAAACACTGTGGTTTAGTAAAAAGCTCAGTGTGACCGCTGCATGGTTTGTCAAAGGGATTACAGTCAGTCACACAATGATACACAAAAATATAGCTGTCCTAACCTTTCAACACGCTGCCAATCATTTTTACGGTGAGATTTAAACTAAACAGATAATCACTGGTTGATTAAGATTTGTCTTTAGCATTAAAGCTAGACATAAGATTTAAGTTTTTTTTATTGCAGAATTTGAAAACAAATTTCTTTGGCTCATGGCTTACACACACTGAGATCTTCCAATAAAAATATTGACACTGCACATACTGTATGTGGGCTTTCTCAGAGAGTTAAGACGTATTTACTGAAAATAAGTAATGCTCTCCATTATTAACAAAACACAGTGTGACACAGCATTTTTGTTTTCACTTTGGCTTTTTTTTTCTTTTTCTTTTCAAGTCCGTTGAGTCTGCCTGTGTTGATTTTTAAATAAATATCCTGGTCATTGTTGTGTAGCAGGTGGCAGTGAATTGAGAAAAAAAATATTATATTGAAGCTGTCAGACTTGGACATGGATACATGGTACTCAGTGAATCCTGAAAACAAAAATCTGTGGGAGAAATGCGCAATGGTGGATGGTGGGGGGGGGGGGGGGTCCTTAAAGTTAACAGGAGAAATATAGATAAAATTAAATAAGATTTATTAGACACACAGTTGGGAAATTTACATGTGGTATATGGTAGCAAAAGGGATAGAGTGGGAATAAAATAAATTGATGCAGCCATTAAAAAAACTTGAAACAGTAGAAGAAAAATGTACACAGTACAAGGTAGAAAGAAATTTAATCTAAATATAAGTGAACAGATAGTTTCAGATGCCTACTAAGAGCAAAATGATATAACGAGTATGACTGAAAACTATTTCACATTGAAATACATCAAATACAAAGAACATTTACTGACTGAGCATTAGAATGGGGAATAAAAGTGATTTAAGTGACTTTGATCGAGGCCCAGGCTGGCCTGAGTATTTCAGGAACTTATGATGGACTGGGATTTTTTTATTTTTTTATTTTTTTCCACACAATAATCCCTGAGGTTTAAAGACAATGGTCTTAAAAAGAGAGAATATCGAGTGTGAGGCACTTCTCTCAGAGCTCAGAGGAGAATTGCCAGAATGCTTTTAGCTGATAGGAAGGGAACAACTGAAGTAATCACTTGTTATAACCAAGGTGTGGAGCAGCAGAAGAGCAGACAAGTTTGCATTACTGTTTGCTAATAGGAGGAAAATGTGGTTACAATTACCACACGGGCTCATCAAAATTGGATGATAGAAGATTGGAAAAAGTTTGCCTCGTTTTATGAGTGTCCATTTCCGTTCCAACATTTGGATGGCCGGGTCCGAATTTAGCATAGACGACATGAAAGAATGGATCCATCCTGTCTTGTATCAATGGTTCATGCTGGTGGTGGTGTGATAGAGTTGGGGATACATTCTTGGCACAGTTTAGTCCCAACTGAATATCCTTTAAACACCACAGCTTACCTGAACATTGTTTTTGACCATGTCCATCTCTTTATGACTACAGTATACCCATCTTCTGATGGCTGGTTCCAGCAGGATAACACGCCATGTCAAGTCATCTCAGACTGGTTTCTTGGACATGACAATGAGTTCGCTGTACTCTAATGGCTTCCACAGTTCTAGGGGGATGTGCTAGAACAAGAGATTCGCATCATGGATGTGCAGCCAGCAAATCTGCAGCAATTGTGTGATGCAATCGTGTCAACATTGGGCAGAATCTCTGAGGAACGTTTCCAGCACTTTGTTGAATTTATGCAGAATTTATGTAGTTCTGAAGGCAAAAAGAGGTCCAGTCCAGTACTTTTTAGGTGTACTTAATAAAAAAGTTGGTGACTGTATCTGTAATACATGTATATTTATAATAAATATTGTGCTGGGTTTATTTTGTTTTGCCACTATTAGCTATAGAGAATGAAATATTACACTTATCCTGGGTCTACCCTTGTGTTTGCTGTGGCCTGTTCCACTTAATGAGTCCTGTAATAACAAACAAACACTAACCCCAGTAGCTTTGGATGGCCTGACATGTTGTTATTCTGAGGAAATGGGGTGTTTGGCCGTGGCTTTAGTTCCTGTTTGTGCGGAAGTGTTTTTTGAAGATGGAGGCGAGGGACAGGCAGAGATGAGAACGGGAGAAAGCTGCTTTGCGGGTTTAGCTGTCTACCACGGTACGCGCTGTCTGGTATTTCTGAATTATGCTAAGCTGCATTTGGGCACAGCTTGCCAAAGGTTGCATTTATGAGCCCACAGTTAGCTGATGTAGCTCTGGTCCCATGGTGGGAGATCCCTCCTGACACACACACACACACACACACACACACACACACACACACACACACACACACACACACACACACACACACACACACACACACACCTTTCTCACATTGTCAGGGTTGGAGGGGCTAAAGGGAGGGGTGCTCTGGCTCAGACAGCCTTTAATTCCAGCAGATCCGCTGATTAAAGACAAAATCTTTGAAAGCACAGACAGTCTTTTCCTCGTGTCCTCTAGAGGAGGAAGGCATCCTGCTTAGTGAGAATAATGTACTCTAAAACCCACATGGGTCACATAGCTGTGGGTTGGAGCAATTTTCTGCTTGTTTGTTGCCATAATGAGCACATCTTTCCTGAGCATTTATCAACCGTGAAAGTAACTCCGGTGATATTATTCAAAGGATGATATGTGCTCTTGTCTGTAGATGTAGCATGAAAAATTATGATAAAAATAATTGCAATAATGCCTAAGAAGAAGGGAAAAAATATTGTGTGTTGGCACAATTCTTTTGCTCATACCTGTGCACATAGATAAGAAGTGTACTGGAGAAGTTATACTCTAGTAATGGACAAGGGCATTTTCTTCTGTTTTAATCCTGGTATCAGACCTTCCACTAATTGTTGAGGAACCCATGTAGCAAATAAAAAGACCTTTTTTTTGGTCTCTAACTTTGCCTCACTTTCTTTTTTTTTTTAATGCAATCCCACTTGGTGTTTGTTCTTCCTGACTCTGCAGGCGAACTGACTTGCAGGCTTAAACATTTGAGCTATGATGTTGGTCTAGTATTCAGGGGTCACAGGTTTGTTGGCAAAAATAGGGTGATATGCGTACAGGGAGGGGTCGGGTTCCCTTGCGAGGGTCTTCTGGGTAATTGTGAGTCAAAATCGCTTACCAAAACAATTCTGCAGCGTGGTCTTCTGGGGCCTTTGACTTGGCATTCGGCTGCTGAGCTTTATTGATTTCATTTTTATGGGAACCCCAAAGTAAAGATGGGTATGCTACCAAACACACACATGCTCAGAATTAAAGAGAAACGATAGTAAGTGTGTATTCTGAATCTGTCAAAGGGGTGGGCAGACTCTGTTGGCCGACTCTCTCTCTTTCTCTGGTCATCATGTCCCCAAACTGGATGAAAGGAACCCAGTCTTGGATGGCTGAACAGAGACGGAAAGTTGTTTTTTTTTTTCTTTCTGTGCTTTGCAGTTACACCATTGTGTTAGCCCTTTACCCCTACTTGAATTAAGAGCTAGTCTCAAAAGATCAACCTGTTCTTGTAATTTAGGCCTGTGCCTCTCAGATTTAACGACACAACCTGCACCGTGCGAGAATTAAAAGATGGAGTAAATCAGCGGATGAAGTGAAGAATGTACATTAAATACCAAGTGGCCTTAGTGTCTCTTTGAATCCAAGTCAGTCTGGTTCTTATGTGTTCAGCTGTCACTGCACATCAGACCTGAAATGTGTGGTTAATAGTCATTGTAAGAGTCCTGCACCTTAGTCTGTTAGTATCACACCTTGTTCTACAACCAACTTTCTTTCTTTTATTTTGAATGTGCAAATCGCTATAGTTGCAGTCTTTTAAACACCCTAGGAGATATTTAATCTAAGAAACTTTCCTTCTATTCATCTGTTATGACAGAGTCATGTTTTTTTTTTTGGGGTGGGGGTGGGGGGTGGGGGCTTTTTTCATAAAAAAGAAATGCAGTCTGTTTTTCTGAGGAACACAGAGGCATTAGATGTTTTAAGCTCCTGAGTGTTTTCACATACTTATTTAAGCTAATAATGGTCATTAGGACTAACTAAGCAGTCTCTCTAATAAACACATATGTGTGATTAAAATGGCTTCCTGGAACTGGCCTCCTCCTAAACTAATGCAGAACATATGGAGTGTCTCTTGGAGATGACGGTAAATATTTAATTATCTCTTTAGGATTGATTTATTCATCTAAGCATAGCTCTTGAACTTGATACGAATAAGCAATTGTAATTGTCAAGTATATGCAGATCTAGCACCTACATCGTGACTTTCCTAAGAGTTAAACTTTGAAGTTGCATGGTAGGTTGATCTCTGACTGATTTCTCCGAGCCTGTGTTACATAATTTTATTTCTTTTTAATTGTGGGTTAGGCTTGTTTTCAGAAGACATGTTGTCTGTGTAAGCCTCTCTCAATGGTGAAATTCATTTGGTGAGGCTATATAAACAAACGTTACTTGTCAACCTTGACAGACAGGTGTGTGGACAGATGCAGTACGGCTTTTCTGAGAAGGCAGGGTCAGAGTCCACTTGTAAAATGTGGCAGAAGTTCAGAGAATTGTTTAATGCTTTTTCATTGCAGTCACAGTGACAGAAAGGTTTGCACTGATCTGTTTTATAAGTCTGTGCATGACTGTGCGTATACTGTGCTGTTTTTTTTGTGTTAGTTAATGTACTGTGTGTGCATGAGTTTGATTGTGAATGCCTGGAGTCTGTGTCTGTCTGCTACCTCTGCTTGCTGTGTAAATATAGATAGTGAGGACCAATGATGAGAGGGCCTTGTATTCTGGTCAGATCTGGTGGATTATGGGCACTCTGTGGTTGAACCAGGGCAAACAAAGTGTATGGTGAGAGGGGGGGGAGAAAGGAGCAGCCGTGGAAGCAGGCAGTGACCTTTGGCACAGTAACTGTACAGTGAAATGCACCATGGATATGGAGGACGCAATAGAGAAATAAAGCTGTGGATTTACAGCTGTCTGCCAGCTGGGCAGAGCAGTGGGACAGAGCAGTGATAGGAGCTGGGTGTGAATTCTCTCTATGGGGTGTCTTACTGAGCTAGATGAAGCTTTATGGCACTAAAGGCCCTTTGTCTTCAAGTTTTGAGATGATGATAGTGATAATAACACAATGACATAGCTCCTGCCTTGATGCCTTGACGCTCCTATTGTAGACCTAAATATCATCACTGACTGCTTTTAGTTACCTGCATGAATTGCTCATTGCTTGTACTGCGACATGGCTTATTGGCCGAGTTGTTATTTTAAACACTGGCATCAGCGTTGGTCCAATAGTTCTGTTAATGCATCCTAATGTGAAATCTTGTACCACAAATGTCTGCAGAGTACAATGTAATAATGAATGCTACCACTATATTGGCTTTCATTTATAAATAGTTGATGTGCAAACTGGGAACCCTAAAATGATGCTGTGCAGATAAAGTGATGAGGGATATTTACCAGAAGGGATTTTTACACAGTTTGAAGATGCCTTCCCCTCCCTTTTCTCTTTCTTGCCAGGATATTAAAAGCCATTTTTAACAAACACACAAGCTCCCACTTTGATCCTGCAGCACAGACAGACCCCCACTTTCAGCCAGTACAGCATGCTGCCGGCAGCACACTCAGGAAGACTTAGAGAGAGAGGGGGGGGGCATGTGGGAAATGTGCAACTAGGTCACTGTCAATCCTGTTGTAGATGATAATTTTCCTGTTTTAGCATACATTAGTGGATGTGTGGAAATGCTTTCCTGTAGAATAAGGGGGATTTTTTCTTCTTCTTTCATTTGTTCTAGATAGAGTTTAAACTTCTGCTAAAACATGCAAAGGCTGTATTGTCCTGTCAAAGAGGGAGGGGTGTGTTGGTGTTGTCTTCAGGCATTTGCACAGCATAAGCAGTCGTCATGGTACCAGTGGCATGAGGTGCAATGATGGGATGGGTTAGTTGGCACCGCTACTTGGGGGTGGGGGGTACTTGCTCGTCTGCAATTATTTCTGGACGTGGTATTCAGGAGCTGAAGGGGAGAAAGCGAGGGAGAGGGAATGGAAATAGAAAAGAGACTCTGCCACATTATGATTGCAGCGCACTGAAGGTCAAAAAGAGATGGCGAGAGGGGGAATAAAAGGACAGCAATAAAGCAATGAGTTTTAATGTGTGGAGAAGAGAGGAGAAGGGGGTGAAACCAAACCAAAAGAGGAGGTGGGACAAATGCTGCCATTCTCTGTATTCAGTTTGAAAACAGTGGAAAACTACTAGCACCCCACAACTGCAAACCACTTTACTCTCAAACCTGGCTCAAGACCTGAGTATTTCCTGACAGAGTCCAGATCCAGACCCTTTTGTGGATTATGTTTCCATGACCCCAAATTAACCTAAAGCTCCAAATAAATGATAATTTTGCTCTCTGGCTTGTCTGATCAGGCATTTATTGAAAGCACAGTTTGACTTGCCCATACACCTCAGGACTGGGAGGAGCAGATGGTGGATGGTGATGTTGAACTTCTTGAAGGGGAGAAGTGCACTTAGAAATCATATGAATAAAACAGCTTAACAGCACATCCAACCAACTCTGTGTGTAAACTCATTATGTCCATGTTTTCATACCTTCAAGTCTTGTTTCGACCTCAGGCTTGTGAGACTACCAAAGGCACTTGTGCCATAAATATGAGTTCAGTCATCCTTGCTGTTGGTATAATGTTGCCAGTAGAAAATTGAAGCTTGCACAACTGTGAATTCATTCTAGGTGTGAAAGATGGAAATTGCAGTCATTTCACAGCTTAGCAACACCTGTCTTAAACAGATTCATCCACAGGGGCAGACCCATTTTAGCAGCAGACTTATCACAGCATGAAAAGCACAGATGTGACTAATCATATAAATGATACAAATTCTTCCCAGGCCCCTCGTGTCATGTATGTTGCCGCCCTGAAATAGTTTACAGGGGTATTAAAAGGTTATCTTTAATGACATTATTGCGCTTTCCCTAACATGTCAACGTGGCCGCTGTGAAAAAGATATATTTAGCCTGTAATCTGACAGCTTTACCCTTTGGCAACCTGTTTTTTTCACTGATGGCATTTGACATGTCAAAACAGGTGTGAATAATAAAAGGAACAGCAGCTGAATTGTGCTTAGCTGCTTCAGTTTGATTGGTCTTTTATTGTTCAAGCGTCAACGTCACTTAATGGCTTACTGAACACTTAAATGAGAGAGAGCCATTGTTGAAGTAATCGTTACATTCATAGTTCAAAAATAGTTACAGCAGTGTGTACATGAGGAGGAAAACTGAGTTCTTTCCTGTAGGGCTGCTCGATTATGGCAAAAATGATAATCACGATTATTTTCACTGAAATTGAGATCACGATTATTTGACGATATTTATTTAACCCTTTAAGACCTACCATAGAACCAAGTCCACCAGAGCTTATATTATTATTTTTTTTTACATGCTGTAGTGCCATTTGTGGGAGCATTTCAAGTTGCTATACATCAATACAACTGTTATAGCCCATATTTTAATAATATGTATGCATTAAGTCCATAGTAATTACATAAATTGCAAAAAAGTGCAATAAACTACAAAAAAAATTGAAAATCGTTTTTGTTTTGTTTACATATATTTCTACTTGGAGAAATTTAAGAGGTTTATCCCTCAAAACTTTAAATACAATAAAGTTGCAAAAAAATAGTTTCCCACCACAGGAAATTTATTTTGAGTGTCTTCATAGTTTTATTTTGGAGATACAGCAATTTTTATATACTGCAGGAAAAACAAAAAACAATCCTATGATGCAAATTTGCAAAGAAAACAGCAGGTGCATCATTTTACTGTGGGAAGTGTTACGACCAGCTGATAGGAACGGCAAAGCGTGTTTCTGGAATATTATGTTTTTGTTCCTGCAAGCGCTTTTTATGCAATTTTTGCAAAGCTATATGTGGAACGAAACCGTGACCGAGGACAAGCTGATGGCATCAGATGTAAGTACAACTCCTCCGGTTTCATATGCAAAACAAATTATTGCGCTAGCTTACACGGTTCAGATTCTACAGGGATTTAAAAATAGTTACGCAAAACGGAGCGTGCTGCTCTGACCGGCTTTAAAGGGTTAACAATAACTTTAAAAAAATAATATAAAATAGTGTGCAACACCACTGAAGTTTTTTTTTTTTTTTAAACTCTCTTTTCAACCAACGGCAGTCACTCTCCAAATAACTTCTGCTTAGCTTTCCGAGCTTCCCTCGGGTCCTCTTAATCAGCGGTCTCCACCCTTTTTTGCGCCACGGACTGGTTTATGCCCGACAATATTTTCACAGACGGCCTTTAAGGTGTCGCGGATAAATGAGGGAGGGGCTAATAATCGGCTCAGTCATTTTTAATGATCGTTGAAAGCCCAGATCGTAATCGTGATTAAAATTCGATTAATTGAGCAGCCCTACTTTCCTGTCTACCTGTCTGTTATGTTGGTATACACCAGGGGTGTCCAACTCCAGTCCCCGAGAGCTACTTTCCTGCAGCTTTTAGATGCATCCCTACTCCAACACGGCTGAATCAGATGGTTGGATTACCTTTTCAGCAGGCCATCAAGTTTGGCAAAGGCCCGGTAACAGCCATTCATTTGATTCAGGTGTGTTGGAATAAGGATGCATCTAAAACCTGCAGGACAGTAGCTCTCGAGAACTGGACACCCCTGGTATACACTGTTTGTTTGTTTTTTTTGTTTTTTTTTCATTGAGGAAAGGATCATGATGAAATCTTTGGTTATTGTTGTAAATAGAATAGAATAGAATAGAATTCAACTTTATTGTCATTGCACATGCACAGGTACAGGGCAACGAAATGCAGTTTGCATCCATCCAGAAGTGCTTTAGTGATATAGATATATTACAATATATATTAGCAATAGTATAGATATGTGAGTATATTACAGAAATGGGTCTATTATGGTATGTTATAATGTACACGGTATGAAGTATGTTGTGAATATGCTATAACTATAAGTATGTACAGGCTGTAGTGAGTACAAGCTATGTACAGGCTATGAACAGGATATAAATATGAAAAACTATACAGAATATGAAATAAATAACTTTACAGAATCTGGGATATACAGCTATACAGAAATGGGAACTATGCAAGTTGTAAACAGTTGTAGAATTAAAGATTATCGAATGTACAGAATGATTATTTACACAGAGCTATACAG
This sequence comes from Copadichromis virginalis, assembly GCF_057382275.1. Taxonomy (NCBI): domain Eukaryota; kingdom Metazoa; phylum Chordata; class Actinopteri; order Cichliformes; family Cichlidae; genus Copadichromis; species Copadichromis virginalis. The sequence goes on from NC_140632.1 coordinate 12,578,837, forward strand.
TAGTGCAGTTAAGATAAGTGAGGGTGTAGATAGTTTCTACAGAGGCTATATAAAGTGCTAGTGGTTGTGAGTGGTGGTTCAGTCCATGTTATTATTGTGTGTTTGAGGGTACAGTTGTCCATTGTGGGGGTGTGTATGTTCAGTCCATATGTTAACGTGGGTCAGATGTCAGGAGGCAGAGTTCAGGAGTCTGACAGCTGTGGGGAAGAAGCTGTTCCGGTACCTGGTGGTCTTAGTCCAGAAGCTCCTGTAGCGCCTCCCAGAGGGCAGGAGGGTGAAGAGTCCATGTGATGGGTGACTGGGGTCTTTGATGATTTTCCCAGCCCTTTTCAGACACCGCTTCCTGTAGATGTCTTTTATGGCAGGAAGTGGTGCTCCGGCGATGCGCTGGGCAGTTTTCACGACCCTCTGCAACGCCTTCCGGTCCGAGGCAGAGCAGTTCCCGTACCAGACTGTTATACAGTTGGTCAGGATGCTCTCGATGGTGCAACGATAGAAGTTCACCAGGATGTCTGAGGACAGGTGGTTCTTCCTCAGAGTCCTCAAGAAGAAGAGGCGCTGATGAGCCTTCTTGACCAGCTTGGAGCAGTTGGTCGTCCAGGTGAGATCCTCGGAGATGTGGACTCCCAGGAACTTGAAGTTGCTCACACGCTCCACAGCCGTCCCCTTAATGTGGATGGGTGGATGTGGGTCAGCATTCCTCCTGTAGTCCACAATGAGCTCCTTGGTCTTCTCGGTGTTAAGCAGCAGGTTGTTTCTGTCGCACCACTCAGCCAGACGATCCACCTCCTCCCTGTAGGCGGCCTCATCGTTGTCACTGATGAGGCCAATCACCGTGGTGTCATCTGCAAACTTAATGATGGTGTTGGAACCATCAGCAGGTCTGCAGTCGTGGGTGAAGAGGGAGTAGAGGAAAGGGCTCATCACACAGCCTTGTGGTACACCGGTGTTCATTGTGATGGTAGATGAGCAGTGGTTATCCAGCCGGACATGTTGGGGGCGGTTGGTCAGGAAGTCCAGTAACCATTTGCAGATGAGGGAACTGATGCCCAGGTCTGTCAGTTTCTTGATGAGTTGTGAGGGGTGGATTGTATTGAATGCTGAACTGAAGTCTATAAACAGCATTCTGGCGTAGGTGTTGTTGTTGTCCAATATCCTAGGGCATAATTTTGACAGTATGGGGAATTTAGGAAATTATCTTTCAGTGTTCCTCCTGGATCTCAGGTATGCCAAGTGTGAAATGGTGGGAATGAAAATGAACACCTCCAAATTTTAGGCTATGAATCCAGTGAGAGTGCCCACTTTTGAATCTGTGTGGTGCAGTGCTAGCAACAACATTGGTTTTACCTACAAATATCATATTTCATAGTATAAAAGATGGACGTAGGTATAAAAGAAAGACATAGATGCTACCCGTTGGTTTGTGAAGATGTTTTGAAGTATTTCTGTCTTTGCCATGTTGGTGTTTTTGTATAGCCGATGTGAGAAGTGAGGGGTACTGACAGTGAAACAACTTGTCAATTACAATTCCTTAACTCATGAGAAAATGAGCATACCCTGGATAATCCTTCTATCTGAACTTAAAAACATAAAAACACAAAATTACAAAATGACTAACTGACACATAAACTCAGCAGGAAAGTATTTAGAGAGGTCAAGTCCGAGGACCATTTTCCCATAGATTTCTAAGGCACCAGAAGTCTTTTCGTAACCACAGCTTGACCCCTTGGTGGCTTTTAAAAAGAACGCTTGTTTAAGCCACTGCATCGGCTTCTCTCTACAGACCCCGAAGCTACTCCCTTCTTATATACCGTTCAAAACAAAATGTTTGGAATTCCAGCAAAGGAGGACGTCGTGTTGCTGTGCGGCAGCAGAAACCTCTTTGTATACCATTTCCTCCAGATGTTATCGTGACCACAACAAGGAGGGTGCAGCCAACATGAGGAATTGTACCAATGTCTCATACGTAGCATACATTTCAGGAGGTGTTGTCATCTTATGCTGTGCATACATCAAATATAATGCGTGCTGCACAGTGTGGCTGTATGCAATACGGGCCTTTTATCCCTCACACTCTTGCTCTTCAATGTTCGTCCTTTTACTCAGACAGGACAGGCTGTGGAGTGGTTCTTCATGCAGCATACTGAGGGGTTGAAGTAGATGTAGTTCCTGTGTTTAGTCACAGGGGGGTGCTCTGTACAAGGTTTTTGGCCTTTTGCTCTCATCTCATGTTGCTTGATGGGAATTTTCCATGTGCTGGGTTGAACGCATGCGATGCTGCACATGATTTTAATTTTTTCCTTTTGTCCTGGTCACTGGGCCTTCATGTGAGGTTATTTGTGCGTGACATTTTCTATTGTTTATGTTCGTCTATATGTGTTCTGTCTGCCTTTTGAACATGAGTCTGTGTCTGTGTTTACATGTCTAGAGAGTTTTATAGCAGGGAGCATGCAGGATTTTGAGTCATCTGCAGAGCAGGTCACAAAGCATGAATAGCCCAGTGGCTGAGGTCCAGACCTCGGTCTGAGGTGGCCCCTATTAGGATACAAACCACACAGGCTAAGCGCCCGGCTTAGTCAGCTGGAATACAGAAAATATTAGGCACACTTGTTCCTGCTTACACCAGAAAACCTTGCACAACCACTAAAGTGGCACAAATTTCTTGTAATCTTTTCTGATGAAGTAATCTATCATGCAAAAATCTCAACATTTACCAGCCATATCCTCTAAAATGTGAAAATTTGAACACTGAATTGAAGATATGTTGGTTCCAGTGTGTTATTTGTACAGTCCGAAGAAACTTCAGCTTAACAAAGTTTAAAATGACTTCTCTAAAAAAGTATTTGAGATTTTAGGCCATCTGGGTGTGTCAGAATAAATGGGGCCAAATGTAAAATGAGTGGCTATTTTTTTTTCTTCCCTTTTTTCTTCAAGAGCAGCTCAATCAGAACTGTGCCACTACCATCTCAGATGTATAGTACTACATTAAGGCTTGAAGGAAACAGGCAACACATTAACACAACCATAAATAATGCACACAAAGGCTTGTTCACCCATGTGCACGTCACCCGATCTTGCAAGTACCTCACTTTTTGAAATATGAAGTTAGCTGTGTCAGCACCTGATGGATCATTTCCCATTGGAGTCATTGTGTGGTGCTGCTCACCGAGCAGTGGTGTTGCTCACCGAGCAGTGGTGTTGCTTCAAGCTTTAACCACTGCCAACAGGATTGGCTGTGCTGTTGTTTTAGCCTCAGTGGTATTGTTTCAGGCCCAATGTGTAGGGCTTGTAAGGAAGAGGACTCCCTTACTGCATTTATTTATATTGTATTGTCTGTATAGCACTTTAGAGCACACCTTTCACTTTATTAAAAGCACCTTATCAAGCACTTTATGTAGCTTTGCACTTTAAGCATGGATTTGCACACAAGACGTTTAAATATTTATTGTCTATTTATTGGGAATTTTAAAATCAGTTGGTAGCCTTATTTCAGATCCTGCACAGCTGCTCCTCGTCAAGGAATGTGGTGGTTGTCTGTCAGGAGAGAAGAATGGTGATTGAGATTGTGATTAAGGTTTACCAATAAGGAAAACTAATGCAAATGTGTGTGTGAAATCTAGGGAAAAGTGTTGCAAATAAGTGTTTGTAAGTTAATGATTACTCACCTTTTTTGCCTGTGTCCTCTTCAAGGTGTTTGGGCAAATGTTTCCCCGGGGGTCCAGACACCATTTAAAGGTTCCGGGAGAGACCATTGGTAAAGAGAGTGTGGTGAATCTTTTTGTGCTTGGGTTTCTGGGTTTTTATAATATTGGGTTTGGTGTAACATTAAGTGTGAAATATTTATTAATATGTAAATGTGAAAATGTATTTATGTATTTATTTATTCTTATTGATATATTGTATACGGTGGTGGAAGGTTGGGATTTAAGAATTTACCTGAGAGTGGAATAATGGTTAAGTCTGTGACAGCTGAACATATTTAAGGCTGCCAGTTGTCATTAGAGGATGGATTTTTGTGCTGTGAAGAAGCTCGACAAGTTAATTGTTTTAAGGAGAGCCATATAGCAAATAAATACTTTGTTCCACTACACTTGCCTTGGTCTGTCTCACTGTGTTTCCAGCCGCTAAGGGCTGCCCTGTTACAAGTGGTGTCAGGAGTGTGTCACTCATGCCACAGTGAGAAGATGATGACAAGAGGTGGAAGAAAGCCAGGCCAAGAGGAGCAGCCTGATGAAGGAGTTGGAGCTTCATCTGAGCTAGAGGCCATGGCAGCAACAAGCCCTGAGAACAAATTGGAGGAGTTGACAGGGTTGGTGAAATCTCTTATGCGGTCTCAAGCAGCCAGAGACCAAAAGTGGGAGAAGGATTTGTCACGTCAGGAGCAAAGGTGGAAAGGCATGCAGCATCAATTTCAGCAAATCCAGCTACAAGTTAACGCTGTAACTGATAAGCCTGACCCACCAGAGGCGCCAGCGCCCCCTACAACATCTGAAGAACAAGAACTTGGATTCAATGGTGAAGACATTCCAGTGGCCAGTGGGTCCAGGTCTTTAATTGAACCAAAACTTTTTCCTCTGTCACCAGAAGATGACATTGAACATTTTCTGACTACGTTTGAAAGAATGGCAAACGTGTGTCGATGGCCCAGAGATGAGTGGGCTATTCGCCTGGTTCCCCTGTTGACAGGTAAAGCCCGCACAGCCTACATTCTTATGGATTTAACAGACTCTGAGAATTATGATAAGGTGAAAGAGGCAATTCTGGCAAAATATGAGATCACTGCTGACACCTACAGACGCCGCTTCAGATCTTCGAAAGTTGAACCAGGTGAGACGCCACGTGAACTTTATGTAAGATTGAAAGACCTGTTTTCAAGATGGATTAAACATGAAAAATCAACTGTAGAAGAAATATCTGAGCAGATAATTCTGGAGCAGTTTTTGAGAATGGTTAATCCAGAGCTGGAGATTTGGATACGTGAGCATGACCCGAAGACTGCAAAGGAAGCAGCTAGCCTCGCAGAGGTTTTCACTTCAGCCAGAAAAGGAAGCAAGAGCACCTACTTCAGCCGGGAGACCCACTACGCCCAACCAAGTAAGTCCATTGGGGGTGAACAGGGTTCTGGTCAAGTTCAGGCTAGAAATCTTTCTAGTTCTAGGCAGCTCCCTTCCCATAGACCTCACAATGTGAAGAAATCCTTTAAGTCTTCAGTTCAGGATATTAAATGTTATCACTGTCATAACTTTGGCCATACACAACAATTTTGCCCTGCACTTAAGTCAAAACCATCTCTTTTATGTGCAGTTCCAAGACCAGCCACAGAGCCAGTAGGAAAGAAAGCTTGTACTGTCCCTGTTTTAATTAATGGGCGTAAAGAGGAAGCTTTGCTTGACTCTGGGTGCTTTCAGACTCTTGTACACTCTAGCATAATTTCAGGAGAAAAGCCAAGTGGGGTTGGGGCTACAATAAGTTGTGTGCATGGAGACGAACACAGGTACCCCACTGCTGAGGTTTACCTGACAGTAGGAGGTCAAACCTACTTGTTAGTGGTAGCTGTTGTTCCCAGTTTGCCATATTCAGTGATACTTGGTAATGACATCCCCACTCTTTTTGATCTAATACACCAGTCAGATTATGACCCTCAAGTGAGTGCTGAGAAAGACATTCAAGGCTTAGGTGATGAATCTGGAAGCTCACTTCCTCTAGATATGACAGTTGAACCATTTAAACCCTGTCATGTAGTCACAAGAGCACAAAGTGCAAAGGAAAGGATGCAAGAACTGCCCTTTTTTGAGGAGTCTCTCGAAACGGAGCCAGGGAAGATTAGGAAGTCTAGGGCTCAGAAAAGAAGAGAAAAGTTCAAAGGCTCAGGGGGAAAAGGTACAGCATTGTTCCCTAAGCCAAATAACCAACTTGAGTTTGATGTTCCCTCAGATTTAGGTGCACTCCAAAGAAGCGACCCTACTCTAAAACCCTGGTTTGAGAAGGTAACAGAGGTAGAGGGGGCTAGTCAAGGTCAGGTAAGCTGTCTTGCAGACACTGTTTACTTGATTAAAGGAGGCATCTTGTACCAGAGAAAGGGGAAGTGCGAAGCTGTGGCACTCCCACAACAGTTCAGAGACAAAGTTATGGATTTGGGTCATTCAATTCCATGGGCAGGTCATATGGCTTATCACAAAACACTGAATAGGATCAGCAGCCATTTTGTTTGGCCAGGGATGTATGTCCAGGTTTCTGAGTTTTGCCGTTCCTGTGAAAAATGTCAGTTGACCTCAGGCAAAGGAGTAGCGCGAGCCCAGTTGCAACCATTGCCAATTATTGAAACACCATTTGAGAGGCTAGGCATGGATATTGTGGGCCCTTTAGAGAGGAGCTCCACCGGTCATCGCTACATATTAGTCATATGTGACTATGCAACACGGTTTCCTGAGGCCTTCCCACTCAGATCAATTAAAGCTCGTCACATTGCTAATTGTCTTCTGCAGCTTTTCTCTAGGGTAGGCATACCAAGAGAAATTCTGACGGATTGTGGAACGAACTTTCTATCCAAGTTGTTGCAGCAGGTTTATAAGTTGTTAGGGATAAAGGGACTTAAGACCACCCCTTATCACCCCCAAACGGACGGGCTAGTGGAGAGATACAACCAGACTCTCAAAAGTATGCTGCGCAAGTTTGTCTCTGACACAGGTGCTGACTGGGATCAATGGCTGCCCTACCTTCTGTTCGCCTACCGGGAGGTCCCGCAGGTTTCCACTGGTTTCTCGCCTTTTGAACTTTTATACGGTCGCCAAGTGAGAGGCCCCCTGGATCTGCTTAAGGACTGCTGGGAGGAATCCAAAGCAGAGGGCGAAAACATCGCAGCCTACGTCATCACCATGAGAGAGAGGTTGGAGAAAATGGCATCATTGATGCAAGACAACATGAAAGCTGCACAAAAACATCAAAAGACTTGGTATGATCAGAAGGCCAGGGATAGGGTCTTCCTTCCAGGTCAGAAAGTACTGTTATTGCTTCCCACCAGCGATAACAAGTTGCTGACAAAATGGCATGGACCATACGAGATCGTCAGACAAGTGAGTAAAGTCACTTATGAGCTGAATATGCCAGAAAGAGTTAAAAAATATCAGACATTTCACGTGAACTTGTTGAAAGAATTCCACAGCCGACAAGAGCCGGTCTATCAGTTACTGGTGCGTTCAGTTAAGGATGAGGAGGTGACTGAGAAGTTCTTTCCAACTAACAGTCAAGTTTGTGCTTCAGTTGACCTTTCTCATTTGTCTCCTACTGAGCAGGCTGATATAAAACCACTCGTGGACCCACAGCTCTTTCGAGAAACACCAGGCTTCACATCACTGGTTCAGCACAAGATACGGGTGAAGGAGGATGCACCCGTTCGACAAAAGAGCTACAGAATTCCAGAACGGTTGGTGCCAGTGCTGCAGAAAGAAATAAAACTGATGTTGGACCTGGGAATCATTGAGGTGTCAAGTAGTGAGTGGTGCAGCCCGATTGTTTTGGTACCAAAGAAAGATGACACCCTGAGATTCTGTATTGATTTCAGATATTTGAATGCAGTATCCAAGTTTGATCCCTACCCAATGCCCAGGGTGGATGACCTGCTGGAGAGAGTTGGATCAGCAAGGTACATTACAACACTTGATCTGTGTAAAGGATACTGGCAAGTGGCTTTGGCACCAGAAGCGAGAGAGCTGACAGCCTTCAAAACTCCTTTTGGTATGTACCAATTTAAAGTCATGCCATTTGGGCTTCAAGGTGCACCAGCGACATTCCAACGATTAATGGACCATGTACTGAGAGATGTGTCAGCATTCTCTGCAGCATATCTGGATGACGTGGTGGTGTACAGCCAGTCCTGGGAAGAGCATGTCATTCACCTACAGAAGGTGCTACACTCCATCAGAATGGCTGGACTGACTATCAATCCCAAGAAGTGCTCCATAGCCAAGAGAGAAGTGGAGTACTTGGGCTTTGTAGTTGGCTCTGGGAAGATAAAGCCGCAGGTTGGAAAGATTGAAGCAATTCAGTCCTTCCCAGTTCCGACAACAAAAAGGAAGGTGAGAGGTTTTCTGGGTCTAGTAGGCTGGTACCGGAAATTCATACCTTCTTTTGCAGAGCGATCCACTGTACTTAATAACCTCACAAAAGGCTCAGCCCCTAACAAAGTGCGTTGGACGGAAGACTGTGAGCAAGCATTCAGAGACCTCAAGGAAGCAGTTTGCACACATCCAGTTCTACACAGTCCAGACTTCAACAAGCCATTCATCTTGCAAACTGATGCTTCGGGAGTTGGCCTTGGTGCTGTCCTTCAGCAAGAGGTGGATGGTGAAAGAAGGCCTGTGGTGTTTCTGAGTCGGAAACTACTCGACAGGGAGACGAGGTATTCGACGGTAGAGAAAGAGTGCTTGGCCATGAAATGGGCTATTGAGGCCTTGAGGTATTATCTTCTGGGACGTCACTTCACTCTGGAGACTGATCATCGTGCCCTCCAGTGGTTGAACCGCATGAGGGATGCGAATGCCCGCATTGCAGGATGGTACCTGTCTCTGCAGCCTTATGACTTTACGGTCCAGTATAGGCCGGGGAAGTCAAATGTGGTTGCTGATTGTTTATCTAGGATGACAGAGGACTGAAGCACTTCGTGCTTAAGAGAGGGAGGAGGAAATGTAAGGAAGAGGACTCCCTTACTGCATTTATTTATATTGTATTGTCTGTATAGCACTTTAGAGCACACCTTTCACTTTATTAAAAGCACCTTATCAAGCACTTTATGTAGCTTTGCACTTTAAGCATGGATTTGCACACAAGAAGTTTAAATATTTATTGTCTATTTATTGGGAATTTTAAAATCAGTTGGTAGCCTTATTTCAGATCCTGCACAGCTGCTCCTCGTCAAGGAATGTGGTGGTTGTCTGTCAGGAGAGAAGAATGGTGATTGAGATTGTGATTAAGGTTTACCAATAAGGAAAACTAATGCAAATGTGTGTGTGAAATCTAGGGAAAAGTGTTGCAAATAAGTGTTTGTAAGTTAATGATTACTCACCTTTCTTGCCTGTGTCCTCTTCAAGGTGTTTGGGCAAATGTTTCCCCGGGGGTCCAGACACCATTTAAAGGTTCCGGGAGAGACCATTGGTAAAGAGAGTGTGGTGAATCTTTTTGTGCTTGGGTTTCTGGGTTTTTATAATATTGGGTTTGGTGTAACATTAAGTGTGAAATATTTATTAATATGTAAATGTGAAAATGTATTTATTTATTCTTATTGATATATTGTATACGGTGGTGGAAGGTTGGGATTTAAGAATTTACCTGAGAGTGGAATAATGGTTAAGTCTGTGACAGCTGAACATATTTAAGGCTGCCAGTTGTCATTAGAGGATGGATTTTTGTGCTGTGAAGAAGCTCGACAAGTTAATTGTTTTAAGGAGAGCCATATAGCAAATAAATACTTTGTTCCACTACACTTGCCTTGGTCTGTCTCACTGTGTTTCCAGCCGCTAAGGGCTGCCCTGTTACAGGGCTGGAGGGTATTGTGCTCTCTTCTCGGGGGTATTGACCCAGGCTGATGTATATGTCCTTGTTTATGTTACTGGCCAGTTTGTCAGCATGGTGACAGTTTCACACTACAGGATCTCCACATTCCCACAGTCATTCACCTCTGACCTCAGCTCTTATGCTCCAAAGTTTGAATGTGTGTGGTAAAACAGCAGACTGAGAGCGAGTCTCCATCAGTGATTGACAAGTAGTGTTTGCAATAGCTGCTTGAGTGGGTTTGCATCATAGTGTTTACTTAGGGTGGAAAACACACTTTGTATGTTTGGCCTAAATCTAATTATGTACCTTCACGTTGGAGGGTTTTTTTTGGCTTTTACCCCTCAGCTGTAAAAGGCTGACAGAGTATTGTCGTCACCGTACCGGGCGAGCGGCTGGGTGTCCGGGTGGGTGTCGTGGACTCTCAACTTTGTGAACATAAAAACTCAAGAGCAAGGTGGTGTAGAATTTTCAAATTAATACCTTAGGCGCATATCCTAAAAATCTAGTGCGAGTTTAAATATTGGAGGGGTCAGAGGTCAAATGTTTCAGAAATCTTAAGGAAGTCAACTAGGATTTTAATGCTATAGGTGCATTTAAACATGTGCTCATATGTGTGGAGACAGCAGTTTTGCCTCAGTACATCGTCACAGTGAATTTTGAATAAAGCAGTTTCAATTTCAGCTTTAATTTGAGGGGTTAATCAAAAATTTTGCATGAGCACAGCCATTTATGTACATAATCCCACATTTTCAGACATTCAAAGTTAATTATATAATATGATAATATGAGAATTGTCTTAAATACTTGGCTAAATGTCCTTTGCCTAGAGTCTAGAACACATGAAGATAACCAAATGTTGTGTTTTCTCCTTTGAGGTGCTCTGCTAGGGGTTTACTGCAGCCACTTTCAGTGCTGCTTGTCTTTGGATCTCCCTGCATCCACCTTTTTGTGTTCTGTATTGGGAAAGCATGCAGGTGTCTGTTAAGATCAGGTGACTGACATCGCTGCTGAAGAATATCACATTTCTTTGGCGTGAGAAACTCTTGGATTGCTTTTGCAGTTTCTTTATGGTTTTTAGCCATTTGCACTGTGAAGCACTGTCTGCGTTTGAACCTGAGCAGAAAGTTTAGCTCTGTACACTTCCCAATCCGTCCGGCTACTTCAATCAACAGTCAGATCATCAGTCAACACCAGTGGCCCAATTCCTTTGTAGTCCTACATGCCCACACCATAACATTGCCTGCACTATGTTTGACAGCTGATGTAGTATGCTTCAGATTGTGAGTGGTTTCTTTTCTCATCATTCTGGTAGAAGTTTATTTTGTTTTCATGTGTCCAAAGAATTATTTTCTGAACTGTGCAGGCTGTCTTAGATGTTTTCTAGGCTTCCTGTTGTTGATTTTAAAAAGCGGTTTGCACCTTGTTGGTAGACCCTCTATATTTCCATTCATGAAGGCGTCTCATGATTGTAGACGGTCTTATGAAACCATGTTGTGGAATTGTTTTTCTAAACCATGGAAATAAGTCTGTCATCAAGCACTTTAGTTGTCTTCTGTGGTTTTTCAGACCTTTTGGTGTTGCTGAGCTGCCCAGTGCATTCATTCTTTTGAAGAATGCATCAGATTGTTGGTTTTGACCACTGCTAAAGTTTTTTCTGTCTCTCTCTGATAGGTTTAGGTACTTATTTATTTACTTTTTTCAGTCTAATGATGGCCACTTTCGCTTGCACTTAGGGCTGTGCGATAAAACCAAAATCTCATATCCCTATATAAGAATTCTATCGTCTCGATAACGATATAAATCATAAAAATTTAACATTTTCTGTAAATTCTGTGAATCTCGGGCAGCTCGACTTGCGGTAAGTGTTTCCTTTTTTCTTTTTTTTTTTTGTGTGTGTCCCGTTTGGATCTTTAGCCATCAGAATTGTTGTCTTAAGGCCAAGAAAGATGCCAAGCGGATTTATTTTACCAAGTGGATCATCATGGCCTTGCCATATTGGTCCATTTGATTGACCTTTATTATAATTATGAATTTATTTTATTTTCAGTTGCTACAAACGGGACAGACATGACTGGGGGATAGGACAGGGAGAAAGAATGAAAGAAAGAGAGGGAGAGAAAGAAAACCAAAGGGGAGAAGAGACGGTGAGAAGGGGGGGGGGGGGGGAAGAAAGAGGAAAAAAACAAAAAAAACAAACAAAAAAAAACAAAACACCTGGGTCACCTGTATGGAGAAAAAAAAACAGAAGAGAAAGCAAACAACAAAGAGCAACATAATAAAAAAAAAAAACGGCACCATCACAATAAACTAGCTAGCAGTAGATATCAGTAGATACTAAATAATAAACGATATTGTGCAGCACGCAAGGTAGACAGTGCACAATGTGCTTTGAGGCAGCAGCCAAGAAAGCTGTAGTCCGCGTCTGTGAATACCCGTGTGTACACCTGTGTGCATACCTGTGTGGATCAGCATGCTTGCATTCCAAAGGTTTCTCCATGTAACGATCTGCTAGGGAGTGTGGGGGAGCCCCAGCCCTGTCCTCCAGGGTATGAAGCAGGTATGGAGGAGATCAAAACTCCAGACATCCAGAGGCCCCCAGAACACAAGAGACCAAGGAAGACCAACAGAGGGGCAGCCGCGCCACTGTCCCATAAGAGCTGAGGAGAGTCCCAGATGAGGGCTCACTCAGCAGCCGCGGAGCAGAAGCCAGGGGGAGTTGCAGTGACGTGCCCGTGAGCTCCGCCGGCAGCCAGCTGTGCCTGAGTGACCGAGCCCCAGGCCGAGAGGCCGGGGGCACCCCACCTCCGAAGTGGCCCGAATGAGCCCCAGGCTCCAGGCCCCGATAAGCGGCCGCCAAGGAGTGAGCCGGTGTGTACCTGGACGCCCATCCCCAGACACAAAGAACCACCAACGCACCGACACCTGAGGGAGTCCGCCACTGGCAGGGGAAGTGGTGGTGGGTGGAGATAGGCCTCCAAACCTTGGAGGGCATGAGATGTCCCCAGAGAGGTGGCGTCTGATACCCAACCTGACATATAGACACAGACATACAGGCACACACAGACACAAACATCCATTCCCACCCTCATGCTCTCATATGCACTTACTCCACACTCAACCAACGTGGAGACAGACATAAAGAGACGCTGTACACACGATCACACACCCCAAGCGTACTCTACGAACCGGGTCTAGGTACCCTTGCCCCTGGAGGGGGGGAACTGCACCCAGACCCAGGTGGTGTTACCCTTTTCCCTGCGGTGGGGAGAGGCAGACCGCCCCGACTCCGCAGCAGCAGGGAGGCCCCACACTCCAGACCGCAGTCGGACGGCCAACTCCTCCTAGCCCCCCCGCTCCAGCAGGCCGCAGAGAATGGGGGTGAGAGAAGACTCCAAACCTCCCTCCACCCGCTCATTGTAGTGTTGATGCATGTGTGTTTTAAGGTGCAATTAAAACCCAGGAGGGCATGGAGCTACCTGCCAGAGAGCAGCAGGTAAGCGCATAGTCCCTCCTGCTAGCCCTCAATGTCTACGTGTATTGAGAGGTGGGCAATGACGCCAGGGGTGAGGTGTACACCCTGATGGTAATTTGGACTCCGTGTATCGTGCCCACCCCCAAGATCCTACATGTATGTGTAATGAGAGTGTGAGTAATGTGAATGTCTAAGTTGTGGGATAAAATTGAGGCAGAGGCAGCCAGAAGGGGACAGAGGGGGGGGGGGTAGGGGGTAGCCTCCTCTGCACCCTGGTGACATACCCCTACTCCAAGGCCCTGCATGTGTGGGTGGTTGTGGTGGAGCGGGAAGAGGGAGGCAGCTGGAGATGGGGAGGGAAGGAAGCGAGGCACTCCCATACTCCGCGACCCGCCAGGGAAAGGGGGCCCAGGCCCATCCAGACCGGGGCCCAGCGCAGCAGCGCCCCCTGGCCCCACAGAGCCCGGGACAGTCCACCCAACCCCACCACAGAGAAAACTGCACCCACCCCACCATCCACTCATCTTCCAGACTACATGAGACAATAGACGCCCAGGCTGAGATCTTCCTCCACCTCTCCTGTATCTCCCCCTCCTGCAGAGAGTTCCTGAGGAGAGGAAAGCTCCTGCAAGGTGTGACAATCTCCCCCACCAGTTGAAGAGCCCCCCAGGTGGCTCGACGCACCGGCGGCACCCTGCGCCAGGGATGGGCCCCCATGCACCCACCCGCCCACAACCCCGGCAACACACAAACCAGGACCCAAGGCCCCGAGGCCCGGCCAGGGCCCCGGCCCAGAGACGGAGCGCCCCCAGAACCTCACGCCCATCCCGGACCCACCCAGGGGCAGACAGGCTACCAGGTCAGTAACCCACGTCCGTCAGCCCAGACCCTCCCCTAACCCTGCTGCACGCAGCCATGAGGAAACAGTCACCCGAGAGCCAAAAGAGCCCCCAACCGGACATGACCGCTACCCCGGGTTGAGCCCCCCAAGGAAGATGCCTCCGGGGAACCCCCCGACGCCCTTAGCCTGTCCCTACCCCCACACCAATCACAACAGTGAAGGCGGGACCAAACTATGACCCCCCCACCCCCGCTAGGTGATGGAGCTGATCAAAGGAGCCCAGAGCAATTGATCTGATGTGGTGGCAGAGGCTGTATCAAGACTAATGTAATCTAATAGATAATTTCTATATTGGTTAGAATTAAGATTATTTTTATTTTTCCAGTTCATGAGGACAGTTTTCTTGGCTATGCATAGGGCAGTGAAAACCATATGGGCTATATTCTTTTCTGAAGTGACATTATCTAAGCTGCCCAACAAACACATTAAGGGGGAAGTTGGAATGTTACATTTCAGACACTTTGATAAGTCTTCACATATCTCGCGCCAAAACTTCTGTTTGGCGCGAGTGTTTCCAGCTGCGCGTCATGTAGCTGGAGTCGAGTGTTTTAACCGATGCATGAAACTATACATTTTTAGACATAAGTTGTAACGGCCGCCGTTTTCTTTGTGAGTATTTATAACACGGCGTGCTGCGGGGAAAAGCCTGTTCTAACGTTTGAGTCTAAGGTTTAAGTCTTGAGCTTTATTGTGAAAGCTTTATGTGGAACATAAGCAAGCGGACACGCGATGGTGTTACCGTTGTTGTTGCTAACCACAACGCATAAAAACAGGCGCTTGTCTGTCCGTAGTGTGGTAATGTCAAATAAAAGAGAAAGAGAGAACTTTAAGAAATTAATATAGCCACTACAGTGACCATAAAAACGATGAAAAAATATTGCCGTAAACAGTTTATTTTGCGACACCACGAAACAAACAATAGCGTAAAATGAAACGATAGACGTTTTTATATCGTCATTTTCTAATTAATTGTCTTGCTCCATCATGCTTAAACTTATAAGTACAATATATGGAATATGCACCACATTATCAAAACTCATGATATTTTGTTATAGGACAGGTGCCGCTACAGGATAAAGTCTGCCAATATTTGCTTTTTTGGCCATGCGGTGGTTGTCAAACTGCGGGATGTGTACAAATACCTTTAAAAAATATGGAAGAAAACTAGGACTATGTTTTGTTTAGTTCTTTTCATACTATATCACTATTGGAATGAACTCTCAGGGCATAACAGCAAAGGGACACCTTTATTTTAAATGCTGGCTTTGGCAAAATAAAACTAACTTAGCCCCTGGAGATGTGAGCTTGCTTTAGCAGTACAACAGTGCTCCAAAAGTCTGGTTAGTCCAGCACATGGACTTCAAAGAGTAGCCAGCAGGTCAACGCAGCTAAATACTGTCTAGTGCCTCTCAAACTCTGGGGTGTGCACAACCGGGTAAAAACATGTGAAACTAAGCTGAATACACATGATGTGCTTGAGTTTACCTTTTTTATTTAAGTAAACTTCATTCTCTGCTTTAATTGTTATTATTGATTTAAAATGGGGGATGGGGTGCTTAAACTTTTTTCAGCATACTAGAAAACATTTGAGAAACACTTGCACTACTCTAATAAACCATAATATACTGCATTATTCAACAATGAAGCCCAGAGAAACATGCAGTTAAAGTCTGCATTGAGCAAGCAGCAGATTTCTTCATCTAGAAGCAGGACCATCATAAAAAACAGAGAGGAACAACAATATTTAACACCACGACCACACCAAACTGCCACAATACCTTCAAAAAATAATGGCAACATTAGAACTGAGAGGCCATCTCTAGTTGTAAAGGAATTAATATCCTTTTTCAGTCTGTTTACTTACAGCATACCATGGCTAGACAGGTGTGAGAGGGTGGGGTAAACGGGGGTTTTAAAATGATTGCAGTGGTTAGCACTGTCGCCTCATATCGAGAAGGTCTTGGGTTTAAATCTTAACAGTCTGCTGGAGCCTTCCTGTGTGGGTTTCTTTCAGATACCTTCATTTCCTCCCACAGTCAAAAGACGTGCGTGTTTGGCCGTTCAAAATTGGCCAAAGGTGTAAATGTGAGTGTGTTTTAGCCCCGCCGTGGACTGACAACATGTCTGGGCCTCAAGCCCGCCTCGCAACCTTCAGCTGGATGAGCAGTTAAGAATTTATTTATTTTTTGCTTTTATCGAGACTTCAAGCTGTGAATGATTAGGGATGTGATCACTTTGAGGAGCACGTGGAAGCTGTGTCAGTGTCTGAATGTTTTGAATAAAATGACTGGTTTGCTAAACACGAGACTCCAGTTAGGTTCCTGTTAGGACTTCTGTGTTTTCCATTTTGTTTTTTAATAACTTTCACTCACTGGTTTGGTTTAGGCATTGAAAGCTGCTCGGTTAGCTTTAGGAAAAAAATGTTCAAATGTACCTTATAGCAACAGTAACCGTACGCACTAACTACTTATAATAATGCCATAACACTTTTCTTGAGCACACAACAACAAAGGTACACCTTGTACCTAAATGACTTGCCACTTGCCACTAATTAATGGTCCTGATATAATAGTAACATAATAACATAAAAGCCTGGTTACCTCAGAGATGAGCCAACTGGCTAACAGCCAGCTAAGTCTTGTATCCTGTATTCCATGAAACGCGGCGTAAAAGTTTATAATATGGATGCAGCAGATTCTTACATCTAACAGTTTGATATAAAAACAGAAAACATTAAACATAACATCAAGACCAAAAATTGCTATTATTACAGCAAACAATAATAACATTGAAAAAATATAAATAAAGAAATTAAAATACACAACTCCTTTTTGTCTGGAAAATGACCTACTAAAAGTACCATGCTTTGTGGGTCTTAAACTGTGGGATGCAGGTGGGTAGTGAGTGGAACCAGGTGAGAGTGTTTGCTGATGCTTTTCAGTGATCTTTTTATTTAAATAAAATCACACTTTATCACACACTTCTGAAACTGTAAATAAGTGACAAAGCAAACTGATCAAACTTTCAGTTTCTGAAGTGTGCCATAAAAAGCTTGAGAACCGCAGCCTTAAGGGTGTTTATGGTTTCAAGTTGCAGAAAGCATCTAATTTTGAAAGCGTAATGAGGCGTTATGTCAAAATGCCTGTGATGATATCGATCCACCACACCAGCCACCCACACGCACACATTCAGCAGATTAAATGATAGTGAGAAATTTTTGTCACAGTGTTGTTGATATGTGTTTTTTTTTTTTTCCATCTGCTTGTTTTCTTTTTGACAAAGATGGCTGATAATGATACTTTTTTGTTTAATGTGACGGGTTTTAGGGGACACTTATTTGTGCTGTGAGAATGCATTTACTCTAATGTTTGCTGACCAAATAATTTATTTCTTTTTTTTTCAACTGCATAAGGAACAAAGCTAAGCTACTTAAAATGATGAGCTTATTGCCCTTACAATGACAAACTGTGTAAATGTACATCTGCTTACCCCAAGTGGCCCAAAAGTGAAGATTTAATTGTTAGCTTAATCTTCACCTCTAAGTAAACAGACATTTTAGGTGTTTCATAATATAAAAATAGTCCACATCCTCCATTATATGTATTTTAACACAATTAGAATTATTATGTATGTTTAAGGAGACTCCATTACTGGATTAAACGCACTGTATTTGTTTGAATGATTGCTCCGTGGTGCGTATACTAAACAGTTTCAAAAACCCTCTTCACTTCACACATCTGCAGTTCTGGACCTGCAGAGCGTTTGCATTGGTGTCCTTCTCAGATAAGCTAGTCGAGAGCATACCCGACCAAGACTTCATGCTGGCTAAGCCTTCTGGTTTCCTGTTGTCTGAGATGAATGAGATGAAATAAATAAATCATCTCTTCTAGACTTTGCCAAATGTTATTAGACAGTTTTTACTGAACGAGGATTTGACAGGGTTTGCTGCACTCAGTAGAATTAGTGTTTTCCAGTGATTGTGGGGTTGTTGTTGTTGTTGCTGTTGCTGTTTTGTTTTTGTTTTTTGTTAACATCAAGACAAAAGAGTGTCAGTGCTTGAACAAAAGTGGTCAAAATATGTTGCCATGAAAAAAGTCTGTATATCATTAGGCTCCAGTTTAAACAGCTTTTGCAAAAAGCAAAATGTTTCATTCACATGCCTAAAGAAAGTCCTATGAGCACTGCTGTGTGCAAATTGTTTATGCATGAAATGGACTGGTTCGTAATCTTTCATACAGGAGGAAGGTCACCGGCCCAGGATAAGAGCACTATAAATCGTCCAATTGGTTGGTATATCATTGCATCTGTATTTGCAACATACATTTTTTTTTTACATTAGATGCTGAACAAGGAAGTTGTAGTCATATGGTTGGTTCATATCCCCCAAATCTCCTTTAACCTAAAGATGTTCCTTTGACTAAAGATAACAACTTCATTCTGAGCAATGTTGGCCCCTCTGTTTATGTCCACTTCCCTTTTTTTCTTCTTCTTAATAGATTCGATGAATCATGTAAACAATATATTTGTTTAGCAAATGCAGAACAGTATGTGTAACCTTACTAGTGCATACACGTTTCAGTGTTATTTTTGACCTATTTGTGCTGTTTTCTCAGCATGATTAGATTTATCAGTTAGCAAAGAAAAAAAATATGGGTGTTAGATGTTGTTTATATACTGAAAATTTGTAATTTTTGCCAGCTGCTAGGTGGCTAGCTGGGCACGTCTAAATCGACTTTTGTGGATGTAAACGAGAGATTATTGTTGTGACATAAAAATTATATAATGGTTATATAATGCATCATAGGTACATAAAGTCTAAAATTAGGTCATTGTAGTCCATTGTTTGGGGGTCGCTAAGTAACTTGATGACATTTATGTTTGATAGAGATGCAAAACTTTTGCTTATCCTTTACTTGTCAGCGAGTCTGTTAGTGTTCGCCGGTGGTAAGCAACATAATTTTGTCATCAGATGGTGTGTGCTGGGGGTCCATGGCGACGTCTGTGTGGCTGTCCGTTTTGTCTGTCCAGATTTTTTTGTGTTATGGAATAATTATTGATAGATATTGATTTTGAATGCACAAAAAGCCCAGTTCCGAGCTTTATTTCGAAGCTCAGCTGTTGAGGTCTTTGCACTTTTTCACACAAATGTCACTGGTGTCCGATTTTCCCTTTGCTAAAATTCATCATCACCTTTGAGCTAATTACAATCTATAATTTTCAGTAAAAATCAGTATACCAGCCCTACAGCAGAGACGTCCGAAAGCTGTGTGTGAAAGATGGTGTGGACGAAGTGAAGAAATGTGACACTTTTAAGAATTGTTCATAAATTACCTAAAAATACAGCTCTGTTATAAACACGGCCGTCTATAATTGGCCAGTGAGTGCAGCTTGACAGCATGTTTTTCACACTCTACCCCTTCCTCTCTCCGTCTGTCTCTCACACTTGTCTGTATCTGCCCATCGCTTTGCTTTTGTGGGTTTGTGTGTTTGTGTGAGCGTGTGTGACAAGTGAAACTTGAAGCTACGTGTGTGTGTGTGTGTGTGTGTGTGTGTGTGTGTGTGTGTGTGTCTGCTCTGTTTGGGACCAGTGTGGTTTCTGTATATATGTTGATTTGGTCATTTCAGATGCCCGTGCCTTGTGCCTTAACTAAGACTCACATGTCAAAGAGGAAATGCTGATGTTCCCCTTTTTTTTTTTTTGTGTGTGTGTGTGTGTCTCTCTAACAGTTCAGTGTTTTTCATGTCTGAATATAGAACGGAAACTTCAGCACAAAGGTGCAACTCAAATGGATGGAGTTGTTTACCCTCATTTAGATACTACATGTTCTAAGACATAAATTAACAAGATATAATTACATCATGCTGTCATCCATCACACCTCTGGGATTCATTGGACACTTAGTTGCAGCCAGAGTGTTGTGTGATTCACAAACACACATTCATGCACACACATACATATTTAGCCTGTAGAAAGCAGTCTTGGAATTTCCTGATAACGTTTTACCTAATGCCTCTACTTTTATATCTTTGGACTGTGAAGCACACAAGTAAGATGTTTGTTTTTTTGAATCTTTACTGAGTTGTTTTGCAGAAACCAGTTAGGTAATATTCTGGAAGCTGGTCATTGAACCCTCCGGTGTTTTATTTGTGGCAGTAATCAATGTTATCCCTCTCTTTTTTAATTTTTCCAGATGCTGGCTTTGATGTCACAAACTCAGTCATCAGCATGTGGATTAGGGCTGCCACGATTAGTCGACTAGTCACGATTACGTCGACTATCAAAATCGTCGACGACTGATTTAATAGTCGACGCGTTGTTTGAAGCTTTGTAAGATCACAAAAGACGCAGGAATAAGTAGCAGGATTTAAGAGTGTAATAACGGACTGAAACAGAAGATGGCAGCACTGCATGTACAAGGATGCCAGCTGCCGTTAAACCCCGAAGAAGAAGAAGAAGCTGTGTCCCAGAATTCATAGCGCAGCCCAGCTCAGTTTCCAACAATGGCGGCTGTCACTACCCGATCCGTACCGGAAACCCGATCGGTACCCCGCATGCGCGAAAGGTCTCTACTTCCGGTCGTAGCGTTTTACGATAGTTATGGGTCAGAGTATCTGTTAAGATGTTAAGAATAACAAGTATATCTTAAAATGTTTGCAATAATGAAGCATTTCAGTACAATGTAGACAAAAACGAAAAATAAAAAGAAAGTTACGGATCAGGACTCTCCGATCCTTACTGCACATGTGTAAAGTCTGACCATACAAATCGGGTCTACCCGATCCGTACCGCGCATGTGCAGATGTTTTTTTTCTTCTTCTGTTCGTTTAATGGCAGTTTACTCCCCAGTGTACGAGGATACCGCCACCTGCTGACCGAGCGAATAAACCCTATTGTAAACTGAATTAGCGTCATTACAAACGTGTGTTAAATCTGATTTAGCGATAGTCGAGTGTGTTTATGCTTGTCTGTGAGGAGAGGATTGTTGGAATAGTGATGATGATGTGCGCTATCACTGTCAATTGTCAGTAAACACTTCATCTGGCTGATGAATCTACATGTGAGATATTACAAAGTCTGCATTATTAACTCTGTAATTAGGCGCCATTCTTCTTATTTTACGGCGCTGTTGCTCAATCGGGGGACGCTCTCTGTTGAGGAGAAAAGCATGAATTTCTTTGTATACGGATTATCCATTGTTTAAATGTCCCGGGCAGTCGAAAAGGAGGCAGCGCTGTTGAGAAATGCTAGGAGCTAACTGGGCGATAACCGTATCAGTCAAATATATTGAATGTCGCAATGTTGGCAAAGAGAGGAAGTGACGTAAGATTTGCGCATGCGGGGTACCGATCGGGTTTCCGGTACGGATCGGGTAGTGACAGCGGCAGCTAGTTAGTTTTAATATTACGCTTATTATTCTTTCTGGGTCACAAAATAAACGTTTAACATATTTTCAGGCGAGAATGTAGCTGTGTAAACCTCAAATATCTGCTCAGTTTATCAAGACACCACATATTTTCAAAAGCGCTCCGAAGTTTTCGGAGACGTCTGTTACCCACTAGCTCGATAGCTAGCTGGGGGCAAGGTCACTAGAGCCGTGAGAACACCGGACTCCCGGCAAATCACGTCTTTCGCTACTCAGGTTAAACATGATATATGAGTCACTTAGATAACTTAAAAATGTTATTGTTTGGCTTTTTTAGTATTTTATTTGTTCCTGAGTAAATCGGTTTGGCTGAGATTAAAGTTATAGTTTTTACACAGCTGAATAAACGTCAAGCAGACAACTGATTATCAGAAGTGTGAGATGCTGGAGAATTTACTCTGGTGTCCTGTTATATTGTAGATAGCAAGGAGTTTATTAAACTTCACCGAAACAATCTGCAAATTTCATTAAAATTTTATAAACTATCATCTTGTCTTTATTTTTAGTTAGCACAGACCGTAAACACTTAAAGCTGTAAGCTAATGATGGTTACATAAGAGCAGATGCTGCTGGTGCAATAAGCTGTACGTTTTACGTCCAATGGATTTGATTAGTCGACTATCAAAATAATCGTTTGTGGCAGCCCTAATGTGGATGACATGCAGTTTCTACTGATGGATAAGTTTAAGTAACTACCTCAGAACTATTGTTTCAATGAAGCTATTTAGATGCTAGCATTGATTTAAGTTTTAAGTCACATGCAGATAAAGTCAATTTTATCACTGAGGGAAACAGTTGATAGTTCTTTTTATGTGTGATGACAAAAATATTTCTGGATGGACTTATATTAAGCTGGGTACAAACTGAAAGCTCTTGACACATCACTTTGAAGCTGATGACCGGTCACTTATAGGCGTTTCAGGCTCCAGTTGCCTAGGTAACCTAGGCAGTGAATACCTATTGCCAGGTCATATGACAGTCAGTGATATTCTTCACTTGTATTGGTAGTCGATTCAGTTGCTTGTATGAAAGAAGAGAAAACTTTATCTTGAGTGCCAGCAGATGCCACTATGATGTCAACTGCTGGTTTGCTAACTCCTGCTTTAAAGCTTGGGCTTAAAAGGCTTTAAAACTGGTATTTTGTTGTGAATCGGTTTGGGATGTTTATCTGTAATCTACATTATATGTAAACTATCAACACGCACAACCTCTTCAAACCTCGAAATTCTCTCAGGAAAAGCAGGAAAGCATTTTGGAATTTTTCTTTTCTAATTTTGTTTCCAGGGGGTACAGATAAGAAAAATGTGAGTTTGTATAATGGTTCCTAAATGTCTTTTTAAATTCACCCCTGCAAAGTTGTTAAGCACCAATCCCATTTTACAATTAAATCAATTTCTGAATTTCTGTCTCAGATCTAAAATTCTAGTTGGACTCTGAATGTAGTTAATATGAGATTATGTGTATGCACATATAACCCATTTGTAAATTTCCACCACTTTATCCCAGTTAATGTTGTGTTATGTTATTATCACAAACAGATTTTATGTAATTGCCAACTTGACCTCTCAAACTAAATGCAGACTGATAGCAGACTGGCTCAGTTTTATTTCTGTTTGATTGCCGTGTTGTAGCACCAAATTGTAAGATTAGAAATTCATTGTAAACAGTTGGAATAATTTTGGTTGTGCTTTTTTTTTTTTTTTCATGCATCTGTAGCATTCATCCAATTTAGTGTAATAAATATCACATCCAAACCTTTGATTTGAATATAGGTATATAAAGATGTAGCTCTGTGTTTAAGCACCCACTCTGTATAGATTCACAATTGAGCTCTCTTAATAAAAATATACATAGATAAAGAGTCTGTATCTGGGTTTGCATTGTGTAATACCACCTCTAAATCAGCAGACTCCCTGTGCTGTTGCTGATCAAAACAAGGAATGAACCCTTTGTTTAAAATGCCAAACAAAAAAAAATCCAAGTGTAATCTCTGAGGTTAAAGTTCACATTACACAGAGATCTAAACAAGTACAAATATTTCAAAACAAGGCAAAGCATTGTTTATTGTCCAGGAAAGACAAAATGAGACTGGAATGGAGGTAGGAGAATAAACAGGTCCTTTGAGGGCTAGCAGAAAGTACACTTAAATGTAACAGTAAACAGGGAAAGGATTGAGGATGAGGGAAAAAGTCAACAAAAATTCAAAGAAAGTAGCAAAAGAAAAGTAATTGCTATTGTTGGTTCTAAGAAGGAAGGGTAACGATACAAAGAACTATTAACTTAAGATCTTTATAACGTCTTGCGACAGTGTAGAATGTAAGTATATGCAACACTCTCTATGTACTGCTACTCATGATTTATTGTGTTGCATTACCAGTTATTAGTGTATGCCAAGGTTCCTAAATATTATAAAGTATTTCTCTTGTAAGAAAGAGAAAGTGTTTTGGTGTTTGTGCAAGTAATCAAGAGTGTTTCTTTTTTCTTTTTTTTTCTTTTTTTTTTTAAGCAATTCCAGATGTTGGCTTTAGCCACACTGATAATATTTCAGACCGAGTCATCAGTGTGTGGATGACACATAGTTTCTAGTAGGTAAACCGAGCTGAGAATGAATTTTTTCTTTTTTTTGGCAGCTGACATGAAAAAGGTCGTAAAAGAAGGTTCAAATGCATTTTAAGTAAAAGTTAATGGTAAGTGAAGAAGTATGGCTTTTGGAGAAGTTTTACACCAAATTCTGACCCTACCATCTGAATGTGGCAGCAGAAAACGAGATGCATCATACCAGAGAATGTTATTCTTATATGGTCTTATTTTGGTGAATTCTGTATAGCACCTGGCATGGTCTTCTGCTGAACATCTGCTTCAAGGTTCAACGTGTTGGGGAGTCAGAGATGCACTCCTGCATACCTTGTTTGTAATGAGTATTCTCCACTGACCTCTGACATCAACAATTTTCAATTCAGTTTGATTTATATGCCGCCAACTCAAAATAACAGTCGCCTCAAAGCGCTTTATATTGTAAGCTAAAGACTGTACACTAATAGAGAGACCGCCAGCAATAAAATGACCCATTCTGAGCAAGCACTTGGTGTGACAGTGGGAATAAAAAACTCCCTTTTAACAGGAAGAGACCTCTGGCAGAACAAGGCTCAGGGAGGGGGATGCAAAGATTCTTGTTTGAAAATCCCAGCATATCAGCACACTCAGACCATCTCACACCAACAATGATACCACATTTAAAGTCACTTAAATCATCTTTTTTCAATTCAATTCAATTCAATTTTATTTATATAGCGCCAAATCACAACAAAAGTTGCCTCAAGGCACTTCATAGATACAGAGAAAAACCCAACAATCATATGACCCCCTATGAGCAAGCACTTTGGCGACAGTGGGAAGGAAAAACTCCCTTTTAACAGGAAGAGACCTCTGGCAGAACAAGGCTCAGGGAGGGGGATGCAAAGATTCTTGTTTGAAAATCCCAGCATATCAGCACACTCAGACCATCTCACACCAACAATGATACCATATTTAAAGTCACTTAAATCATCTTTCTTACCCTGTTCTGATGCTCCGTTTGAACTTAAGCATGGCTACATGCCTAAATATGTTTACTGATTATTCTGGTCGCATAAATATGCAACTAGAATAATTTCTGCAACCAGAGGAGCTGCCCCCTGGTGGCCATTAGCAAGAAAGCAGGTGTACTGCACTTTTTTTGGCAGAAGCCTGTGTCCATCTTTTTATATATAATCTGTTGCACCATTCTTAGATTTTCCCTGAAAGCTGCTTGGAGTTTGTCGCCCAGTTAACTGAAGCTTCACATATTTCTAATGCTTGTTTAATAAAATTTTCTACTTCACATACATGAAAAGTCTCATTGGGAGAACACAGAAATATAAAAGGCAGATGTTCCCAGCTGTAACATTGGCACTGCTACACTTTAAAAAACAAGGGTGTAGAAGGGAGATAAAGCCCAGCATTGGATTTTATTTTTTAAATGATTTGGTCTGATTTTTATTGATCCTAGTAGTACAAGAATAGTAGGGGCCAAGCTTGGCTAAACTCTTGAGAGATCTAGGCCAGTATCTAGTATCTAGGCCAGAGGGAAATCGATGGTTGGAGAAATGTCAACAACAACCTCTTCTCCATCTGGTTCCCCAGTAGTCTGTGCTGGCAGGTTGCCACACCTTTTCTGGTCCTCTATAGGTTTCTAAGCATCCAAACATGCTGCGAGGCACACCCTGAAGAACCTGAAACCAGACATGCTGTGGATGGCAGCCATCCAGTTCAAAATATTCAGAAATGCTTGGGTTACTCAGTCAGCTATTTCTTTTTCTTCTCTTTTCTTGTTATTCACCGCTGGTTAAGACATTTAGATATTTGCCCATGACTATTTTTACTGTATGATCTGAAGAATCTGTAAACCTCTAAATATGAGAAGCTTTTCTCATCCCTGAACATTTTCTCAACATGTTAGAAGAGTTAATATCTGGAGTAAGAATAGAGACCTTCATGATCTCCATGAGTCTGTTTGGATAAGAGCTCCCCTCGGGAAATCAATCAGTCACAGTCATTCATTGGCTTGTTTTTAAGGGAGTGTCAGCAGGCAACTGACTTGCTTCTCTTCACTTGACGTCAAGAAAGCAGGAGGGAAAGGAAGGAACTGTATAAGAACCCTTTATCGTGATTTGTTGTGAAGATATAATGCAAACAAGTGACATTTGGTAACTTATACAATGTGCTTTTACAGGGCTGATGTCCATCCAGCAAGCAATCAGTTCGCAAGTCCGTGCATTGTTTTCTTAGTCTGAAACAGCAGGTTTTAAACTTAAAATCAGCTGTGAGTACAACTTGTAGCTTACGTAAACTGGCCTTTAAAGATTGATTATACTGAGCAGGCAGATTGGTTGGTGTATAGATTTTCCACATTCTTCACATATCATTCGGTGTACTTTGGACATCAGTCGTGTCAACACAGAAAACAATGTTCCCCTCTCAGTGGCTGTATTACCCATCTGTCATTTTCGTTGCCAGTTCTGTGTGTTTGCTTATCTTCGTCTGGACGCTTTGCTTGTTTTTCTTTTGCAGCGTTGCCTTGCAGCGATATCCAACACAGCTCTATTTGTTTGCCCATTATATCTTGTGTGCTTAACTAGATATACTAAGCCAATTTTGGCCGGCTGGTCAGTTGATTTGTCACATGCTCCTGTATTTTGAATGTTTGCTTTTAATTTGACGGAGCAGGCTGTGATGCAAACAAGTGGTCTTTAGCCATCTTATGTAACAGTAACGTTTGAACTGGCAGCGTTTCAAATAAACTGCTCAGAGCTCAAAGACAAAAAAAAAGTCGATGGGGAAAAAGAATTTGAGTCAGACATCGGTAATAATGTACAACCATTTAGATGAAAGATGGCAAAAGCCAGCATCGATTTTGGAATCTTTAATTTTGTGTAAGTTTGTGTACAAAAACAAGAAAGCCGGAGTCCCTTTTGCTTTCTGCATACAAAAAGGTTTTTAAATATGGACTATATAAATAGACACACACACAAGAAGAACATAAATACAAGGAGTAGATAAAAGTAAGAACAATACAAGTTACAGAAGTCTTAAAATATTATAATATTAGCACACTGATAACTTGAGAGTACCTTCTTATACTTTGTCTGCCAGTAAACTCATGTAGGAAGAAATGCTCCAAAGGTATGAGCAATATTATATTAACAAAACACATGGCTGCACAGGCATTTGAAATTTTGGTGACTTTTTCTATAATTAATCCAGAGACACATGCCTGACTTACCTGTCACATATCAGTGTTGTTATATAAGCCTCAAAACTCAAGCATCAATGCAGTTTTAGTCAAAATTCTGAGAAAACATTCAGTATAATGAATAATTAGTATGGAGCTAAAATGTGGGATTTTAAGGTGGAAAACTACTTTTATAAATTATAAATCATAGATATGAAGGTAGCTCACAGATATGGATCAACAGGGATCAGTTATTTACGTGGTTGAAGAAAAGGAAAAAAAGATCAGATTGTTGTTGAACCAAGAAATTCATCTGTGAAATTCCACATGTGTTCATTTGTTTCTGAATGTGGGTGTGCAAAGTTGACCATGTATCCGAGAGGCTCGTCCAAACATGACATCATTCCTCCTTTGTCTCTGTAGATTTCCATCATCATCATCATCATACATGAGTAAAGGACGATAATAAAGAGTGTGTGCCAGATTTTAAAACCCTGCAAGCTTGTTTTCACATATGAACCAGACACTCATTTTATTGCCAGCAGATCGTAGAAGGTCTGAGAAAACGCTCCTCTTAACAGGGCTGTGTTTTCTCTGCAGTTTTCTTTGGAGATGTGACAGGTTAGCAGTTACAAACAACACTCTGTATTGTGCAATACAGGCTCGTTGCATCAATGTGGCTATAAGAAGGAAGGGGGGAGAGTGAGAAAACAAGTCATGAATGTTCCCCTTGTACAAGTCTGTGAGAACTTTTTTTAATCTCTTGTGCTGTTTGAAACTGAAAATATCCTAGGTTTAAACTATGTCAGTGTTTGCAAAGATTTCCATTAAAAAACATAAAAACTGGAGAAGTGCTTGTCACTCATACATGGAGCTGTTGTTGACTGGTTTGACAGGTGTTCTTCTTGACTGTCTTTCCCCCAATGCCAGCTTTCCACACCCTCCTGACCAGATACAACCAGCAACTGTGAGGTGTGTGTGTGTGTGTGGGGTGGGGGGTGGGGGGGTAGCAAGAAAGGGAGTGGGGATGTTTATGTGCAAGAAACAAAGTGTGGACTGTATAGGTTCGAGGGAGGGAGGGGGAGGGGGTGTGATTGTCAAAGATAAGTGAATGGTTTGTGTGTGTGTGTGCACTTTACTCACACAAGCACACATGCGTGAATTTGAGATTAGCCCCCACCTAATTGTGGGGAAGCACTCAGAGTCTATTAATGCCTGACCTGACCTCCTCTTCATTCACTCCATCCATTGCTCTGAAGACTCGAGGAAAACACGGAGAGTAGGAAAACAACAACTGCGGTTAACAGAAGGCAAGACGGCTGCTGCTCCTGGCTGCTCTGATTGGTTCAGTGGCAAAGGCTTGAGAGGCTGCCTATTGGCTCAGAGCAGACACACCTCTAGATTCTGTTTATTTGCAGCCAGAAAGTAAAGAGGAGGGGGGGAGTTGGAGGAATGGGATGTCGGGGAGGGGTGCGATTGTGAAGGGGTTGGCGGGTGGGTTACAGTTTGTGCAAAAACAGAAGACATTTGGGAGGAGGGGAACTGCATGTACACTCTGGACGACTTCAGCTGGAGCTTGTTCAAAAACTTCTAGGAAACTAGGATGAATGTTTGTGTTCTGTGTGTGTGGTTGTGGGTTTGTGCTGGGCCCCATTAAAATCACAATCAGGCTCGCCTAATTTGTATCTCTTCCCAGAAAGTTTACCAAGAACTACTTGTGAGCGTTGTTGAGATAGAGGAAAGTCAACATCTTTATCTCTTGTATTATATCAGTATGTTTCTGTGGTCAAGCCTGTACTTGCTTGCAACAAAGGCACCAGTTCATCGTCAACACCAGCTTAGTCACTTGTGTTTTTCACATTTGCCCTAAGGGTGGAACATGCATGTCAGTAATAATCACATGTTGTATACGGTGTTGGAGGGAAGACACAGAGGATTTTGCTTCATGATTTGAAGCGGTTAGATCCTTTGTTTTCCAGACACCAAAGCGGTAGGAGGAGCTTACAGTGTTTGTGTAGCAGTCCAGGTGCACAGATCCTTTCAGGAGGTGAAAGGTCAGTCATTGAGCCAACCATTATTAATAGAGAACAGTTTAAAAGAAGTAAATTCTCTTATAATGCGGTTGCTGAACAACTCAGATATAATGTGTGACATGTTGTGAGGCTTCAGTAACTGTCATTTATAGCGGATATATTGAGCATGTCCTTATTTTTGGTCTTATATTTTTTAACACCAGTAGCGTGGTGTTTAGCACTGCTGCCTCACAGTAAGAAGGTCCTGGATTCTTTTCAAGCTTGGATGTTCTCCCCATGCAAACTGGATCTGGGTACTCCGGCTTCATCCCACAGTCCAAAGACATGCATGGGGTTAGGTTAATTGACTGGTTAATTGTTGCTTCTAAAATTGTCTGTCGGTGTGAATTTTTGTCTATCTCTATGTGGAATGGATGGCGACCTGTCCATGGTGTACTGTGCCTCTCACCCTGTGACAGCTGGGATAGGCTCCAGCCCCTCCCTGACCCTGAAGCAGAAGAAGGTGGATGGATAATAAAACTGATGGATGCTCATATTAAAAATAATAAAATAATATCAGAAAATGTACAAAAGATCCACTCTTGGATTTTAATGATGCCATTGAATATGGATGTCCTTAATACAGTCAGGCGTATAGCTCTGGATGTGAATGCAGCAGCTTTGCCACTTCACATTCAGACCTTCTGTTTGAGATGGGTAGCCAATCAGATAAAAGTTGGCTTAAAGGGAGATGAGCTGAGGTGCAGCGTCACAGCATGAGATAAATGAGAGCTACAAGAATAAGTGCATAGAGTTGGAAATCATCATAATATAATTTAAATATATTTATTTGAAGCTCTAATTTTATCTTGGTTTGATGGATCTCTTTTTAGGGCTATTTTTTTTTATATCACTGGTTCTGTTTTTTGGGTTCCTCATTTACTATAAACCATAATGTGAAGTAGGTTATATTTTGCTGTTGTTAACTATTTGTTATTAGAATATTTATTATTATGTTTTTTGTTTACATTTTTATTTCTAAACAGAAATTTATGGGATGTTTCACAAGTCAATAATTGAGGAACCTGGTTTCAACCCTAAATGTTTTTAATATTTATACTTTTAAATGTTTATTTAAAAGAAATGGGGATTGGAACAGTGGGCAAGACCAAAAAACATGAAGATGATTTATACTTCCTTTCTCCTTTTCACATGTTTTTCCATGTTTTATAGTTTTTGTTTTATGTTTTATTAATCAATGGGATTCTTTGTTTTAGTTGTTGCTGACCACATTAAACCAGATTATATCCCTCTGCAGTAAACAGATACCCTAATGCGTCCAAATCACATGACTGATTTAAGAGCCTTGCTGAGTCTCTGTTTCAACTTGTGTCCAAAAAGTCGAACTTCAAACTCTAAACCAGTTTTTATTCCAAACAGTGCAGTTATGTCGATTTTTTTTGACAATTTGATGTATATAATTTGATGTAACCATGCTTACTTTGGGGAGATGTCTTACTGTAAATAACATATTTTATGATGAGATGATTACATTGTTAAATAAGTAAACTAATACATACAGTACAGGCACACCAAGCACACCATTGTTTTTCTTGTGACATTACCAATAAGTTTGATGTGTCACATGGCCCTCTTCCTATTGAAAAACGACTTCTAAATGGCCACCATGGTCACCACCCATCTTGTGGCATTTGCCCCCTCACATATACTAATGTGCCACAAACAGGACTTTAATATCACCAACCATTCCCATGTTATTACGGTGTATCCATATAAATGGCCCACCCTGTAGTTTGATATTGCAAAGCATCATTTGCATCACTTAGACCTTAGAAGGGTGCGTGGGGTCTCAACCCATGAGTTAGTGAAATGGCCTGCATTTGTATAGCGCTTTTCTAGTCCCTGAGGACCCCAAAGCGCTTCACACTACATTCAGTCATTCACCCATTCACACACTAGTATAGTGCACCTATACTATACCCACACTATCTCCTATTATAGGTTGTCATGGAATATCACTTGATAGCTAGCTTTGTGTCTTCTTTGATTGTGCAGTGTAGGATGGGTTACATATATAAACTAAAGTTTTACTTTTTGTTTCGCTGAAATAGTCATGGATATTTGGTAGAGAAAGACCACTGCTGTCTGTGGCCTGTCATAAATTACTCTTTCTCTCTTGTTGCAGTTAATAATATCCAGAGAATTTTAAATTGGCTAAAGTCTTCAAATTACTGTTGTGTCAAGCGATAAAATATGGCACTTTTTAAGCATACACCATGCTTTGCATGCATTTTTATTTGATGGGCTACTTACTATTTTCTCTTTTCCACTGATTTAGTCAGTGGATTGTCTGTTTTGATTGCTAGTGGATTAATTAATCGATAATTTGAGCACAGTAAGTTGAACCACACACTGCTGGTTTTGATTACTCACTGTAGCTCCTGAGGTCAAAGGTACTGTACATGTTTCTATACAAGTACATCTTGATCGCTCCTTCCAGTCTGGTGTGTGTGTGTCTGTGCACAGTGAGAGTGTGTTTATTAACAGGGCCAGCGAGTTGTGCCAGTATGAAAGCTCAGAGCACTGCGGTGACATCCACTCCTTGTTTACCATCTCCCTGTTTCTGTGTATGTATAAGGAAGAGTATCTGGGTGTTCTGTGAAGTGTTAAGAACGTCCGGGCTAGCCTCTGGAAAAAGTAAGGGTTATTAATGCGTGGGCTGCTGAACTCTCCTGAACATCATGTGACAAACTAGCAGATATGGCACGTGTTATTGCGTGACGTCCTACCACACCCCAATCCTTACATCACCTCTGTGTATTTTCGCTCTTTAGGCTGATGTATTTCTGTCACCTACTTGTTGATGTTCAAGCAGCTTGAACAGACCTCCTTCTGGTCATGTGATGTTTTTAAACTGGTGACCTAAAAGTAAGGAACAAAACGAAAAAGTGTCTATGTTAAGGTTAAGTTTTGGCGGTGCATAATGCTACATATTTGGGTAGCAGAAGCTACTTGATGACTAAGTGTGTTTATGTGCTCGTAACATAAAACTTGCTTGGCTTTGAAAGCAACTTTAGGACACTACTGTTGGACTCTAAGGGATTTAAGGGATTTAGTAAGCTCTAATAATATGTCAACTTGTTGTTTGTAGTGGTGGCTTCCCCTTAGACCACTGTTATGTGTAAGGTGCATTATTTTCTTCCACTTTGCCAAAGTTGTGTCAGTCAGACCTGATATATTGCATATGAGATAACACTTATAGGAGTAAACAAGTGATATGGCTGTGCAGGTGTTTGAGTATTCACCTACCTGTCACCCCCTGCAGGAGGCTGCTGAGGAGTGAAAATTACATGTCCAAGCATGTCGAGACATGATCTTGTGCGGCTCGGTGTATGTCCCCTTTCTGTAGATCTTTTGTTTCTGTGTGTGTGTGTTTGTGTGTGTGCTGGTTATGGAGCAACCAGATGTGTCTATGTAAATCATCCACTGCAGATTTACCACTTTGTGTTTTTCCACATTAAATGTACACGTCTTGAGTTTTATGTTAAGTGTGTAAACATAGCTGCTTTGTGCACCGGGTTTTCTTCCTTCCTGTGTGCCAGTTCACTCAGAGTTTTATATACATCACAAGTGTTTGTATAGACAAGCACAGAGCTGTACTCTTGTGATGTATTAGCTATTGCAGCCAAATTGTGTTAAATATTCAGTTCTTTTGGTCAAACTCTTCCCATATGTGTGTGTGCAGCTGACTGCAGGGGAAAAACAGTTTAAAGCACTGCAGAAGCAACAGTGACAGTGGTGTAGCTGTGATATGGGGTCCATAACAGCTAGTATATTTGTGCATTGGTGTGTTTCAGGAGATTTGTGTGTTCTGTATGAAGCCTGTGGTCTTTGTACTGGCTTGCTCCCACAGTGCTCGCTGGGTTAAACTATTTCATTTGTCATTGTGGGGTATGTGGTTGTGGCAGTGCCACTTGTAAAAACAGAGAGGGGTTTGCCGTGCATTAAAGATGCTGGTGGATGTTGTGAGGTCCTGGGTTCGACTGGTTTCTACAAACCAGTTTAGTGCCCTGAGTTTTTTGTTTTTTCTTCCAGTGTTATATGATATAATAGTTCAAAGAGCACACTGAGGGCAAGAGAGGGAGACAGAAGTGTGAACAACCCATTTGACAGTTGCATAACAGTAACAGTAGCTCTAAAAAAGGCAAAAGAATGAAGATTAATTAACATGAGGAAGATGAATGCACAAACAGTTGTGAGGAAAAGTTGGTCTCTCACAGGAAGTGAGGCTCTTGGTGTGCTACCCAGCACAGGAAGCAGAAAGAGTGGGTAAAAGGTCACCTGAGCTCATGAGAGGGAGTTTCTTCAAGGCTTTAACAGCTTTGTGTGTGTGATATCTACTGTAGCGTACATTAAAATGTTAGACATTAAGCTAAAGCAAGAGCACTTACTTTACAGTTTGCCTACCATGCAGGAACGTTTCAGAATGTAGTTAAACACGCTTGATACTTTCAAACATGTTGTTTTTTGCTCGATGGGGGATGTCTAAACAATGTCATTCAAAGTGATTTGGAGATTCCAGCTTAGTTTACTAAACCAGTAACTTGTAGGGAAGGGACTATATATGACAGTGAAATGGTATTCTGGAATTGGGTGTATGTTTTTAACACCAACGGTATGAATCATTCCTGTTACGAATTGGAGATGCTTTCAGCTTGCATTATGGGAAGGCACAGTATGCAGTTTTTTGACTCATGCTGAAACACTCTTTTTAAAAATGTTTTTGTCCATAACTCAAGAACATTTTACACACAGCTAACTAATAGACATAGTTACAACTTTGTAAATGTTAAATACACTGCATTTTTATGCAGTGTTATTTAACTTATTTACCACTATTTACCACTCAAAGCACAATTCACATTCAGCCATTTACATGCTCACATATTAGTCACAAAAAAGGACTCTCCACCCCACAGAGATATAGAGAATAAGGAAGAATAGGAAGAAGATTAAAATCACAGTCACCTCAAGATACTTCATACTGTAAGATAAAAACCCTATACTCTTTAAGAGAAAACCCCAACAATGAAAGGGCCCCCACCCTCCATGAGCAAGCAGTTGTCAACAGTGGGAAGGAAAAACTCCCTTCGCACATTAGAAACCTCCAGTAGATCGGTGCTAAGGAATGGGCAGCTATGTGCTGTGACTGGTTGGGGCAATGGGAGGAAGACGAGACAAAACGCTGACTAAGTAATAATAATGACAAAAATTTAATGATATACTACAGTGGTATATAAACATGTGGGGAGTCAAAAAAAAGTCAGATCTTTTAGCAGCATAACTAAGGGACATTTAAGAATCACAGCCTTAATTGTAACTTTTACAACAAAGCGTAGGTTTCAGTCTAATCTTAAAAGTGGAGAGAAACTGGGAGCCTGAGGGCCCTTTAAAATCTGCCTCCCATTCTACTTGTAGAAACTCAAGGAACCACAAATAAGCTTGTGGTCTGAGAGAATAGTGCTCTGTTAGGATGATATCGTACTATAATGGGGCCTGATTATTTAAGTCCTTTTATGTAAGAGGAAGGATTTTAAATTCAATTCTTCATTTACTGGGAGTCAGTGAGGAAAAGCCAATATGGGAGAAATATGGTCTCACTTTCTAGTAGTACCCGTCAGTACTCTCGCTGCAGCATTTTGGATCAACTGAAGGCTTTACTGGGAATTTTTGGAACATGTTAATAATTAAGTACAATAGTCTATCCCAGAAATGAGGAATCAATGAACCAGTTTTTCAGCATTATTGTGAGACAGGATGTTTCTAATTATAGAGACAGTGTCCAGATGAAAGAAGGCAGTCCTACATATGCAGATGAAATGACTCCCAGATTCCTCACAGTGTGTTAGGATGCCTGGGTCGTTGACCCAGGGTATTTGAGTTTATTATATTATTTATACTTTTTAGTCTTTGGTTTCTTTGAGTTCTGTCTTATGGTTTATGTCTCTGTCTTCTTTAGTTGCTCTGTCTCCCCTATCACCTGTATCCCCTTGTCTAGTTTGCGTCTCTGTGTATCCTTAGTTCCTATATCCCCGTGTTCAGTCAGTGTTTGTGTCTGCCCTGGTCCCACGTCTCTGTTCCCTCTGTAGTGCCTGCATGTGAGTCTGTGTTATGTGTTTCCTGTTTTACTTTGAAGGTCTCTGTCTTATCTCAGTGTGTTCAGTTTACGCTTCCTTTTGTCTCGTCAGTTCTGATTTGCCCCAGCTGTGTTTCCCTCCTGTTATTCATTCCCTGATTGCTCCTTCTGTGTATTTAAGCCCTGTGTTTCTCTGTGTCCGTGTCGCGATCTACCGTTTATTTTGCTGTGTGTTTTGTCAATCCGCCGGTGTTAGTTTATTTTTGACCTTTTTCCCCAGTTATGTTATGTTTGAGTTCAGCATTAAATCTGTTTTGGTTTAAGTTCTGTCTCCGGAGTCTGCACCTTGGGTCCTATTCCTGTCTGCACACAGCCACACCTAACAGTGTTATTGAAGGCCAAGGTAATGCCATCCAGAAAAAGTATCTGGTTTTTAGGGCAAAATATCAACCAAATTTTTTTCTGAATTTAGGAGAAGAAAGTTACAGGACATCCCGGCTTCTATACCTTTAAGACATAACTGTAGTTTAACTAATTGATTTGTGTCATCAGTATCCATAGATAAGCTTTGCATAACAATGAAAATATATGCAGTTTTTCTAATAATGTTACCTAAAGGAAGTATGTAAAAGGTAAATAGTTTTGGTCCCAGGAGAGAATCTTGTATAACTCAATAACCAACTTTCATATTTGAAGACTCCTCATTTACCGTAGTTTTCGGGTCATAAGCCGCTACTTTTTCACCACAGTGTGAACACTGCGGCTTATACTGACGTGCGGCTAATGCATTTTTTTTTTTTTTCATGCGACCAAAAACATTTTGCCTGGCAACAGTAGACCAATAAAATTGATAAGTAGTGTATATATACGGTATATATTTTTACTGGTTGTTAAGAGACGTTGTAATGTTGTTTGTGCACTGTTCCGTAAAAAAACATTAGCAATGTAATTTGTGTGTTACTGATACGTACGTATACTTAAAGGTAGCCGTGTTACAGGCGCTGTTCGAGGAAAAGAAGCATTTGCAGTATGTATTTTTGTATGTTACCATAACGTTTATGTTACCTTACGGATTAAATTAAACGTTAAAAATCCTCACGTGTAATATTTCTGTGTAAATATCTCATATTACGAGTGAAACGCATACGGCTTAAAATCCGGTGCGGCCTGTACAAGTATAAAATTGATTTTCTTTCTGAAACTAGAGCATGCGGCTTTTAATCAGGTGCGCTCTGTAGTCCGGGAATTACGGTACATGTACAGACTTGAACTATTGGTTTCAAACGACTGAGGTGGATTTCTTTAATACTGACACTGTATTCTAATCTCTGTAGTGAAATGTTATGATCATTGGTATCAAATGCTGCACTGAGGTCTAACAGGACAAGCACAGTGATGAGTCTACTATGAGAGGTCATAAAAAGATCATTCATCACTTTCACTAGTGCTGTTTCAGTCCTGAGGTGATTTCTGAAGCCCAATTGAAACTATTCTAATACAGTCATCACACAAATATATCATTAAGTACACTAAAAAATTGCTTCCTTCTTTATGTTCTTCAATGTTGTGTGCCAACACAAAGCAGAACAGCGATGGGACATTACACATTTAAGTCTTTAAGACATGCCTGCAATTTAATTGAATTGTGTCATAAACTTCATAGAAAGCTATAACTGTGTATCATCTGCATAGAAATGAAAATAGGTGCAGCTTTCTTCTAATATTTGTGTTACATTTATGTAAATTCACCCCCATAGTTAGGTATATTTTTGGACAGTTACACTTTTTCTTTTTCTTTTTTTACAATATTGTGTCTATATACCACTTTTTTATACATTTCCCACACTTTCAGAGGCTCAAGCATGTACTGTTGGGCTGAGATCCTGTGAGGGACTTGGCCATTGAACAATATCCCATTTCCTTGCCTTGAGAAAGTCTTGGGTTGCTTTTTCTGTTTGCTTCGGGCCATTATCCATTTGCACTGTGAAGCACTGTCTGTTCAGTTTTGCAGCATTTGACTGAACCTGGGCTGACAGTATAGCTGTCAGTTCTATACTGCTGTGTACATTTCAGTTGATTCTGTTATTCCTATCAGCGATCACATCATCAATAAACACTACTGAACCAGTTCCACAGGTGTCCATATGTGCACGTGCCATAAGATCACCTCCACCACGTTTGACAGATGATGTGGTATACTTCAGCTTGTGAGCTGGTTATTTTCTTTTTCTTTTTAAATTATAACAATGGTGTTATTGTCCAAATACTTATGGACCTAAATACGTTGCCTCCTTTCACACACCAATCTTAGGTTCTCACTGTGTTACTTTCAGTCAATCTATTTTCACAGGGAGCTCTTCCTTTTCCCCATGCTTATAATTTTTTCTTTTCCCCTTTCTTTCCCATGTACACACAGACACAGTTTTTAGAACCACACACGCTTGCTGGCTGCGAATAGTTCTGGCTTGTTATTGCAGGCAGCTGGTTGAGGGTTTTCCTGTCCAAACAGCCAAACGCTGAGGTGGCAGAGCTGTGAGGGACAGTGGGAGAGAGAATAGGCTGAGTGGGATGACAACCAGCTAATCCTCGGGCTGGACGGGGTGGTGGGGTGGAGCAGGAAATACAGGCCATGGGAGATGGCAGAGATCCAAAGAGTTCTTCCTTGCTCGGCCCAAATGGCCAATACGGCTGGATATACAGTTTCACGTATATACATGAGTTTCGATCTTCAGAAGGGAGAGCTGCACGATGATTTGATCATTGAGCTAATCAAGTCTATTCAAACTCATACAACTCTGGACAGATCCGGACAAATTTAGACGCAGTTAAAGGAAGTTGTTAAGTAATTCTGTCCTGTGATTCAAGATTGCATAAAGTATTTATAAAACTCGCTAAGCTGTAGCATGACACACCATAATTAAAGCTACCACTAATGCCAAAACATTTAGTCCTGCCCCAGGTGATATTAGAGGATGAGTCATGCTCCAAGCACAAGAAGGAAAGCATTTCTGTAGTTTTATGCCTTTTGAATACAAAGTGCTAATGAAGTAGATGCTAAACAGTGGAGCTGAAACAAGTATTAGATTACTGATTAATTCTGTCAAACAACAACTCAATTAATTATTTTCATAAGGGAGTATCTCAGCTGAGAGGATTTTATACTTTTCCTACTCTGATAGAATTGTAAACAGACTATCTTGAGCTTAACCCTCTAACGCCAAGTTTATCACATTTTCCTGAAAAGTCTGACGTCGTAAATGACACACATGCAGTGCTTTCATGAGCAAAAACATTGCGCCAAAAATGCTAGTTGTAAGAAAAATGGTACAGTTTAAAACGTATTCATGCAAAATTATATTTTCTATCAGTTATTTGATGGTTCAGGCTTAGCAGGGTTAAGGTTGTTCTCCTGTTGCATGTTGTATAACAGCATCATCTTGGCAGACATTTTTTCAACACAGGCTTGCAGTTTGTATGCCAACATATTAATCCGCTAATCCAAAGCAAGTTCCAGCTTTTTTGTAGTAGCTTAAATTCCTTCGAGGCATTTTATGTAGAAGAAACAAAACAGACAGGCTTCGATTATTTTAGATTTTATGGTATCATAAATTATTTAGAAGGCACCGACTGTAGTTGGATGTAAATCATACCTCAGGGGGGAACTTGGTTTTTACAAAATGTGTCCTGTGATCGTTTCTGTTATTTGCAAAATTTTGGCATTAAGACTGCAACTGTAAAAGTGACTGGCTGCCTTGTAATAGCACGAGTTTAGAGCATTTCTGTGCTTTCCATCATGTTGTCACAAAGCAGTTGTAAGCTCAAAGTCGTTCACACAAGGCGGAGATAAAAATTTTCAGTGCTTTGAACATCTGAGGGTACTGACAAATACCAAACTAGTGCTTCCTTCTTGATATTGAAATACAACCAGTATACCTTTTATTTATTTAGTCTACAGCGACAAATGACTAAAACTGCTAAAGAGAAAAAAACCTTCTTGTCATGCGGGTCTCTCAGTCTAATTCAAGTGTTTTCTTGGTAGCACACTACAGCTGGTGCATTTGCAGAGCAGTCAAACTGGAGACACAAGTTTGTGAGCAGGTTCATTATAGGTATTTATAATAAGTATAATAAGGAATAAGTAATCATGATTCTCAGATGGTGCAGAACTTGTGGGAAATTGAACAAAAAAATACTCTTTTACATAAAAAATATGTTAAAAAAAAATGCTATTGTGTGCCTCTTAAAATGTTGGGCTTCCTCTACATTAGTTCTAATTAGTACTCCAGTGATGTTTTTCTCATCAGTGACACCTTTCAGCTTATTGAAGTCTTAAGAGTTACATGCTAATATAATAAATCGAAGCCACTGTTTGTGTGCACTTAACTTACTTAAAAACGTATGTTTCTGATCTTTGCTTGGATTAAAAAAAAGAACTTTGATTTTACTTTATTTATTTTAAAACATTCTTTCCAGGCACTAGAGAGTTAACCTATGGCACAGTGGTAACAGGCAACTTTATTTGTTTAGCACACATTACAGCGAGCGGATAGGGTGTCTTGGAAACCTAAATACTCGCAGGAGACACCATAAGCTGTATTACCAGAGTAAATAACCTAAAGTGAAACCCTGTGAGGGTCATGTGACCCCCTCCTGCCTCTCCTTAATGCCCCTCAGTATTATGTAACCTGCACTCTGACACTCCTGTGTGACACTCTGCTCTGGCCTCGACCGATACGTCCTCCAGTTTATGTTTCCTCTTGACACACACACACACACACACACACACACACACACACACACACACACACACACACACACACACACACACATATTTGGGGTAGTAAAACATGCACAAGCATGGTGCAGCATCCTGAGTCATAAAAACAAACTGGATACTAATCTGATGGAGCCAAGGAACATGGAAAAAGGAAGAGAGAAGGATCAGAAACAAAACAAATAGTAGAGCTGCCCAGCAGAAGCACTGAGCAGTGTGACCTATTCCTGCTCAGCCTTTATGTAAATTTGTTTCATAGTTGCAGATTCATCCTTATGAGTGTCCATAGTCTATGTGTGGAAGGGAAAAGTTACTTTGATGACTGAGATACAAAACTAAAATACAAACAGTGCAGATTTTGAAGTGCTGAATAGACATCGAAGTGTGGGAGTAAGAAAGGTTGGATTGGGAGTAGTTTCTTTGGCAGATGGCCCACGCAGTTGCTTTGGACACGGCCCCTAAATGACAAAGATCGGGAAAATATTAGCCACATTGATACCATACCTCTTTCACACACATCCATTTTACAGACCTTCACCTCTTGGTAGCGTGTGCCTTTTTTGTCTTCTTTGCTGTTAAAGTGGTTTCAAATACAAATTTAAATTAATAACAGAAACTGTAAACTAGGTCAAGAAGCACCACTGCTTATGACACATCAATGAGGAGTTAAACAGTAAACAGGTCTTATTAATGCTCTCTTTGTTCGGAGAAAAACATTGAAAACCCAGCTAAATGAATAGGCTTTTATTTTATTTTTTTATGTCTTCTTATCAAACAGGCTAAAATCAGCTCTAAAACCAATGAAAACTAAACATTTTCAAACAATGAATGAATCTTAAGTGGGCAAATCTATCCTGGAAACTAACCAAAGCTAAGCTGAATTAAAAAATAAACGACTAAATAACTGAAATAGAAATGAAATCCCGTTAGAAAATACAAACGTATAATAAGTCTGCTCCTCGGGGGACATCATGTTCTTTTGACCCTGCAGTAAGACGACAGCAGAGTATTGTGAATATTGTATGCAGCCATTGGTGGTAGGTCTATTAGCATGCATGCGAGAAACGGCACCCCCTGAGACCTCCATGCAACCTGTATGTGTGTGTGTGTGTGTGTGCATGTGTGTGTCCTTGTGTTTTCTGTCAACATGTATTGTAAGCCTGTAGGCCATTGTAGAGAACACATTTCAGCAGTGCGCGTTGTTTGTCTCTTAAGTGTGAGTTACAAAACACAGGGGCTTGAGTAAATCCCGTTTTACTAAATGCACTTGAATACACTGATATACTATACTTGCACAGCTGTTCTCACAGTGACTAATATGTAAAAGCTGAGCATATGTCATCTTGACTTAATTATACTAAACTGTCTTTGCTGTCAACCAGCAGTAACAAGTTGCCATTTAAACAGACATGAATAGACTGCTGTGCACATCTGCAGTTTATGTGCCTATTTTACATTTTATATAAATCAGTGGGTTATTATTATCATTTTTCCTTTTTTAAATTTGGTAACATATGGCCCATTTGTATAAAAAAACCCATCTGTTTTCTGACATCAATTTTGAGAGAAATACTAAAAAAACCAAACGTGTTGAGACAAGTCTTTTTGGGGAAAGTTTCCATGTGATAGCATCAGCTTAGGCATTAGATTCTCTTCCTTTATTCCTCTAAAGGGAAAATACTTTAAGGCACAACAACAGTCTCTTTGTGTAGCTGGCCTATCGGTCTCAGCACTCACAAACTTTATTTATTTGTTCTACCTTTAACCAGGAAGTCCTTTTGAGATCAAATCACTTTTTACAAGGAAGATGGGGCCAAGGTAGCAGCCATATCAGACTCTGGGAAACAGTCGGGGTGTTTTTTTTTCTTCTTCTTTTTCCTTTTTTTAAATTTATATCATCAGATGATCCTTATATCATCTAACATGATTTGGTACTATTTAGCTTCTCCAATTTAGATGTCTTGATTTAAGTTGATTTAGTCTGTGATTCATAACAAACAGAGGCCTTTAGTGGAACTGGACTAACTGAGGTCTGATTTTAGCCTTTTGTGGAGAATCTTTATAGAGCTGACGATGTAAGCTACATAAGCAGAGAAACAAATGAAATGAAAATCCCTCCTAGTTACGCACTTTTAGTTGTGATCAGTTTTTCCACGTCTTTATATTTATATTTTGGCAATCACTGGCAAGTAAATTTTTGACATTTATGAGTCAATATATCGATGCAATAAGTTTTCCCTTATATTGAGACAATGATTGTTATTCTCTTACTGATGAATCCAAAAACAGAGGAACTGATGGTACTGAACAGGCCAATAATAACACGAGCTGTATCGACCTGACACAGTAGTTACACTGTAGGATAAGTGAGATCGTTTCAGAGTTGTTTGCAATTATGATGTCGATAAAGCATAGATTTCCCACTGAAGCATAAATTGTCAGCAATCGCACATGCCTAGAGACCAGTTAGCAACCATTTGGCAACCACAGAGAAAAATGTATTGGTTGTGTGGTTGCTGGAGGTTGTTGGCAGTTGCTGCGAAATCAATAGCCAAAGCCCCATTCAAACAGGCCTAGAGACCTCTCGGTGACCCCTGGGCAACCTCCGGATATATTCCTGGACTA
This sequence comes from Copadichromis virginalis, assembly GCF_057382275.1. NCBI lineage: Eukaryota > Metazoa > Chordata > Actinopteri > Cichliformes > Cichlidae > Copadichromis > Copadichromis virginalis. Next base: position 12,621,500 of record NC_140632.1, read on the forward strand.
GTTGGTGACTGGTTTCTGAAGGTTTGCAGTCACTGCAGTCATTCATGACAACTTGGAGAATAAAATGGCGAGTGTTTGCAGACAAATCAGTGTCTTCAGGTGGCCGTGGCAATCTGTTTGCAACCAAAGCAATCACGATTCCTCTGCTAGTCGGGTTGGTAACTACTCTCTAGCCTTGTGTGACTGAGGCCTAAATTATTCTTACATCCACAATAATCAGAGTTGAATAAACACTCTCTAAATCTGGTTGAAGCTCTGTTGCTTCACCTACATTTCTTTGGTACAGTAGCCGTTGTCTCTCTCAGTTCTTACAGTAGATCTGCTTACAGTATTCCCAGATTTAGCAAGTTAAATCTTTGTATAACAAAAACATTCTTACATTTTGTACCTTGGTCAGTGTTCAAGCTGGAGCCATAACTCTCTGAGTGTGTGTGTCCTGTCAGAGTCCTCTTTCCTGGCTGCTTCCTGTTCATATCCAGGGGTGTGCTCCACTTCCTTCCTGCGCTGCCACAATCTTTGGTCAGGCTTCCTTCATGGCTTCCAGCTTCATGAAATCTACTGTATCTATCTGCTGCTGTGTGTGGCTGTGCACACGTGCACACGCTGGCGTAGAGGTTGCGCATGGGAAATGGCACACAGGGCTTCTTTGGTGTGTTTTGATGTGATATTTGCTCTGTGAGCACAAATACTGCCAGCACCTCTGAGGTCAGAAGTTGATAAGAGAAGACATGGAGCAATTTTCCCACACGGTGATGTCAGCGCTTGTGAAAATCCCATCAAACCCAAACTGTCTCTGCTCACTTTTAATTTTTTTTGTCTTTTCTCTTGCTTTTCCATTTCATCATTTCAGCAGGGCTACCTAAGCAGAAGTTGGTCTACGTCATTGATAACTGCCTAGAGGGCAAATGGTCTCCGTTGCTGGCTCAAACTCACAGAAACACAGACCATAAACAAACCAGAAAAAAAAATCTTGGCTCCAGTTTCTGTGGTTAGTACTTCTCTATCGTTGATGAAATGTCAATTTTCTTGCAACATAGTGGAACGTCTCTGCTTCCACTCTGGGTGCTGTTGTTTTGACCCTTGAAAACCTTATTATTGTCTGCTTATTCCACCACTACAGCTACAGCAGTCAAAGCTTATTTTTTTTGTTTTGTAATCTGGATAAAGCTGTGTACGTTGGACACAACCTAGTAAAGGGATAAAGCATATTATTTAAAGAGGTTGAGGCTCTAATTACAACATTGATTATATTAACTACCACATTCTAAGAGCTGTACTGAAAATTGGAAAAGTTATAGGGTTGTTGTTATTAGCTGTCCACCAGTATATTTCACATACTGGTTACAAACTTACTGTGAAATTACCCCGTGATTCTATTTCACACTCCTCAGCTGTAATTTGTGCTCTGCTGCATGTGCTGTGCTGGAAGTGTAAACAATCGGGACGATGGCTCCGTACACAGAGGATCGTTTTCTGCATTTTTCTTTGAATATTAGCACACAGTAACCAACCTCTGCCAATGCTAATATGTCTGGAATAAGCCAATGTAAATATCAATGTTTATATTGAAAATATTAGCCAGTCCATATAATATTTGGCCTGTTTTTTCCCCCCCAGTGTTCTTTGCTTTCTCGTGCAGTCTTACATTAGTGAATATTAACAGTATGACCTACACATAATGGTTGTTTAGCAGGATGTTTTTTTTATTGTATAGCTGTATTTGTGTTTATGCTGCTCTGTGTTACTTGCTTCCTCATGTTTGTGTCTTTATTTTGTGTGAAATGTGGTTAACAGTGTCGCTTCATGAAATGTTTCTGAGTCTTACCCTCCTCCTGCTGGTTAACTGGGGCTTCTCTATGTGAGGTTTGCACGCTCTCCTTGAGAATTTGCAGGTTTTTCTCTGTCTGCTCCTGTTTCCTCCCCCTAACCAATGACATAGATTAAATTATTTTTTCTAAATCGGCTATATATCCTTTTTTATGTAAAGCCCATTGAATTACATGTACATGTGTACTGTTTGCTTCATTCACCGTCCACTTTGTAAGGTAAAAAATTCAAGAATAACTCGAACAGCCAAATGAGCTACAGCAGCAGAAGACCATACTGGGTGCCACTGCTGTCAGAAAACTGAGTATACAATTAGCACAGACTCATCAAAACTGGGCAACAGTTCGGAATAACGTTGTCTGGTTGAATAGGTCTTGATCTCTTAGACTTAGAATAATCTTCTGAGGTCTTGATGACTGTCAATATTCGCTGTACTTCTAGCTCTGTTTTAGTGTTCATACACTCTAGAAATATATGTTTCTTCTGCCTTTAAATTCTTGTAAAGGTTACTGACACAATGAGAAGGAAACAAAGCGTCTCCCCTGGCCTGTGTACGCCAATCTACTGTATGTGCATGCTTGAAGTTTAAGGTGGACTCTGACAGTGAGGTGTAGTCTATTGATAAACATGTTCAGACTCTGGTTAGTGTCATTGTATCTTGACTCTGAAGCTTCTCTATCTCGTGACAGTCTGGGGTCATGTGACTGTTTCCCTGCGTGTTACTGTCACATTGGAAACTAAGAGGGCGTCTGAAAGGACAACCTGTCTCCCATCTCACTTCAGAGTCTAGCCCAGAGCTCTTGAGCCACTTTGGGAAATCAAATCACAGATAGATAGCCAGTAAATTTAGGGCACGACTGATGTCCCACATGCCAGAGCGGAGCAAGCAGTGAGTTTCTTTTAAGGCTTGCAGTTCAAGTTCATTATTTGTGTTAAAATGGAAAACCCAGTGATTTAAAAACCAGACTCGGGCAAAACAAAACAGGAAGAATTCAGGAGCATTTCTAAAAGCAGATGCCGTGAAAGCAGCCAGACAAAAACAGAAATGCAAATGTCACGTGTTGCTGTCAGATGCAGACAAACTCTCTCCTCCTTTTGGCTACTGGTGTAGATATTTTTAATACTTATGTGTTTTTAAAAACACCCTTTCCATATGTCAGACTATCCACTGTGTGTCTGTGACTGGCATTGTCTAGACAGATTAAGAGATGATGGGCTCATACGCCAGACACCCTAACTCAGTATCAAGCACTGAAGTGCTGCTAAACACTCCTAATCAAACACCTCATTCACTCCTCACAGTCCAAACTTTGGCTTAAAATATCACACCCACTGCCTGTCCCTCTCACTTTTCCTCAAACAAAACAACCCAGCTTCATGGCAAGCTCTCTCCTACACAACCACAAAACACCAAACTATCCCACAAAGAAAGGCATCTGTTTCCTGAGAGAAAAGCACTGTTCAAGAAACCACTGTTTTGTTTTTTGTCTTTCAGAGAAAACCATGTGGAAAACATATTTTCCTCCCCCTTCCACAATTGTTTGCATACTGTATAACCATCTCAGCTTCAGGAGTGTCAGTGTGGTGAGATGCCTGGCTGTCACAGAGGGGGGTTGCATGTGTAAGTAGGACGGTTTGATAAGGAAAAGTAGCAATTTCTGGGTCCAAACCACAGATATGATGAAGAAAACAAATGGTGCAAACAGCCTTTGAACTGAACAAAAAAACAACAAAAGCAAACCCCAAAATCAAAAACAGAAACTGGGAGTGCATTGACCTCATTCAGATTCAGATGGAGAAGAAGTCACTGTTTTGGAAGTGCCTCCTCTGCAAAATCTGGGGACTTGAGGGTCAGCTATGACAGAGTTGTTTTAGCCGTGCGGAGCTGTATAGAGGGGGGCCCTGTTTTCCATACGTGCTGTTCATTCTCGCAGGCTTGTTGTCGGTATGTGGAACAGCCGTGAAGGTTCTTGGCTCTGGGCTCTCAGGTTTTCTTTTTCTCTTTTTTTGTTTTGGCAGAGCTGATGAGTTTGCTGGGGTTTGAGTCGTAGCATCTGTTGCTTTGAGGGGGCCTGCTATTTATCAAACTGAAGCTCTGTCTGCTGGGAGCATAAAGGGGAAAGAAACATGGCTTACTATATAGGTTAACTCCTTCCCTCCCTCTATCGCTCTCTTTTTCCTAAAATCTGGAGACCTGTTTTTCAGCAATGTCTCTGATAAAGATGTGCAGGGAATTTTTAAGACCGACATTACCTACAGCACTTTCTACACCACCTTCTTGTGGCATTGTTAAATGTATGAAAATCAACTTTTTGTGTGAGTATTTGGCACTTGGAGTTGTTTTTCAGAACCCTGCTCACATAGCTGAGTACAGACACACAGATTAGCCCCCGGATTTCCAAAAATCCACCAGCATGTTCTTAGAAAGATCGTATTTTGGGAGGAAAAAAACTTGGAAGCTTGGTTTTGTCCCAGGCACCTTGATTTAATCAGTGTACTTGTTTTTCTTCTTCTTCTTTTTTTGAGGTACATTAAAAAGACCAGCAGCACACTGTACTGTTAGACAAGTCTTGCCTACTGTGCCTACTGTGTCAGCTTTTTCACAATTTGACTGTGTTTATTTACACACTAGAAACACAGGTATGATCCAAGCTGCTTCTCAGCCAGGTGACTAATGCAACAACACCACATCCTCAATTGTGAGATGATGTTTGACAACATTCCTCGTAACTGTCCCTTTTTAACTGACAAAACACCTTTAAGTAGGCATCGCTTGGATGCAGTGATAAAAGGAAACACTGTAACAGATTAAGAGTATGAGTGAGTGGCAGGTGGATGGGGAGACTGGAAGAAAAGATGTAAACAACTTGACTAAAAGACAGCAGAAAGTTGAAAAACAAGGTGGCATGTCACTCAGGTAAACATAAATGCGCAACATTTTCTTCAAATTTAACTACCTGCTTAAATAATGACTGGTCAGTTTTCTTTGCCTCTCATCCACTTCCTCCTTTGTCCTCATTAGTACAAAAACAAAAGCGTTCTGGCTTCAGTCAAGAGATCAGTGTAAAACCAGAGTCAAAATCAGCAGTGCCCCACCTCTTTGAATTTGTAAGGTTTTCACTTAAAACACTTTAAGACACCAGGACCCCATCATAGCTACTTTACAAAACAACAAACAAATATGTTGCATTTGTGTTTTAAAAATTTCTAAAGTGATATAATAACATTACCTTTTGACTTTGATATAGTGTGCTTTTTTGTTTTGTTTTGTTTTGCAGTTATAGTGTAGCGTTGTCAGAACGTCACCAGTTGGTAGTGTAACTTACGAAATTACAGCCAAATACAACACTGGCATCAGTTAATGTGTTTATATGGTCGCTCATGTCATAGAGGGATCTGTATAGTTTTGTTGATACCTAACTGATGGATAGGTGGATATGTTCAGCTAATTCATCCATGGCTAATAATCACACTGACAAATTAGCCAAATTTTGGCATGAAATAGTTATGACTTATGAAACTGCCTTAGTTAAAACTAGTCCGTCACTAGAATCATAATAGTATAGGTATCAGTGCATTTAATTTTTTCTGCTGTCAAAAACCGATTGAAAGTAGCAGTAACAACCAGCTCTCTACCTCTGGTTGACCTCTTTCGTCCACAGTGCGATTGCGTAGGTCATCTGGTGGCAACCTGTCTCCAAACAATCGCACACTGACTGAGATTACTCTCAGAGAAATTAGTGAAGGTCTGCAAATAATTGCCATCTAATTTATGACTAGAGACAGATTGCCAACATGTTGCAGGAAATCTAAGTCGTATTTGCCAACTTGACCCAATTAAATCACTTGCTGATTGCAGATTGACTCCGCCTTATTGTTGTTTTATCGTCATCTTAACCCACCAAAATCGCTTTGAAGACAGCAACTGGCTGTGAGTGATTATAGGCCCAGTCTTTGCAATGAGATGGTAAATTTACAGGGTTGGATCTGAGTCTCCAACCACTGTTTTCCCTAGTGTCACATTAGCATAACCTTAGCTTTCTTACTACTTGCAAAAATACAACCTGAGAAATGCTAACTAGTTATTTTCTTTTGACCTCTCTCCTGCTCTGTTGTCTGCTCTAACTCTGCCCTCTGTCATGCCTTCCTTGTGATGTAACTCTTAAAAAACATGTTTTCTTGTTTCGCATTGGCGGTTCACTCTACTGGGCACACAAAGGCTCATTCATTCCAAGTTGTTTGCTTTTTACATCTTTTTAGCCCAGGAGCACAAATTGCTCTCATGTCTATCCTGAATCAGCTATCCCGTCAGCCAATCGGTCCTTTATTTATGCAATTCTTGTTTTGGGTTTAGCCTCCTTGAAGCGTGCCTTCTGACACGCTTCAGAAAGTAGAAAAAGTGCTGGTATATTGTTGTTGTTGTTTCTTTTCTTTCATTAACACTGGCTGAGATGAGAAAAGAATCTAAAAACTATAAGCACCTCTCTGTAATCTGTCTGTCTTCCACGCACACATACAGCTGTGCACATATCCAACACATGCTCTCCAATCAAAACTTTCACACTGAGAGACAGCAACTGGTCAACAGGATATAAAACCTTACTTTTTTCTTTTTTTTCTTTTGTTCTTTATTTCAGAAGTGACCTTTCCCCTACTTTGCTTTTTCTGCACCCAAGCTCGCTTTAGCATTTCTGCTATATTTGTGGTTTTACCCAAGTTTGTCTCATTAACGTTTTCAAACAGTGACATTTACTTTAACCCACTACTTTAAGCTGTAAGCTGGGTCAGGTGACCCGTGTATTTCACTTTTTAGATTTAGGCAAACTGTTTCTGTGTTGTAACTCTGCACAGATTTGTGCAGAGCATTATCGGAGTCCAGCTCATTTGCTTTATGCATTATGGCTGAGTCATTGCCATGTATTTGATGAAAGGTTCACACTGTGACGGAGATCACTCTGCTGAGCCTCACCCCTCACCCTTCCTCTCCCTCCTGATTGGTGTTAGTGGAAGGGAAGATGACCATCTGCTGCCCCAGTTGCCCAGTGACTGGACAACAGCCCTCCCTTATGGCACAGTTCCACTGTCCATTGTCTGCTTGAGACAAGCGAGAGATAGTGTGTGTGTGTTCCATTTTTATGTGTGTGTGGCTTAATCTGTCCGTGTATATTTGTATGTCCTCCTCGAAGAGAGCAAAGTATTGTGTGAAGCTTTCCTGTGGGAGTCCCATACAGAACGCACCCTCACCCAGCAGGACGGTCTTCGGTGCGGTGTGCGCGAACTCGACCTTACAGGCGGGTTAGTGCAGGGTCAGATTCATAGGCTGCAGGCCAAAACTTTGCTCTGGTGCATAAAGAGAATGGATTTCCTCTCGAGACATGTGTCCATGATCACACACACACACACACACACACACACACACACACACACACACACACACACACAAATAGAGGATCCTGTTGCACTCGCCTAGAAGGGAAATCTGTAGCATTGTCTTAATAGATGGTGGCTTGCACCTGATGCTTGTTGCTGTAACCCTTTAAGTACACTTATTCACTTTCTTCCTAAGAGCTAATAGTGAAGGTTGGCACCACACACAACTGGATTGTTTTCCTTTATCTTGATCAGCTAAACAGCTCTGAACTCTTGCTCCAAAATTAAAATTGACCACCAATTATTAGTTCCTTATTTCACTCATATAGACTGTTATAATGATGGTTGCTGTTCTTAAATCAAATACTCAAACAATGAAACTAATGTATGGTCAAAGGCCACTTTGTTAGGTGTACCTGTTCAACTACAGCTGAGTATGAAGGTCAAGTTCAAGTATGCTGGTATTTTGGAAAGTAGAGTGCAAATTGGACCAGCAAATTGGGACACTGTCAGCAGTAAAGCGGGTGTTTTATACACTGTTGTGATGAAGAGGGGGCTGAACTGCAAGCCAAAGCTGTATCTGTATTCTAACTTTCACCTGTGGTCAAGACATCTGGGCAGTGACCAAAAGAGTAAGGTCACAAATACAAGAGCTCAGATGAGTTTCCTACACAGGGTGGCTGAGAAACATGAGGAGCTCAGATATCCAGAGAGAGCTGAGAGTAGAGCTAATACACATTTACGTTGAAGGGAGCCACTAGAGGTGGTTTGAGAATCTGATAAGCGTGCATCCTGGGTGGCTCCCTTTGGAAGCTCACGCCTAAAAGGGAATGACCGACAGTATAGACCCAGAACCTCTGAAGATCTATCGTATCTGGCCTGGGAGAAGGAATATGTGCCTTAGCCCACCACAACACAACTTTAATTAAGTGTAAGATATTGGATGGACAAATTCTGCTCCCCAATGGGATATCAGCCAATCACATGGGAGCAACTCGAAGTTCATTTAAGCATATAGACATAGCCTGTTGATATTCTAACAGAGCATCAAAATTAGGAAGAAAGGTGATTTAAGTGACTATAAACTCAAGGTGGTTGTTGAGTTTATAGTCACTTGGGGATTGATGGGACTGACTTGGAATGACACACGCTGATTTACTTGGATTTTTACCCCACAACCATCTCTAGGGTTTACAGAGACTTGTCCGAAAAAGAGAAAATATCCAGCGAGCGGCAGTTCTCTGAGAGAAAATATTTTGTTGATGCCAGAGGTCAGAGGAGAACGACTGGAATTCTTGTAAGGCCAGGAAGGCAACAGTAACACAATCACCAATTAACAACACAGGTATACAGAAGAGCATTTCTGATTACACAACACTTTGACGATGGCTCAGGTTATCAAAGTTTTTTTGTTTTTAAATTTTAGTTGCATCTTTGTCTCTAAGTAGTCTGTGCTGCAGTGCATTTCTCAGGAATAAATATAAAAAAACAGAAAAAAAATGCACAGCTGACACACTTTTGAGGGAATAGTTCATGTTAGTACACTTTTTCACTAAATGTCTCCTGGTTGTAGTGAAAAAGAGGAACAGATATGAGTAGAGTAGGATCAATCTTCCCAGGTACCCTTTGGCATGAAAACAAATAAGCACACATAACACTGAATAATGCCTTTAAAGCACAACTTGCGTATTTAAGTGCACCTATGCTTGATTAAACACAGAGCAATAAAAGCTTTTTTGTCACTATGACAGTGATTTACTATGACAGTGATTTAAAACAGACTTATCTTTGTTTAGTTTACAGTAGAAGCCACCGAATATGAATCTAATCTATGCCTGCTTATTGACCGTCTTTGCTCATGAGCCCGTCTCAGTCCATGCTGATGTAACGCAGCATTTGGAGCCTCGGCAGGACGCAGACAGACGGCGCCCCAGGTGAGCCCACGCCGCAAAGATGAGAGAGTAGCTCATCAGGTTAACACGCTGCTTGTGTTTTCTTACAACAACTCCAAACCAAAATTGAAAGATGTGCAGTGGCTAACCACACATGTCATTCCCAAGATGACAGAAATGTAGTTGTTTCTTTGATAATGAAACCCAATCTGTTGTGTAAAGGGAGGAAAAAATACTCATCTTTCTCTTAGTCACCTCGGGCAGTTAATATAGTGTGTTTTTCGTTTGAGTTTGAAATCGAGACCGAGAGTCTGTTTTTAACTTTTCAGATCACACGTTTTTCTCAGGCTGTATTTAGTCAGTGTGATTTGACAGCGTTAGTGTTGTTATTCTTCTCACCCTGTTTCCATTTTTGTCACATCTCTTTTTTTTCTCTCCTTCCTGTTGCACAAGCTGCATCTCTCGTCTATGCACAAACAGGTAATGGAGTGACTGAACTGAGCTCAGTTACCCATTATCCCTCCCATTCACTCCTGTCAGTAATCTGCCTGCTCCTCCGCTCCGAGAACCCTCATGATACTGAACTTTTCCTCCCAGACATTTATTGAGAAAAACAAGCCTGGAGAGATTACTTTTTTTTTTTCTGCTTAGCTGAACACATTCAGCTACAGTTCAGTCAGTGGGTCTTAAAGCTCCAACCACATACCAGACATTAGTTTGTGAGTGACAAAATTTATGAGCGACCGTTGAGCAATGCCAAATGCCTGTGTGGCTCAAAATGCTGTTAGGCTCCACTTATTCATTTTTATTACATTTTAACCCTGAATTTAGCCTTTATTGCATAATGAGACACTGTATATTAGATCACAAAAAAAAGAAGGAGCAGGGAGCAAGAATAGAAACTGACAAATACTCCTGAGCATAGCAAGGAGATCTTGTGGATTGGGAATGAGCCATACTCTGGGTTTTTTAGGAGTGTGTGTGCTGTGTGATTGTGTGGGGAAACCTGATAGAAATCTGATTTGGCAGAGCTATTATCCCCTTTAGACTTCCAACAGTAGGCTTACACCGTGCTGTGGCTGCCACTAATCCCATAATGGGCTGACTTTGCACTGAAGCCGCACAAAGACCGTTCCCTTTGGTGAAAACTATGACAGTGGTTTCTGTTAATGGTGCCTATGTATGTGAGCTGCAACACTGTGTGTGTTCAGTTTGTGTGTGTGTGTGTGTGTGTGTGTCTCCTCAGGTGAGTGGGCAAAGATAGGTAATCTAGTGTACAGAGTCATCGATTTTCCCCGCTGCACAGGAAGTGGCTGGTTATTGATTCTCTGGGACAATGATGTCACTCCAGACGGTGCAGGGTGTTTACTTACCCACGATAATGTACGAGGCGCTTTGTCGCCAAACGCTGGTCAAATAACCCACTCCCTCACTCCTCTCTCTTCGCTCTTTCCACCTCCTGTCTTTTCTTTAATTGCGAATGCCCCCGTTAACCCCAGGTCCAATCATCACAGATGAGCGATGTCGTTTATAAAGGCTAAATATTTTTGCAGCCCTTTATGCTATTATGCATTTGCATTGTAACTTTAATAGCTTTTCCATACACATAGGGTTTTCCCTACACACTGCATTTGTTTAGTCAAAAATGCACTGATGTGACATTTGACTGTGAAGCAGGAAAACGGAAAGCTCGAGACTCTTCTAAGAAAACATTTGCCTTCTCTTTGTGTTTTATCTTCTCTCATTATCCCATCATTGTTTACTGAGTTCCGCTAAAGCAGGACTTTAGCTGTGGAGGATAAATAAACCACTATACTGTTCTATTATGTTAGTTAGTCCTAGTCTAATGAGTGGGAGTAGTGCCCAACCTCACTTTTGGCCCAACGGCATCTACCTGTTTGGCTTACGTAAGACCAGTAACTGCACAATAACAGCCAGCAGGTTAACTGCTTGTTAAATGCTTGTTTGTGGCACTAAAACAAAAAGTACTCACTTTTTTTTCTTTTTTTTAAGTGAAAAGTGTTTTTGTTTTTTAAATGAGTTGTTCATGTGTTCACAGAGTGACTCATGTTTCTCATCAGCACAGGAACGCAATTGGTGCATGCTACACTGGAGAGGAGCCAATTTATCTTAATTCATGTAACTCTTTAAAGTTGGAGAGATATTTGAATCAGTCTTGCGACCACGAGGGGAATGATATGATAGATTTTCTGCCATTGCTTTGCCCTTTTCTCGGCTCCAAGGGCCTGTAATTAATTAACCACAGAGCAAATACGTCCAATGCTACCTGTGGCATGAGACAGAGGACCGCACACGCGCACACACACACAATGCAGGCACACTTCTGTGAGGGTTCATGAGGTCCACAGAGAGTTTGTAAATGCCAAGAGCAAACTCATGTAAACCCTACACATTAACCCAGTTTATTTTTAAGCAAAGCTAAAGAGCAGGTGTAGAGGATTTGGGATAAAAGTGTCTTTAGAAATGTAGCTTTCGACTAAATAAGTTTAGATAGTGCTTTTCACAGACTTAACAGCCGGAAAGTGCCGAACAACAGTTAAAATGCAATATCAACAGAGAATCTTGTTAAAGCAGAATTAGGAAAAAAACAAAAAAAAAACCCAAACAAACAAAAAAACAAAATGTCAGCAGGAGGCCTGATTAAACAGAAAAGGCTTTTAACTGTTTTTAAAAAGCCAGCCAAATGGAGCTGGAGCGGTAAACTGGTCCAGAGTCTTGGTGCTACAGACTGAAAAGCTTTGTCCCCTCGAGTCAAGCAAAACTACAAAAGCTGCAAGCAATTCGTAAATGTCTGCTGAAAGGCATGGAAGTAAAAAGATTTATTTGCAAGGTGCAAAAGCTGCTGTACTCTATTTGAAATACATTTAATTCAACTTTGACTAAGACACTTGCATGCCTAAGTAGGCGGTGTTTATGCAAGCAGTGGGATGTATGAAGATATTTCAGCCCAGAAAATAAATGTGCTTCTGTAAGCATTTCCTGCTATTTTTTTCACATTGTTTCAGAAGCTACAGACTCATGATCTCACATCATGTGCTTAAGTTTTCATGTTTGAGGAACTCTCCGGTTTAAGTCCTTGGAAATGAACACGTATGATGGAGAGAACACGTCCTATGGTTGCTTATTTATACTATCACTTTTCTCTCTTGTGTTTGTACACATGATGTCTGCTGGCTTTACTCTGTTTGTGTTTTGTGCGCTTCCTTTCAGACCCCCTGTTTGGAGTCAAACCTGTTGTGCAAAAAGTAAGGGACAACTGAGAGGATCAAAGGTGAAGGGAAGTGAAAACAAAGGGATGTGTTGGCAAACTCTACTCATCCAGGCTCCTTCTGTTGACCTTTGACTGCTTCAGTTAGTTCTTGGAAAAGAAAATGATGCAAATATTTTTGCATCATTTTCAATCAATTTCCAGTTTTTATTTGAAACTACATAATTGTGGTAAAACATCTATGATGCTGCATCCCACTTAACAAAAAACAACAACAATATATATATTCTTTTGTTTTGTTTTGTTTTGCCTTTAATCACATTCCTTTCATTTGCCTTTTGCATCTAAAAAAGTCCAGATTCACTCCCTGCCAGGCTTTTAATACTCAACCTTACTGGCTTTATTCTGCACGACAAAACACAAGAACTCAGTTTTTTTGTTCTACTTGGATCATGTGATGTGGATGCTGGTGTGTTTGCTTGAAACATTCAGTTTCAGCCTCGGTCTTTTAAGTAGAGTCATGTGAAAAAGCGAGGTTTCACAGGACTCGTGTGCAGTGCTGTGAAAACTTAAGTACACCCCATGATTCAGTATCTTGTAGGGACCACCTTATGAAGCAATAACTCGAAGTGATCATTTTCTGTATGACTTTATCCATCTGGAACATCACTGTGGAAAACCTCCGGCCCACTTCTTATAGCGTTGCTTTGGCTCATTCAGCTTTGTGAGCATTGTTTATGTGCAGATGGCCTCACATTTGACTCTAGCGTAATTTGGTATACAGAAGAGTTCATGGTCAACTCATAACTACCCAGCCCAGGTCCTGCAACAGCAAAACAACCACTATGCTTGACAGCTTGATATCCTGTGTTTTGTTTTTTTGTTTTTATCCCCCCCACACGTGCTACTGCGTTATGGGCAAACATCTCCACTTTGGTGTAGTATGTCTAAAGGACGCTGTTCCAAAAATCTTCTGATTTGTTTAGGTTAAACTTTGAAACCTGCCATGTTCTTTTTAGAGAGAAGCAGCTTTCTCCTGGTGACCCTTTTAAACAAGCCATATTTGTTCAGTCTTTTTCTGATTGGACTGTTATGACTGAGGCCTATAAAGACTGAGATGTAGCTCTTGAGGTTTTTTGGAGTTTCTTTGATCATTGCATGGTCTGACCTTGGAATGAATTTGCTGGGACGTCCACTTCTCGGAAGACTTCAGCATTTTGCTAACACCCGCCTAAATTCTCCAGACCAGCAAACTGCCAAAGTGCCTGCTTTTTATAGACACTTCTTGATGATCGGTTAGTAAAGTGGATTTGATTAGCATCACCTGGTTGCTATGTACCCTCGAGAAGATTAAAATAATGTCAGATGGAAACATTTAAAAGCCTGTTGATCAAGTCAATTTCAACCACGAGCAAGATGATGCTCGTGGTGTCACAGTGTGCGAAGTAAAGGCTCGACAGGTGTAGAAACAATAACTAATTAACAGTTTATTATAACTTAATACACAAAACTTCAGCTGCTCTGTGTTACACTTTATGTAAAAGTGAATTCAGTATGGAGTAAATCAGCCTCAAAAACAAATCTACATGTACAAAAGAAGTGAAATTATGAAATAAATGCTATTTTAATCTGAATTCACAAGCCCAACCATCAGCTGCACAAAATAATCTCTACAATGAATGGAAATGCTGAGTCAGTGACGACAGCAGAAAAGGACGGGCGCCAAGGTGATTGAGTTTCCAACCAATCAAACTGACATTTCATAAACAATTAAACGTTGATATGGCAATCGCCGTGACGTCGCACTCAATGTCCTGCTGGCCGTTTTGTTCTGCGATTCAGTACCAGAGCTCATTGCCTATTTATGAAGTAATAAGACACGGCCAAAACAGTTCGAGGGTAACGATTAGGCCATATCACTTCCTCCACCCTTAAAGAGCAGCAGTATCACATCCCTCTCTTCAACGCTGCAATCAAAATACATCCTGGTGAAGGCAACAGATTGAGAGGTGGTGGAAAAAGAAAGGGGCAGAAGTGAAAGCAGTGAAAGGAAGAGGCAGATTAATGCAGAGTGCAATCATTTCTAATCTTTGCTGTAGCCACTGTGATCTATTACATCAGACTTTTATTAGTGTCTGAACCGGTGTACTTAGCCGTGGTCGCCCCTCTCATAACCAACAGTACTTCTTAATCTAAGTAAGAGTTCACCAGGTTTTATATGAGCAAGGTGGTGATAACAGTTTTTTCTTTTTTACCAGTCTTTGATTCAGTGGCTCACATTATAACAGGAGTAGCTCCAAGGAAGATATTGCTTTCTTTTTATATTTTTGGGGAGTGACTATCCCACAGAAACCGGTGAAGGGTCGGGACTTTTGTGCGCCGTTTACAATGCCTGTCAGGGATTACAGGGTGACGATCAACACCTTTTTGGCTGCTTTCCCAGTAAGATGAGTCATTTCTTGCTCAGTCAGCAAAACCAAGGTCTTGTCAGACAGAGAGAGAGAGAGGAAAAAACAGCTGTGCATGCAAGCAGGCACATAGAACTATTAAAACCAGAGGTGCTGTCTTCTGATGGGTTGTTGGAGTCCTGATGTAAACATAAGATTAGCCATGTGAGCCCCATCTGTTAGTCTTTAGGTAACATAAGTACTAGAAGTAAGTTTGCCTTTAATTTTGCAGACACACTCACTACCACA
Organism: Copadichromis virginalis; assembly: GCF_057382275.1. Taxonomy (NCBI): domain Eukaryota; kingdom Metazoa; phylum Chordata; class Actinopteri; order Cichliformes; family Cichlidae; genus Copadichromis; species Copadichromis virginalis. The sequence continues at coordinate 12,636,514 of NC_140632.1, forward strand.
CTTTGTAAAGCCCTTTGGACTTGCACTGTTATCTCTTGACTCCCCATCAACAAGCCTATTGATGTGAAAGGGCATTTGAGATTTTTATTATAGAAATGGAGAGAGAGGCAAAAATATGACGTTTCTACTGATTTGTGGCGGCTTTGTCATTATCATGCTAAAGATAGCAGGGGAGGGTTTGGTATTCTGTGTTTTTCTGTGGGATCTTTTTCTCTTGGAGCCTGTTGTATTATGACAGCTGCCCTCTCCCTGTTAAAATAACATCCCCGGGAACTCACTCTTCCTCACGTGCACATGGGTTGCAGGCCAACACCTCTTCCCCTGGATTGTCGACCACTGTACATAGGGATTTGTGCATGTGCATGTTTATGCCTGGCATTACAAAGCCATAAAAGAAAGGTTACTTTTACTCCCAGATACCTCTTTCCCCTTCGTTTTTCTTTTTTCCGTGTGCTCCCTAAGGCCTCTGCAGTTCCTCTGCGTTTCATGGAATCCAGGGAACGTTGCTTCCTCCCAGTGTTGCTGTGTGCTGGACCAGGAGCTGCTGGTCTTGGAGTGGGGGGGGCACGCCTCTCCTCTCAGGAAAGAAGGCGCTTGGCGAGACCACTCCACTCTGATAGCCTGCCAGAACATACACAGATCAGGGGGAAAAAAGGAGAATGAAAAGGGACCGGGAGTGGCTGAAAGAACCAAAAGGCTACTTTGGTCCGGTTAATTCCCGCAAAGATTCAACTTTTACTCACAAGTCTTTACACAAAGAGAGAATTATGGTTAAACTACATAACATCAGCTCTCACGGCTGACTCTGAAGCTTATGATCAAGACTTTCCCATAACTTAGGATGAGTTCTGTAAGCCTGCGGGACAGGTAACCCTTTGCTCATCAGATGAACAGGCGTAACCTTAGAGCTGTGTTTGAAGAGTGGGGACGAGGAATATCCTCTTTATCTGTGTACAACGTTAACACAAAGTCTGCATGTGCCCAAACTTGGTATATAAAGGTATCGATTTTTCTCCTTTACTGTTAAAAACAGGTTTCACGGCTTTTCAAAGGGACGTGTTTACATGGAAAAACTTCTGTAGTTGTTTTTCAGAGAGGAGAGCTGCTGTTGTGAGCCTCAGGGCTAATTTGAAACATGTGGTTTTTGTGTGAGGCTTTTTAGACATTTTGTTTTGCCACTTTTTATCAGAGAAACTCAAACAGACAGAAATTACAACTTTGCAAATACACGAGAAAACCAAATAGTTTTCTGTGAAGCAGGCCAGATTAGGACTTCATACCTCGGCAGAACTTCTCTCTCTCTCTCTCTCTCTCTCTCTCTCTCTTTCTCTCTCCCCTTTTTTTTCAGAGAAACAAGAGAAGCAGAGAGAGAGTGCAAAGAAGATTGGTTCCTGAAACTGTTGTTCTGCCCTGTGATTGGTGAAAGCCTGTTGCTAGGCTTATGTCAGTGTTTGAGAGTTTTCCGCTTTCTCTCCTCTGTGCACTGATAGGTCAGGTTAGAACTGGTCTGGTGGACTTCTGCCACTTGTTGAACATCCCCACAGTTTCTGCGGTTCCCTCGCTTCTCACTGCATGAGAAAACACGGCAGCCGCAACGCTGAAAGACACACGTGCAGAATTTACACCCGGCGTCGCTTCCTCTCTGTTTTTAATTCTTATGAACTTTTTATCAACCTCTTTATTGGTTTAAGTCTGTTGTTAATTCTTCCGGGTGCTCGTAAAAGGGAAAAACAGCTGCTCTTTCTGAGCATTTGAGAAAGCAGCTGCCATTCTTTTAAACTAATAAATGTGAACTCTATTCTACAGCCATCACAGTTTAAAACCTTGAACTCTTCCGTGTCATTGAACTTTACACCTTTTTCTGTGCTCTTTTATGCTTCAGTGCACTTTGTATGGTTGAAGTAGCTGTAAAACATTTGTATTTAGTTTTGTTTTTGAGGCATAATAGACTCAAAAAGCATTTAAATAACTTTGTGGAACATAATCCACTTTTTTTCACAGGCTCGATACATTCCTTCGACACTGTTAGCTTTGTGCTTCCTTCTCTTAAATGTGTAAGCTGATGCTCCCATGCACAAAGCACACAAGCTTTGATGGCCCCCGTTTCATGCATTAAAGGAAGCTTATGTAACCCTCTGATCAACAGCCTCTGGCCACAAAAAAGGGGTATCATGAAAATGTTAGTAAAAGCAAAATTACTAAAGTTTGCTTATACACTTAATTAAGTACACTTCTACAACACAATGCAAATATCTAATCCGCCGATCACATGGCAACAACAAGACGATATGCTGAAGTTCAAACTGAGCATTAGACTGGGGAAGAAAGGTGATTTAAAGCTGGTCTAAATATTTCATGAACTGATCTACTGGGTTTTTTCTGCACATCCATCTCTAAGGTTTAAAGAGAATGGACTGAATGGGGGATATTTTTTGGCACACTTTGACAACTTGATGGGGAAAAAGTGGTGGGGATTTCAAGGGGTAAAAGTTAAATGCTGCAACCTAACTGGGTATTGTTGTTGACCATATTCGACTGGTCCAAAAGTAAGAAAACATTCAGAAAACAGTGAAATCGAGAATGTAAAGGACAAATTCCACCAAAGTGTGTGAGACACATTGCATGTTTACAATGCCACAGGGGTTTGTCAAACGTGGCTAAGACTAGCGGACCGCTAGTCTGAAGCTTCCTTTTTGTTCCTCACAGGTTAACTTTCACATGGCTGTACTGCATGTGGTTGCGTATTGGCCAAGTGTGGTTCTAAGCCTGTAACTCAGCCCACATAGAAATATTGTATTGGGTAAAACCATACTGGTTTAACTCTGTGCCATCTGCTAGTGGCGAGTGACTGCGTGACATTTTAGACCCAGAGGCTAACCAGGGTTTTATTTGGTGTTCGGATTTCTAATCGCTCACGCTGACCTGAATTTGTTTACATTTCTTTTTTTTTCTTTTTTCTTTTTTTTACTCACCTCTTTTCTTGCTACCTTTAGGTGTCATTGTGTGGTCCAAAGTAGCTTTAAATAATTGTACCTGCCTACAGTCTTATGTCATTTAAAATATGTAAACAAGCATTTATGAACAAAAAAAAAATTTCCCATCCCTTGACTATGAAAGTTCATAGAAATATTTTTTATTACCATTAGTGTAACTAGTGGAAGTCTGTCCATTGTTCCGGGCCCTTCCTCAAGCAGATAAGTATCTGAAACAAATATGAGATGATTCCTGTTGTTTGCAGAAGTCTTTCCCTTCATTATAACTAATCTTTCCAGTGTTCTCTTAACCCTGATCCTATCACACACACACAGTGACATCTTCAGAGTGGGTCAGCGGCCATCCCAAATCCCAAAGGTCACTTGCTAATCACCCAGTAACAGCTAGTAATCCTTTCAGTTTAATTTAAAGCGTTCATTGGATGTGTGGCCTTATTTCTCTTGCAGCAGTGAGCCATTCAAGAACAAAGCGTGCAAATCAACGTCACTGTCGCTGACATCAAACCAATTACTGAGATGCTTAGAGATGTAGGTCCTCACACTCCCCCGAGACACCTGCAGTGTGGTTTTTTTAGTTGTCACACTGTGTTCTGAATCAGCTTCAGAAGATACACGGGAATGTACAAAGTCTTAGAGGCGCCACATATTGAGGTGAGCAGTTCAGTTAGGTTTTGTTAAATTGTGTCAACACCCAAGACAAATGAGGAAACACACAAGGTTTAGCGGTTCGGAAGAGTCTGCTCGGTGTTAAAAAGCATGTGTGTTGTTTATGTAATTCAGGACTGTGTACTGACTAAAAAAACCCCAACATAAAGCTTGTTATCACCCAAAGAAATCATGGCCTTAATCAAGGTAGGGGCATGTACAGTATTCCCTGAATCACAGAGACTCTCCCTCCCCCCATAAATGTGAGTACAGTAAAGCCTACTGCGTAGTCGGTGCGTGGACTCTGACAATAGTGTTTGGCCTTGTCTGCGAGGCCGGACCCCCGCGCCTAAGCGCTTTTATGTGAAAAGGTTTGGTGTGTCGTCAGCCCGAACGCTGACAAGCCTCTTCTGCAGCTTTGCTGAGCCATGGGGCTCCCGGCAGCCCTGGGAGTGCTGACTCCAGCCCTGGGAACATGTTTACTGCCGCCCTGCACCCCACCCTGTGGCATCAGGAGAGGGACTGGCAGAGGTGGTGTTAGTGGTGGCAGTGGGTAGTGTTGGTGATGAAGGTGGAGGAAGGAGAAGTGGGTGCGGGGTACACACAATGAACCTGCTGAACATCGTACTATCGCGTTATCAGCACTGGGGACTTGTAGTGGGTTGACAAACTGGCAGGGCAGGCTCTTGATTGGCGAGTGCAGGGTCAGACTTGCCTTTTCTTGACTTCCTCTTTTTACTCATCGTTTTCTAAATTTAGCTTGTTTTTTTTTTTTATTGGCTCTTCCTCCAGAGTCGGTCCGAATGCTGATTTAATCATGACTTGTTGCTGTAAAGATTACCCAATTTCAGGACAGTTTGTCAAACTCTATGGATTCTTAAAACTTAAAGCACACTGTTGAACTTTTGTCCACATGAAAAGAGTTTGTGTGAAATCTCTTAAAAGAAAAGCTCCATTTGCTTTGGGAAACATGTTATCTTGAAATATCGTGTGTCTGTCTGTGTGTCTTTGCAGCCACTTTGTGGATGCGTTAGTGCTTTTGTAATGTGGTTGCTGGCAGTCCAGAAGAAACAACATTTGACTCACATGTGCTGCTGAACCATCTACCTCCTGTTCATAAAGATTTTCACATATAAATGCCCTGCATCTTGCACCTAAAACAAAATACAAATAACTTGTGTGAATGAAATCAGATGTATAAATATAAAGTTTGCATCGCGCACAGTTGTTTTCCTGATGGTCTCATGTGATATCCCTCTGAGTAATCATTGACTTTGTGAACCACTGCGATGTGATAAACCAGTTATATGCCGTTCTACTGAATGTGTTATTGTCGGCTGGGATAAACAAAGCCATAAGAGAGCTGCCTTTCTTATCTTTGCTTCCTCCTGGCTTTTAAAAAAAAGAACTCCTTCGGTCAGCCTGATTGGTGGAGAAGTGGCAGCATTTGTGGTGCGATAGGCTGCGGTGAAAAACCACCAACTGAAGGGCTGTTGTTGCAGCAGGTCCTGCACCGATCCATCTCGATGATCTTTGCACAGTGGACCTCTTCTTTTTTTTCTTTTTTTTTCTGTTTCCACTACTCAAGGCGAGCTGGGGGCTCAGCTTACACCCCCCTGCCCTCCAGTACAGCAACAAGGGAAGGTGGTGGTGCATGCTGGAGCTGGCTTTGAGTGGTTGTTGTTTTCCCTGAATGCACAGATAAACTCCCAGATTAACCCACGCAGACTCCATGTTCAAGCTCCATTTTTGTCAGCAAGAACTATTTTAAGCATTCCTGCAATGTGATAAGCGCGACAGGGTGGTATTGATTTCAGCCTCAAGCCATCCTGTACTGATTGCATGTATCAGTCGGCACATAGAGCTTAATACATGACAGTAAATGCAATCATAATTATTGGTAGCAGGGAACAAAAGAAAAAGAGAGAAGTGATGATGTTTTCTTAGAGGGGGGCGTCTCTCAGCTCACCCGCACCCCTCCTCCTCCTCTTCGCGCTTTACCCCCGCCCTCCAGATTTACCATTGGCTGGCCGGAGGCTGTTTTCCTCATGCGATTGGTTGCCGAGCGCGTCGATCACGCGAGCCCCGACTTATTTACCGAATGTATGAGCGAGAGAGGAGCGCATTCTGCTGCCACAGCTGACAGCCGAGCGCTGTGCCTAGTGCCCGGAGGAACAAAGAGAGGAGGCGACAGGCATCAAAATTACATGTTTTCGCCTTTTTTACGCCGCTGAAACGACACAGGTGCAGCGAGAACGCGAGATGAGGCACGCGGTCGCACCGGCAGAAAACGTGGAAAATCATTCGTTTGCGGTGACAGGCTTGTTCAAGATATGCACCCATTGTGAGCGGCTGGGCAAGAAGGTAAGAGAAAGACGAGAGGGGGGTAGAAACAGGGAAAAAAAAAAAAGAAAAGGCAGCGAAAGGCAGCTGTCGGTGAGCCTGCTCCGGTGATCTAAGCCGGGATTTCTCTAGCTTATGTGGCGTTTAATTTTTTGTTTAAAAGTGACGTTTTCCTCTTTAAAGAACGAGCTGCAGTGCAGCCTTTTGTCCGGGCTTGTTTGCGACTCGGGAGTTATAGATCATCTGAACTAAGAAACCCTCCGTGGAGTTTGGTTTCTTTGCTCATTTTGAGTTTCTGGAAGTCGACCTGTGAGTTTGACGTGTTTTAAAACGAGTGTCACTGCCGATTAATGTACAATTAGTGGTCATTCATTCATTGGCTTCATTGTGCGCTGCGGGACTGTCCGCTGCTAGACATGTCTCGGCAAGCAGCGGAAAGTTACAGGGCATAAAGGAGGCAGTGCAAGGGTTTCTATTGTGTTTTTAACTTTGAATCCGAGCAGACCGACGCGCTTTGTGTGTTGGGTATCCCATCAAAGGTGAATTGGGGTCAATGTATTTTTTGCTTTTAAGCGTAAATTCTGCTCCTGACACTGACAATAGTTGCGAGAAGCATCCACAGTCTGAACTCGGATATTAAACTATTTCTCTGCAGGTTTACTGGTGTCAAACATTTAAAGAAAGTCACTCTGGGTTCTCACACTGCTTGGGTTAAAAATTGGTGACTGCAAAAGTGAGAAGTGGTGCTCGGTACTGGAAGTTTATCTGCTCTGTTTTGCGTTGAGATTTAAAAGCCTTGTGTGTTTCTCTCTCCCTCTCTTGTTTTGCAGGACTTGGGAATACGGATCCCAAGACCTCTGGGTAACGGACCAAGCAGATTTATCCCTGAAAAAGAGGTATGAGACGGACTGTAACCTCACTTCAGACCTCAAATATGAAATTAAGAGAAGAAGCAGCTGGTTTATTTATGTCCTCTTTGACTAGATCCTCCAAATCAGTAAAGTGGACTCCAGGACTCAATCGATATTTGAGGATGCGTTTGCAGCCCTCGGCCGCCTGGATAACATTTCCCTCGTGATGGGTTTCCATCCACAGTACCTGGAGAGTTTTCTCCGGACGCAGCACTACCTGCTGCAGATGGACGGACCCCTGCCTTTGCACTACCGACACTACATCGGCATCATGGTATGGCCAGGTTCAGCCTCTGACGTTCTCAGAATAAAACCAGGTCGACTTCCTCTCTGTGCAAAGTCGTAAATCTCGCTTTTTCGCATGTCTTGCAGGCAGCAGCCAGACACCAGTGTTCCTACTTAGTCAACCTGCACGTCAACGACTTCCTTCAGGTTGGGGGAGATCCCAAGTGGTTGAACGGCCTCTTTGAAGCCCCGCAGAAGCTGCAGCAGCTCGGAGAGCTCAACAAAATCCTGGCCCACCGACCGTGGCTTCTCACCAAGGAACACATTGAGGTGAGAAGACAGGCAAGGTCTGCAGGGGTGGATGTGAAAAGTCTGATGTAACCAGCTGAGATCATGGGTGGAGGCTAGAGTATAGCTGCAGCTGTAGGATTTGGACAGATTGGAGGGTTTTAGCAGTAGAGGTGTAGTGACCGAGAGAGGAGAGCAGATCGAGCGTGATGGGAGAGAGGCTTTAATTTGAAACTGAAGGATGAAAACATATTTTCCACTTCTTGCTTGAAAGGTCAGCGATATTGAAGTCATTATTTGGCTTTCATCACTCACATATTCCCCCCCCCCTTCTCAGGGTCTTCTGAAGGCCGAGGAGCACAGCTGGTCTCTGGCAGAGCTAATCCATGCCGTGGTCCTGCTCACACACTACCATTCCCTCGCCTCGTTCACTTTTGGCTGTGGCATCACACCCGAGATCCACTGCGACGGTGGGCACACGTTCAGACACCCTTCCCTTAGCCAGTACTGCGTGTGCGACATAGCCAATGGCAACGGTCACGCTAATCACCATGACGATTTGCTCGGCAATCAGGTAGGCGACTGCAGTGTTTGTGCAGAGAGATAAATGGTGATAAGACTTCAGAGGTTAACCCCGACTATGCATTCTTAAAGGACATGTGCGGTGAGGTGGAGGTGCTGATGGAGAGGATGAAGCAGCTGCAGGAGTGCCGCGACGACGAGGAAGCCAGCCAGGAGGAGATGGCAACCCGCTTCGAGAGGGAGAAGACGGAGAGCATGCTGGTGGTCACATCAGAGGACGAGGAGTCAGCCCCCCCGAGAGACATCTCGCGCCACTTTGAGGACCCCAGTTATGGCTACAAGGACTTCTCCAGGAGAGGGGAGCAAGTACCCACGTTCAGAGCGCAGGTGCACATCAGACGCAACACTCATGATTTGTGGGGTGAAAACACGGTGTGGTCTGTGCTACTGTTACTGACTTATTTTCTTTATTGTTTTTGCAGGACTACAGTTGGGAGGACCATGGCTTCTCTCTGGTCAACCGACTCTATCCTGACGTCGGACAAATGCTGGACGAGAAGTTTCACATGGTCTACAACCTGACCTACAACACCATGGCTACACACAAGGACGTGGACACCAGCATGCTGCGCAGGGCCATCTGGAACTACATACACTGCATGTTTGGCATCAGGTCAGACACTTGAGCTCTTTCTTACACAATGTTCAGGCAGCTCTGTGGCCTCATTACTAACACCACTGCTATGTCTTATTCAGGTATGATGACTATGATTATGGAGAGATCAACCAGCTCCTGGACCGTAGCTTTAAGATCTATATTAAGACCATCGTGTGTAGTCCTGAGAAGACCACCAAACGAATGTATGAGAGTTTCTGGAGGCAGTTTCAGCACTCCGAGAAGGTAAGATTTAAAGGGTGGCTTGACTGATTTGATCTTGTAGTTGCTCAGTGAAGTGCAGCCTTCTAATAACTTTTTTTTTCTTCTTCTTCTTCTTCCCCTGTAGGTTCATGTTAATCTGCTTCTTATGGAAGCGCGAATGCAAGCAGAACTGTTATACGCTCTGAGAGCGATCACTCGCTACATGACATGAAATGCTCTGGGCCTTGTTCTCATTGTCCCATTTTTATTTTATTTTTTCTTTCTTTTTAAATTTTACAGTCATCATTGCTGGGACATTTAAAGAAAATAAATCAAAAATGGGGAGGGTGGGGGGATGTTCAATTAAAATTGTGGAAGAGATGCATTGAAGAGAGCCCGGTGTTGTGACGAGGCTTTGCTGGCTGGATGTTGAGAAGAAGATCAGAACAAATGGAGAGCAAGAAAATGACTGTTGGGAGAAAATCTCAAACTACATAAGTGGATCCACAAACTGTTTGTTGCCTGCAGTGCCAAAACTGACCAAGAGAGGGCAACCTTGAGCCAACTCCTGCCCTGCAACACCTGAGGCATCCGGGGGACTAGTTTCAGTATTGCAGCGTACGGCAATCTCACCTGTTTCCTGGTGGAGTGAATACCCAGAAAGAAAAGCTGTGCAGCCAGAAACAGTCTGCACTTTGATTCTGTCGTTACTGTTATGTGTTTTAGTTTCTTGAATACCTTTTTTTTTTTTTTTTTTTTTTTTTTTTGTATTACGAGAAGTTGTTGTCCTTGTGGTTGCTGTTGGCGGTAACTGGAGATAGACGCAAACTTTTTTTTCCTTTTTTTTTAAAACAAAAAAAAACAAACAAACGTGTGCCTGAACTATCCAGCACAGTGTGCATACGTGCTGATGCTGCTGCTCCCATGTTGTATTCAGTGGGGTCATATTGATCCCCAAAATCACCTCCCCACCCCCCACTATATGAGCCCCTGTCCATTACAAATCCACTGCATTACACCCCTTCCTTCCTCTACCTTGTAGCTAAATTTCCAATGTCAATGTAAGCTAATCCGAAAGTATGTGTGGAAAATAAGAACACTGTCTGAGCCCTTTTTGTGTGTGTGTGTGTGTGTGTGTGTGTGTGTGTGTGTGTGTGTGTGTGTGTGTGTGTGTGTGTGTGTGTGTGTGTGTGTCTCTCTTTCACAGAGATGATGGAGAGAAAGGGGGGGGGGGAGTACGTCTTGGAATTTCACATCTCAAAAAAAAATAAATAAATAAGCGAGGCACTTTGAAGGAAGACTTCTTGCTTCTGCTGTAGCTCTGGTTTTGTGACAACTTTTTATTGTTTTGTTGATGATGCCTTTTTTTCTTTTCTTTTTTTTCTTCTTTTTTTTTTTCCAGTGAGGGGGAGATGTGGAGGGAAAAAAGCTAATCAAAAAGAAAGTTAAGACACCAGGTTTTCAGGAGGGATTTGCTTCCAGTTCCTCTAACCACACCTTTTTGACTGTCTTCCGCTTATCCCAGCTGCCTGGTTGCCCTAACACTTTTTAAAAGCTTTGGATTGTGAATTTTACCAGTAAATGAATACCTCTTCTGTTCTTCTCTATTAAACATACAAGAAGTGCTCTTTGGTGAGCATAGACGACGTTGTTGTTGTTGTTGTTGGGCTGCCGCGCTCCCCGCTGCTCGGGGACCTGCCTAGCCTACACCTGGTGGACTGCGCTCGATAATGTTCGAACGCAAGAGGTTGTAGCTGTGCTTATTTCCCCACTGGGGAAGTCTAACCAGTGCAAAAGCAGCTTTTTTTCCCCTCTTTATTTTGAACAGAGGTGTGAAACCTCTACTGTTTGTTTTGTTTGTTAATCATTTCAGTACTGCATTCTTCTGAGGGTGGATTTGAGACAGGTGACGGATGAATGAGTGACTATGATGATGAGGACTCTGATGAAAAAGGAATGGTACATTTGGAAGTGTTTTGAGAGGAGGTTTTCTGACTGTCAGTTACTGACACTTTTTATATGGAAATATATGAAAAAGATTAAAAAAAATAATAAACTAATATTAAATTGTTGTGTATCATTTTGTAGCTTTTTCCCAAAACAATGTATCGTGTATTTCTCCATCAGTAAGATTGTATAAAATGTGGAGAAATGCAGTTCAGGAATCAAACATTCAAAGCACAGTCGGTGTCACCACCAGTTCACAGCTCGCTCAGATGCACAAGAACAGGAAATTAAATTGCCCGTGGTCATTAGTAAACATCTGAGCGCTGTTATGCAAAAGATGACTTGTGAATTGACACGAGAGATTTACTTGCTCTCTGATAATGAAGCTGACTTCACCAACAGCATGCTGGACCCAGGGGTATAGTTCAGTCTGCTGTCATTACTGTCTAGGGACTTTGATGTGAATTTCATTTTACTGTATCAGAAGTGTGTAGTCCCCCTTCCTGTGGTGCGGTTGAGGCTTAAAGTTTCTCTTTGCTCCCGACCACCTTTTGTCTCGATTCAAAGGAGGGGATTTCCTTGTAGGTCAAGTTACCTCACTTTCCTGTTTGCCTCCGTGTCACACCTTTCTGGGAAAAAGTGTTTCGCTTTCCAGATGAGGCTGGAAGTCTGTCGGAAGTTCAGGGTGATTCCTGTCAGTCGAGGCCGCAGAAGTCTGTCAATGTAAAATCACCAGCAGAAACTCAACGTTCCTCCCCGCTGGCCTTTACATTTTCCCCCCACAATAATACAAAACAGGAAAGGTGTTTTTTTTTATTTTTTTTATTTAAGGTTTTTTTTTTGGTTTTTTTATAAATCAGACAGCCACCTGTTGCTCATATCATGCTGAGAAATCCTATGTATAGAACAATGTTTGCTGTCATTTCTGGTTATCGGATTGTTTTACCAGGTTTTGAAGCATTAGCTTGTTTTGTGGTTGTTCAAGGTCACCATCGTGGGAAAACTGGGGTGGGAGTTCTACATTAAGTGCCGTTTCTGATTTGTTTCAATGTAATAACAGTGTGATTTTTGAAATGCTGTATGTTTAGGCTACTTGGTGTAACTCTGTAAGCACTGCCTGGCCCCATATCTGTGTCATAATAAAGCAAATGTGTTTTCTGCTCTTCATCTGCTGTGCTTTTTTTATTAAGTACAAGTTCAAATGCCACACAATCCACAAACGAAAAAAGATTTACACATGAGGTAAATTCCAGGTCGGTCAGCCGTTGTTTTTTTAAAACATTATGTACTATACAATACAGTGCAAAGCCAGTCATATGAGCGTGCAAAGAGGTGTTTTGAAATTATTCTTGTGCGTGATAAACCTTAAAAGGTTTGTGGAACTGAAAGTGGATGATATGCAAATATGTCCATATACGTTCCAAAGTATAAAGGGCTCAACAAATATCACATCCACACACCACTTCTTTTTTTTTTTTTTTTTGTTACAGTTTAGATTAAGCCTGCTTGCTATATTCTGGATTATTACCTGTATGATTAGATAAAATTAAAACCTGAGACATTTTATGCATTTACAGTATAAGTGTTTCATATTGGCCTGTCTGGTCTGCAGCCTTTAAACTTTACTGGCTGTAACTTCACCCTTGGTGGAAAACATGACGGCTATGTGGAGCATATTCAGCATATTTAGAGGGTTACAGTGCAGGAGTCGGCTGAGCTCATTTCAGCTCTGGTCACGCTTGTTTTCTGCACATGAAGGAAACTACAAAACTTTACAGCCAGCTATACAAAGCTGTAAGTGGTGGCGTGTTTGATTGTTTATAAATTCAGTTTTTGCTGACACAAAACTCCACGCCCGACTCTCTCAGGCTGTCAGATCTGCAGACTGGAGCATCTTCATCAGTTTTTGAGCGACAGGTAGGAACTCTAACTCCCAGCATGCTCTGTGGAAGTCTCTCAAGTCCTTGTTGTCTGTCCAATTCAGAGCCTCCTCCTCATCTAAGGAATTTGTAAAGACAAGAGTGTGAGACGGGAAGGTGGGGATACGTGTAGCCCTCCCTTCCCTATGAGGGCCTCTGGTGTGAATCGGACATATTTCCAGTGTGTCCCTCCCTTCTTATGCAAAAGGAGGGATACACTTTCTCTCCTTATGTGTGAATCTTTACTAACACCAACCTAAGTATGCAGCGAGCATCTCCAGCAGCGATTCTCTCTCCTCGGTGTATAATACTTTCTCTGAGCTGCCACCAGTCAGGTTCCACACGGCCTGGCAAATCTGGCCCGCCAGCTGCCAATCACCCAGTCCAAAGTCTCTCAGACAGTCCACCAGCCTGATCACACGCACACACATAGAGACACACATCATATGACTTTTACTAAGCGGATTCACATGACCTAGAGGTTTGTGAACTCCACTTCACTGGCCCTTTATCTAAAAAGAGGATAAAGGGTGGGTATACAGGGGAAATAAAAAGTTGGAGCAGTGCTCGCTTAGGAAAGTGTGAAGAACTGCACCACAACCTCATAAATCCAAATTTACACATCTGTATGTTTGGACGAATCTGACAAGGATAAACACGAAAGCTAGATAATCAGGAACATCTTATTTGTAGCTGTGGAGTTGTTCGTCAGTTAAAGACCAGAAACCCCCACATCCCTCCCCCCAAAAAACAAAATCCCAAGGAGGATGCCTTCTGTGTACATAAAGTTAGTAATATTTTTCATAAATAAGCCTTAAATAAATAACGTCTTTCTTCTTTTATGCTCGCTTTTTTAAGCCCTTTGGAATTAACAGGTAATCTGACCACCTAGTCTGACATGTTGAATTCAATTAGCAGTAAAATAGTGACTCTAGTGATGCACAGTGATGATGATCACAGCATGCTTTCATCCTTACTTGGCAGAAGCCCCCTCCACCATGAGACAGACCCTGCTGGGAGGATCCAGAGCCAGGTTGGTGAGGACCCCGCAGGCTGCAAAGCACATCTCGTTGCTCTTTGAGTCGAGCAGCGTTACCACAAACTGGTGCACTTAGGAGGGAGGAAGATGGCAGCGTGAGTGAGGGAGTGCACCAAGACAAGGAGAGGCAAAGATAAGAGAGCCGCTATCACCAGAGTTCAGTGGACATGCTGACTGTAGCTGGCCTTGCAGATAAGTGTAGCCTAAACATGACATAATCATATGCAGAGGTGGGTCCTGCGTCTAGGTTTTCTGCGCCTGATGTGTTAAAGAGGGTTTCCTGCAGTAAACTTAGGCTCACTGTCTCTGCTCTACCTGCAAGAGTATGAAAACTGCATTTTCATGCACCTTTGTTTCGCATGATGAAGTTCCGAACGTCCTCGTAATGCGACAGGTTTCCATAGACGCGAACGGCCTCGAGCATGGCTCCTGTACTAGAGCTGAGCAGCAACTTCAACATCACTGTGGAGCAAAGAAAAAGAAAGAGCTGGAACTTAAAAAAATAAATAAATCTATTTTGTCCTCTCTTGGCTTGCCGGCCTTACGCTTTGCAATATGGAGCTGATTGTGTTTGATGGCAGAAGTCTCTTTCTGGTAGAAGGACAGGTTGTTGATGACAGCGGCCACATTGACTAGCAGCTCCTCGCTCTCCTCCACTGTCCTCAGCTCTGTGGCACCAACCCCCCGACACACACACACACACACACACACACACACACACACACACACACACACACACACACACACACACACACACAAAAAAAAATCAGTGTAACATCAAATTAGTTTGTGCATCTGCCATCAGGAACACACCTTTAAAATCTACTTCCACAGTTTAAATATGAAAAAATATCTGCAGAACTAAAGTGACCAGCCTGTGAGTTTTGCCTTTAGCTCTGCTGAACTAATGTGACAGTGACATTATGATTAAAAATAACTGCAACCTGTAGTTCATTTTGGCGTCCTACAGTTGGTTTGATCGTGAGCTGGCACACAAAGGTCAACGTGACTGGGTGCAACCAGCCATGACACCACGAGCAGCCTGAAAACAAGGCCTGCTCCCAATATAGCAGCAGATGTCTTGTGCTTGGTCATAAATCGTGAATATTGCGGTTGCGCTGTCAACCGTCTCCTGCGTCACTCGGAAGATGGTTTCTGGTTCTGACTGGAAGCGCCGCTTTGTACCCTGAAAAACCCTTTAATGTTGAGCGCCTCGACCCGTCGCGATCTTTATCAAAACAGGACATCAATCAGCCCAATCTGCTCTTTCATTCTAAGCTCAGATTTTGTCTTCACCTCTCAGTAATTTTTTGTTTCTGCCTTCAGTTGCTTCTCTCCACAGTCTCCCTTACCTGATGTGCCCCTCGATCTAATAATGTTCCCACCTTTTTTTCACTAGTTTGACCTCTGTGTTGTTTGTGAAAATTTGACTGTGTAGGAGGCAGGCAGCAGAGAATACAGAGCTTAACGCCCACCCGTGTATCAGTTCAACCTGTCCTGAAACCATCTAACCACATGGGAGATATTCACACACGCAAACCGAGTCGGCTGTGAGATGTCACAGAACATCCTGCTCATGCAGTGAAGCGCTTCTTCTGTCAGCCTTAAAAAAAGAAAAAAGAAAAAGAAGAAGAAGAAGAAAAAAAAAAAACAGGTAAACCGAAAGAGGATGTGCTGCACAGCAAACAGAAAGTACTGAGAGGAAACTGAATGATGGAATGAACAGACAGATATGGAGTGTGTTTTTGTGTTTTTGACAAAAGTCACATCTTGTTCCCAGCACAAGGGAAGTGGTTGTGTACCTCGTAGGTACTTAAGGTGCACTAAGCCGCTATATTTAAACCTATCAGAACTTCAGATGTTTACATGCTGCTTTCGTTGCGTACCATGAAAAAACAGGCCACTGTTAAGCCTGCTGACTGCTTCATCTTCTTAACCTAATAAAGGATCTGACTTAAAGAAGATGAAGCTGCTCCTTCCTTGTGCTCACCAAGCGTCTCCATCAGAAGTCGAATGCAGGCTGTGTCTGCGGCCACAGGTGGACCCACGGCGGGGTGGATGCACATATTCGCCAGCACCCTGACCAGCTTCACCAGCACGTCGTCAGCCACCTGTGGTCTGACGGGAGGAGAGGCTCCTTTCTGCACGACTGTGTGAGGTGGCTCATCTTTTCGCTGGTAGATGTCGTACAGCCGGAGAAGCGTGCGCATGCAGCCGTCGCACTGAAAGAGCTCCAGCCGGGGCTCATCGCTTTTGGCCGTGAGATTCCCGAGGGTGAAGAGGAGGCGCACGATGAGATCCTGCGAACAAGCGGTGGAGATCGGTGGCGAAACATCAGTTTATGGATTTAGATTTATTAGATGTTTGCTTAGCGTTTTAAACTACTTCCTGGGGTTACCGGCTTTGTATCAATGAATCTGCTTACATTTCATGCTTAGTGCATTTTTATTATTGCCTTTTTATTTCTTAGAGACCAGCAGGATCTGTTGAACTGTCTAAACTGACACTGTAAAGGTTTGGCTTTTTTAATAAAGACCACTAATCTTTATTCTAACCACCTGATTCTCTATCAGCAATGTTTGATTAGTACATTTATATTCGACTATCCTGAGCAGAAGGAGGCTGATTGTGTGTGACACCACCTACAGGAAAGCAAGCCTCTCCTGTCATGCAGCACGAGCACCTGTGTCACTCAGAGTTTAGAGTTGTGTAGTTGGTTTGACTGCGATTACACAATATTTTGTCAATGAGTTACCACGCTTATGGAAAACAACTACGTCACACCCTGCAGAGCAGGTGAGAGCGCACTCGTGTCTCCCATTAACGTGTACCGAAACTGATATGAGGACGGGACGTGGCGTCCCAGGATGTTTATTACATGTTTTGCTATCGAGTGTGTTTATGTTTATGCGTGTGTGTTTGTATCTGTGGGTGTCAGTTTATTCCAAATGAAATGAGAAGCACTTGTGAGTCGAGTCTAGTTGCCAAAGTCCCACATTCATCCTCTCCTCTTCCCTCCATATTCTCTTCCTTCCTTCCCTAGTCTAGCTTCCCTTCCACTTCTGTATCACTTCTTCTGCTGTGCCTATTCAATCTTTCCTTCTCTCCTCCATTTTCATGTCTTTTTGCATACTCATCTGGTTTATTAAATATCTAATCAAACACACAGCAGAGGAGAAATTTTTATAGTAATAAACAATTCATATAAAACAAGTAAACAGTCCAGTAAAGATGCATAAGTAACTTAGTGTATAAAAAAGCACACAGACATGCTTACAAACAAGAAGAACACCTCTCTTTAATTCTGAAAAGTCTCAAGCACACACAAGAACACAGAGGAGGCTTGTGGACTCACCTGTTTTTGGTGATGTTTGCTCAACAGCTCTAAAAATAGCTGGTAGCAGTCGGGGGTCTGAGCCAAAGCGAGGCGGCACTCAGAATATGAAGAAAGTTTACTGAGGGTGAGAGGGGACAAAAAATACCATAGACCACTCCACTCAACTCACTGCCCTGCTAGGGTGACTAAATATGGTGACATTAAATCAACATGGAAAATGCATTGATAGATCTGAGCTGATTATTTTCATTATCACGAGAAAATACATTTTTAAAAAGCTAATTTTCTTTATTTTAGACTTCATGAATTACTCTTATCACATATTGATAAACTGATGAGGCTGGGGTTACAGAAAGAGAAAGATGGGGGCGCAAATTGTGCTTGATTGCTTCAGTTTGGCGTTGGTATGAAGATCAGAGAGTACTCAGTCTGTATTATCCTCTACGACCTTTCAAAAGGTTGTCAAAATATCACAGACCATTTATTCCAAAGTAGATTTGCAGTTACCATTATATACAGTGTATATCCACTCACTGGACACTTTATTAGGTACACTTTGCTTGTTCAAGAACATATTTTGATGCTTTGAGCTTTGTGACATTGTGCATTTAAGGAGGTATATATAATTAAGACACTGAGTTGCTGTCATGTGATTGATTCGATATTTATGTTAACAAGCAGCTGGACAGATGCACTTAATGAAGTGACCAATGACTTTAACTCCACCCATGAGCATGTTTTTTTATCATATGTCCTAAAAATCTATGTACTTTCCTGAGGCTCCACCCCTGTGTATGTAGTAAGCATGATTTAGGTAAGCAAGTTCAATACCTGTAAATTCTGGAAATGTTCATGCAGACATCCTGATCTTCACAGTGTTGCTGCAGCACTTGGCAAAGCGCTGGTAGTATGGAGAATGAAACAAACAGTGGACGGGAATCAGAGAGGTCGGCAAGATTCCTCAGGATCGTTGTCAGCTACAGAGGTGAAAAGACAGAAAAGGGTCCAGTGTAGCTTAGCAAAGAAAAATACACCTAGTACATTAATGGTTTGTAATAAGGCCAGAGCTTGTGACGCTGGCCTGTTCATCATGGTGTACAACATAGCAAATGGAAACTGCCCACTGCTGATCAGGATATCCTTCACTGCACACACTGAACAACTGTTTTCTTTGATCTGTGCAATATCTCTAAAATTAGAAACATCCTGCTTCAGAGTGAGTGAAGCTGAAACACTAACTAATACTACTTTTGGATTGGACTATTGTAATTCATAATGATCAGGTTGTTCTGAAAGTTCAGCGACAAGCCTTCAATTGATCCAAAACGCTGCAACGAGAGTAAGATCACAGGACTTCAGGACAGGACAGGACTTCCTGCAATGCACTGAGCACTTCCTCTCCACTCACTTCTTTTCACTCCATCCTCCCAACCGGCCACAGCAGATGGCCACAGCAGGAAAAACCTCCTTGCGCTGCAGGAGGTTTTTCCTGTTAAAAGGGAGTTTTTCATTCCCACCGTCACTAAGTACTCGCTCAAAGAGGGTCATTTGTTTGTTGGGGTTTTCCAAAGAACATCCTACGGTCTTTACTTAAGAGTTGAACTGAAGTGCGAAAATAAATCATTCTATGATAAGATTGAAACAGTCAAGTAAACAGCAGTACCGAAACTACCCTGAAAGTCATCGTGTGCTTATTTCGCCTTCATCAATGAGTCATGTTAGATATGAAATGAAGAACGGGTTGACAGTTTGTTTACTTGGGCCAGTTTCTGTGGTTGGCAGCAATAATTTTCAGTGCAGTCAAGCAAGCTGTTACTTGTGCAGCACAGAATACACTGTAAAAAAATTGTAATATAAAAGTATTTCACTGTGTATTTTACAGTGTTGTACCGTTCTTCTAGAATATCATGAAATTTACATAAATAGACTGTTTTTTTACATTTCAAATGTAAATTAACGTAAAATCACTGTAAATGTAATAAAACATAATTTTCTTGTTTTTTAAATGTATCTGTCTGTACATATGCATATTTAGATACAGTCACAAATGCATTATAATTTCACAAATATTTGTCCGTTATTTGAAAGATTGAACTGTTAGATTTAAATGTAATGCTATGGAAAAATACATAAAATGATTCGTATAAACTTTTTTTACACACGAGTCACTCACGAGTTGGCAGTTCGCCTCGTAATCAGAAGGTTGCCGGTTCGAGCCCCGGCTCGGACACTCTCGGTCGTTGTGTCCTTGGGCAAGACACTTCACCAACCTCCTACTGGTGATGGCCAGAGGGGAATTATAAAGTGGAATTGTAAAGCGCTTTGAGGGTCTCATAAGCGCTATATGAATGCAATCCATTATTATTTAAAGCAACTGTTAACTGTATATTTCTGTACATTTAAGTATTATTATTCATATTGCCGCATTCATTGACCTTGTTTATAGGTAATTTCATTGTTTAGTCACATTAAATTGTTCCTAATTTAATGTTTAAAAGCACTTGAAAAATCCCATGTAAAATTAGGGCAACAAACTGTATTGTCATTACTGAAAATAACCGTATTTTCATGGAAAAGTTATTTTCTGTTATTTTATGGTATTATTTTGGCGCCCCAGCTGCCAGAATATTACTGTTTTATTCTCATGGGGCACCTTAAATACCAGACATTAACCAAAACATTTGATAGTGGAAAAATCTGCATCAGTCAATAAACTGGTACATTTTTTACTGATATGGTTTAACATCTTAGTTTTAAGGAGAAATATATATGGAACAAAAATTTGATGCTTTTTAATTGGTACCTGTACGAGGATGTGGCCTGCTATGGGGAGGTTGGTTTCTTCTACAATGCAGAGTTTCTGGATGAGTTTCTGTGCCACACATATGAAGTTTTTATCCAGCAATATTCTGAGGATTTCAGTGTTTCCAGAGAGAAATTTCAAAGTTCCAACACAATATAGGATTGCTTCTCCAGATGCAGACACATGTTCATTGCTTAGCATCCTCAGCAATGAATCTAGACACAGAAAACATTTGATGTTATCATCCCTATGGAGATTCATGCATCTATAAGACATGCAGTCGTATTTGTTCACAAAATTTCAGACCAGAGTTACAGAATAGATAACCACTATGTTGTCTACTGTTCCATCCTGACCAATGACTGAGTTGTTCTGGAAGAGGATGTCGTTGCTTTCAGTGCGGCTGATCTGGAAGATGAGTTTACAGATGTTGAGCAGGTTGTTTCCACTGACGCACAGCTGGGGAGAAAAATACAAAAGAATTCACATAATTTTTTGTATAAAATAGTGGGGGTGCTTTGTGACAGAGATAAGTAGGAGACATGCTGGCATGCACACACCCCCGCAGACAACCTTGCAAACTCACAGATGACTCACAGCAAGGCACAGCTGGGCAATGTGCATGTTGAGCTGGGCATAGTTGAGGTCAATGAGTCGGAACAGCGTTCGAAGTATCCCTGACCTCTTCTTACAGCGCCGACCGAGCATGTCCGCCTCTGCCAACGTGCCGTGGAGGCGGTCACACAAATCACACAGGCGGTCAACCGAGCCCTCGGAACCACCTTGCATTGCAGGCAGAGCACACACATTTCAAAAAAACAAAGTCAAGTTTAGGACAGCATGTGCAAAACTCACAATAAGGGCAAACATGTATTTGCACAAATATAGATCAGAGATGTTTTTGTGTCTTTCATATTGTACATTACACAGGCTCTCCTGTTCGTGTGTGGTTGCGAATCAATAATCCTTTGGTCAGCAGAAAATGAACATTTTCCTTCCTCTTCCAAGAAGCAGCTTTGGATTTCATTGGTAATATGCAGGGGAACAATTCAACGACAGGCAGCTGTGCTCTTTAGCGGAGGAAGAGAAAGGGTGGAGTTTTTCCTTGTTTTCGAGGTAAAATAAATGTTTTCCCAGCATAAATAGCAGGGCCTGGCCATGTCTAAAAAAGGTTAGATCCAGTCTAACACTCAGCACTTCACTGCAATATCTCTTTCTGAATCTGAAAGGTGTTTTATGCATGCACCAGAAGGCCCTTGGTACAATAAATATTTAATATTTATCTTCCAAATGAATTTTCCATTAAATTTGTAAAATGTTAAAATATTTACAGCCATAGATTTAATTTTACGGCTGTCAGACTCCAGTTGCAGGCAAGACAATTCTGTATGAATGCCAAGCATAACATTACTCTTTCTTTCTTTGGCAGCTAAAATGACAGTACTTTTTCATTTTGTGAGACTCTATGCATGACTATCTGCCAGTGTTGAAAAATCTATTTTTTAGCCTGCTGGCTGTAAATAAAAAGTGCTCTTGAAACACAGGAAATAGGTATGAATATGAGCAGGTTAGCACAAATAAAAAGATAAAAATAAGTGCCTTAACCACAATCCACTTTAGATTGGCTCTGGAAACATTCAGGCCCAAAGGGTTATATATAATATTTTGATGATTTGAATGCATTTGAATGTTCTATATTTGGACCGTGTTTCGGGGGTTTCTTTATTACACTGGCCACAATACCTGCAGCTGCACTCTCTAGTTTCTGAAGGAGAGGAACGATCACATTATTCCACATCAGTGACTCTGCATCCTCCTCTTTGTTGCCCTTGTTGTCTCCACGCTCTGGCTCTGAAATGTGCAGAGAGAATTGCAGTTAGCCAATTACCACCTCAGAAAACAAAAGCGACAACCACAGTTCACAAGTTCACAGTCTTAAAATATAACAGCAGGAAGTTTGATGCCACAGTGAAAAGGTCACCATCCACAGCTAGACTTCCTCTGATTTGTTGGCATGTGGGCATGTGAGCTTGCGCACGTTAACTTGTGCAATCTCTTGCACACAGTGTGCCTGTTTTTTTTTTGTTTTTTTTGCTGAATATTTGCATAACCCTTGCTTGGTGTGATGCAGGAAGCTGCGGCTGCACGAACCAAAACTTCTCTAACCTATTGGCTGACTGCCTGTCATGGTAAAACTTGCGCCCTTAGCAACAACACCCCAATCAAAGTTTATTTCTTTTGCACGTGAAACCTTTCTGGGCTCAAGAGTAAACAGAGAGATTTCATATTTAGATCTGTTTGTACTAATTTTGCTCTACGTTGTGCCTGAGTGAAACCAAGTACATTTCTACTTTTACACGCTGTTCAAAATGTACCATTTGTGTTTATTATGCACAACACCATACAAAACAAGACAGTGAGCTTCATTTAGTGGATGTGAACAAACCTGTTGTGCTATCTTCTTTGCAGTCTTTGGGTCTTACTGCTGAGTCCACATCACTCTGCACTATTCTGAAAAACACACAAAGAGCCTGACTATATGGGGTTTAGGAAAATACACAAATAAGAGTTAAAATGAAGAGGCACTAGGGGCTCTGGCTCTTAAAAAATAAAATATATTTATTATTATTATTTATTTATGTTTTGCTGATTTTACACCCTGTGAACAAAACGTAAGGTCTATTTTCGTCAACAAGCACTGGGTGTCACTGTTGCAACAGTGATTGAAACGTGTATAGGCTCCGCTGCTTCACTGTATTTGTGTGTCTGTGCATGTACATTTGCACCCATGCAGATATGTGTGTATCCGAAAGTTTCTGTGTGGCCACTTTTTAATTTTAATTTTGTTTGTTTGTCTAGAGGTGTGCTGCTTTGCAGGATGCACAACTGCAATCCCCAACAGACAGGAACTAAGATCTCAGCTTTGTGGGCAGTCTGGTTAAAGGTGTTCATGATTTGTCACTGCGAGCCGTCTCCAAAACCTTACAATTTGTTCTGCAATAACCGTAATGTGCTCCCAAAAACACGCCCAAGTGTCATGCTGTGTTATGTGTTGTGGCTCGCCCTTGCATGTCACTCTGATCTGAGTGTCTGCATTTAAACTCTGCACTGTTCCACCCACACTCAAAGATAATGACTCAGTGCTCCAGTATATTCTATATTACATGACAGGTGCCGTTTCTTATGACCAATTAATCCTTAATGACTTTCTGTAACTGTAAAGATTTACTGCAAAAAGCACACAAATATGTAAAGAGGGAATAGCTTTAAAAACATTGAAAGGTGTAACCACTCCTGTAGAAGACAAAGACAAGGACTGAAGCTTCTGTAATATCACAGGCTAACTCTCAGGATTTGTTATTTCTTTGAACTTTTACATACAAGTGACAGATATGAGATTTGGCAGCTATTATCTTCTCATTTCAATGAAGAATCCTCAGAAGAAACTTGTTTGATGCTCTTTGATTAATATACAGTTTTGGGGCATTATAATATAGCACACTCACCTTGGTGATTTGATGAATGTTAAAATCTGGCACATGGGGCATATGGAGTAGGGAGTGCTGGCTAGGGTATGCTACAGTGAATGTCAGGGGGCTTTAGCTCTGTATGATAGGATTAAGAGCCCGATAATAAGGCCTCTTTGTGTGATTCGGCATTCTCGGAGACATGACCTCATCCCTGTCTTAGGCCTGGCCAGTGCACTGCAGTCACAATACATGCTGCTGCCAGTCTTGCCCAGATGGGCACCCAAATCTAATAGAGAGCCATTTGGAGCTATAGAGCTCTGGCTTATTGGAGAAAAAGAACCTAGTGGATGTCTAATCTCCCCTATCTTTATATCTCATCCAACTCATCATATTAATCTGTCCAGCTGCGTCCATTTCCACTTGCAGTGTGCTTCTGCCTTGGCTCTATGTGATTTTTCATTGTTCTCCTCTGTCTAATGTCTCTTTTATGTAGTTCCTTGCAACACTAAAGAACTGTGGTTTAAAAACTCTGACCTAGAAAGAATCAAAAAGGGGAAGTCTTCAAGCCCATTTTGTGTAATAATAACATGACCCCGGTTTTCTCACTTGGGACTTCTCTTTGTCAGCAACAAGTTATACAAACATAGCATGTTAACTTGGTATTAGGTAGGAGGTTGAGCTTGAGGCCATGGCCCAGATTTCCTGTAAAAGTGTTTTATGGTCTGCTCACCCCCCTTCAACTGCCCCACCCAATCGATAGGCAAATGGATTGTAACGACAGCCCCCGACCTCACGGTCAGAGTTATGCCCCTCGTGCTGACACACAGCTGATGAGGTCGGCAAAAAAAAGCAGAGCTTTTAGCCTCTGTGCACTATGGAAATGTAAAAGCTGACATTTGCTAGTAATGACAGATAGAGACAGTTTCGATGGGAAGAAGAAGCTCAACTCGACCAAGATATGGTGTACAGTGATGTATATGAGGGTTTAAAAGGGGTCGCGTGCCTGAAGTTAAAGAATTCATTCTATCTATTTGTTAGTGACCCCACTGCTGGTCTAACTGACTTCAGCTATTCGGCTACAGTTGAACATATGAACAATGGTTGGCCGTGGGTCAAGTAGACGTTTTAAAATCCTTTTACTTCGGACTAAGTTCACGACAAGTTTAAAAGTAATAGTCCCGACTTTTGACTTATTGCCTCATTTACATTTTTCTGCAAACAGAAGAAGTATTCTCCAAGAGATCACAATTTTTAAAAAAGTAAAATACAAAAAATCCTACAGCAAAATAAAAATACTGATAAAGTTAGTCCTTGTAGAATTT
This sequence comes from Copadichromis virginalis, assembly GCF_057382275.1. Lineage (NCBI taxonomy): Eukaryota > Metazoa > Chordata > Actinopteri > Cichliformes > Cichlidae > Copadichromis > Copadichromis virginalis. The sequence goes on from NC_140632.1 coordinate 12,661,137, forward strand.
AAAAGACATGTACTGACAGTTACAGGGATGGACATTTAGGTACAAAATAAACAACTATTCTCATATCAGCTTTACTGACGTATTTGCTGCTTTGATCCTCTGCCCAGTAGTCTGGTTTACTTATGAACCACAACCCAAAGACAATATAAGGAAGAGAGGAAACAAAGCAAGGAGGAGAGGGAGAAGGATTTGACAAAAAGCAAAAAAAGGGAGGCCCAATCAGCTCAGTGTAGTAATGGCTACCCCTGCACCCTTGCATGTCAATAAATCTTAAACTCATTGTCGAACTGTCATTACTGTTAAAGATTGGGAGGGTGGAAGGGTGGAGAGCGAAGGACATAATTTTTCTTCCAAGTGAAACAGAAGAACAGAAAGCGTACCTTTCACTTGCTGTTGTGTGAGGGCCGGGTTTGACAGGACCACTGTAACCTGCGGTGTGGTCTGTACTGGAAAGTTGCTTAGCTGACAGCTGCTTTTGTCCTGGGCCTGCATTCAGTGGCTCTTTCACTGAACACGTGGAAAAGATGTGGCAAGAAGTTAATTATAGCAATGTTTCTATTTCCTTCATTAGGTAAAAGTACAAGTCCCTATTCATACACATTAACACAGTGCACATATACAGTAAATGTATACAGATAAAGGGCTTAGTCACTCTCCATTATCTGTTTTACTGCTCTAAATAGCTGAGCAGGTTTGTACGGAAAGGTTTGAGAGTGAGTAGTCATTTTCCACTCAAAACAGCAGGCGTATATTATGCTTTTTACCAAGCCCCACCACAGAGAATGTAAATCAGGTAAAATGTCAGCATGTGAATGGCTCCATTCATTCCCCTTTCAGAAAACTGCTTCAGCACTCGTGTCTATGCAGGACACGGAAGAAAATGAATGATGTGTTGTTGTTGTTTTTCTATTTATCTTGTACATATTAAACAGTTTCTAATAAACCGGGTTACTAGCATTTCATAGTAAGCACAGTAAGGGTGCTTTTTTTTTTTTACTGCGATCTCTTGTACCGTAAGTTGAGCTTCATTAACATCTTTTCCCCTCTTCTTTACCATTTCGGTGTCCTTCTAAAGGCGGTAACCTGGTGAGAGATCCAGGTCTGAGGAGGCGTGCTCGTACTCCTGCCCCTGCCAGCCCCCTACGCGGTTTCACTGGGCTAGTAGGAGGTTTGGGTAAGGCTTTGAATGGATTGTCAGCATCACAGGGGACTGAAAACTTTGGCTTCTGGCAAAGCACAAACATCAAGTGCTGAGTATTAGCCAGAGGAAAAATTCACTTGAGACATCAGCACTTTTATAAGCAGAGAAATTTCATTGCATTTATTGCTTCCTTTGCATTTGTTTTTTAAAACTTAAATGCTATTTAATTAGCATATTTAGCATATTTAGCTGGTGCACAGAGGTGTACTGGCCTATTATCCAATTTATTGCTTTGCTTTACAAGTTTATTTATCCACTGAAGATTAGAAGTGTACATACTGAAAACTGACCCTTATTCTGGGATAACCTTCCTGCTTAGACTACAATGCATATTGTGTGTTTATGTGTGATAAGAACATACATGATCCAAAGGAGAGAGGCGAGTCCCTGAACCTGGCCTGGAGTCTGAAGCATCAAAACTTTGAGCATGAAGGCTACAGAGTAAAAAAAGACCCCAACAAAAACAAATGATTACTTTCATCGGAACCACAGTTTATTTTAGATCTTCACAGAAGTGCCATTTCTGACTAACCTAAAAGCAGAAGGTGGTCTGTTGTCACGAATAGATGCGCTCCCAAAAAGTTGTCTATGTCCATCTCTGGGAGTAAATGGCCGGTGAGTGGACTGAACTCGTAGGGACTGTCTGACCTCATTTACTATCTCTGCACACGTTTTCCTCAAAGCGTTGCGCCGGGGCATCAAGGGGCTGCAGATCTCATGTTTCGTCTCTGTAGAGGCCATATAGGCCTAACTGACATGTGTCAAGAAAGTCCACTGATGATTAAATAATGTCATTATATGTATAGATATAGGGTGTATCACTAATGGATACACAGAGGTACATGTTACCTTAAAATGAACAGTAGGTGTAAAAGAAGCAATGCAAAATCACCCTAAAGCCCTGTATTCAGTCTCACTTCAGTAAAAGTATGGAGACAAAATGTAAAGCATCAACAGCAAAAGCAGTAATTACCACAGCACAAGGATCCTCCTTACTGGATTATTGTTATTATAAATTAAGCTCCCTGTTATTTTATAAATGAATCGGTTAATTGGTGAATTAATAAAAACATCAGAATAAAATCAATGATTCCCATGAAAACTGGCCCATGCTGATAAACTGAAACACTTTCACTTATACATAAAAAAAACTAAATGGAGAAAAGAAAAACTTAAGAGGAACTAATTTTAAGCCACCTAATTAGCTAAACTATAATTGTTGTTAAATTACAAAATTCACACTAATTGTTTCTGCTCAGCTAAATGATCAGCTTTAACTAAATTATCATTAACGCTTCATCATATTTTATTAGACTATTCATTTTGTGTGTCCAATCTTTAACTGTACACACCTAGTAGCTAGAACTATCAGATGAATTGCAAACAACAGAACAAAAACCTGCAATCTAAAGTGAAATTTGATGAAGTAATTGTAAACCACAGGATTAAAGGTAAGTAATCTGTAAGACATACCTTAAGAGTATACTGAAGAAGCCTAATAGCAGACAAAACTGCTATCAGAAGTTCAGATGGAACCAGGAAAGTACTAAAGTAGAGTTTTTGGTTTTGTTTAGTTTTCTGTGGAAGACTATATATATAAATATATTTACAAATAAATTATAAGTAATTAACTTTAAGATAACCTTTCCCTGAACCTAAAGACAAGCCCTGAGCTGGAAGTTCCTCTGCGCGTTCACGCTCCGTCTCCATGGCGACAAAGTGCCGCTATGGTAGCTTGAACAACAAACCCTGGAAAGATAATAAGCTAAGCATTCACCAAAGAATACTAAACTGTTTATTTATCCCTGTGAGAGCAGGAAAACCGAGTTATTTATTATGAATGAAAGCCTGAACATTAATTAAACGGTTATTGAAGAAAGCTGGAGCACTTACCGTTCGCCCCTTTAAGGTCCTCTAGGGGTAACAGTGGGGAAGCAGCAGTCGAGCCCTTAAAGTGGGATTTCACGGCCAAAAGAAAAAGGCAGCGATACCTGAAACTTGCTAAAACTGTTCTCGTTTTTGACAACAAGCTAGCCTGACGGTATCACGTGCACGAGCTCCAGTGAGTGCCCCCCTCTCTCTTCTCTCTCTCTCTCTCCCTCGCGACACGGTGACGCGCCTGCGCATGTTAGGAAGGAAACTGAAGCAAACGCGAGTTTCACTCAGAAATGTGAGGACATATATACATCAGTTGTTACAAGTTTTCCTAACTTAACACGTGCCAATAATTGGACTGATAAGTACAGTGAATTAACTAATGACCGAGGAAACTTGAAAACAATCAAAAGTATTTTATTTATGCAGGTGTTGCAGCTGGGAAAGCTGTGTGGATGCCAGCTCTGGCCCTGGATCGAAGACCTGTACATTCTTGTATGTATTTTCACTTTATTTTAGTTGCTACAATGAGGACATTAATATGCAGAGGCACACAAATGGGAACTGACTAATATAGCAAGATACTGATGGACATAAACCACACTATTTAACTACAATAGAACGCTTACACTTTTAAAAAAATGGTTTGGCCATTTGAATGAAAAGAGTATCAGTATTGCTTAGTATTCTTAATAGCATTTGCTATTAGTGTTATTTTTAACCTATTCTGCTATCAAGAGCATTTTCAGTCCTTTTTAATTCCGAGATAAAAGGCCTCTAAGATGACAGACACTTTGTGTTGAAAAATGTATAACCATTGTTCTTTTTTTCCCATTTAACTACATTAAAAAATATTGATTTATGCATTTATAACTTATCCGATATTCCAATCTATATAAACACTGATTAGGAAAACAGATTTTTAAAACCATATCACACACCGATCACATATCCAAAGCCCACAGCATTTCTTCATATGGCAGCATATGACTGCATATTACTATGCAAATGTTTTACAGGTAGCTGAATCTCAGCTGCTTCTACAATTCTGCTACATTTGTTTTTTGTGTATCCATAATTTCATAAAGCTGGCAATTGTTACAAATCAGCACAGAATAGAAGTCATCGGTGCTGCACTCTAAAGAAGATTTCACAAAGTGAAGCATAGCAGTTCCAACCAACAGTGCATAAACTGTTATGCTAATTTCTGCTAATAATAGTTTATTTGGTTATCTGATCACTATTTGGGTACCTCCGATGTCTGTAGTTCTTCTGTTTTTGTGGCTGAGCTGTAGTAGAGGCCAGTGGTTATAGTTTTAGTTCCCCCTCTCACTCGTGTAAAAGCCACACAGGTCATCTATAATCCTGTAAGCCAGATGTCTTGTTCTCTCAGCCTATTGCTCTCAGCGACACAGATTGACAGCAGTATACACTAAATAGGAACAGTTTGTGGTGTAAAGAAAACTTCATTTCAGTTTTATTGAACATTACAAAGTTTGATCCCAGAAAAAATGCTTAAAAACACACAGAAACAAAAAACATTGGCTCATTATAGAATAAATAACAATCATATATTAGCAATATCCACAAATTATTTTCTTCTGCAATGTAAAAAAGTTAAAATATTCACTTCTGGCTAAGTTTGATTCGTTTTTACTGTCAACGAGATTGTCAGAGTCCTCCACCATTTTGTAGTTACACAAAGCGTGACGTTTCAGAAAATAAATAAATAAAAAATGGGAGGACCTAAAATGGCCGCATACTTACGTGGTGTTCATCAGCAAGAGTTTCACTCACACTTGTGGTCCACTGCAAGTTGGTCTTTAATGTTGGTCCCTGAACACACCATAAAAGACCAATAACTGGCTGTCCTCCTGACACATACTGGAGTTGTACATGGGAAAGCGACCTCCAGCCTTTACTCCCTCAGTCCATTCGAGTTAGCCAAGCTATCCCCACACTCTCTCCAAGCTTCATTTACTGCAAATGAAGCAGAGTGGAAGAAGGATTTGATCAATATTCATAGGAAAATTCAGAGTTCAGGAGGAGTACATGGTGCCGAAGTTCATTCATTCAACTCGCGCTTCGCTCTGGTTCTCTTTAACCTGTCTAAGATGGGCTGACCACTTTAAACACCAATCAGAACTGTCTGGATTTTCACATTCATCCACTCGTAAACCTTTTCCCCCTGGCTTTTTATTTTTTACACAGTGAAATATACATCTGAACAATCTTGTGAGTCCCTGGTTGGATTTAAATAGCCTTACATGCTTCAGTCTCTTGGATACAGTGAAAACGATTGGCCAGGAGTGCATGCTGTGCATGCCCAATCACAGGGCATCACCAAGGAGCCTGCCAGCCAATGGGAGGAAGAAGATGGTCTCTGTGATTTCATTGTCACTAAGGGAGGGGGTGAACATGCTGCCAGGACAGTTGGTGCAAACATGCTAAGCAGTGGACTCTATAATATTCGGAGTGTATATGTCTGAGATAACCTGTGGAGCCAGATCAAGAGTGTTGCCAGGAGAGAAGAACGCAGGGCGGGACTAAGAAGCTCCCCTCAGCAGGATCAACACAGTCCCTACACAGTGCAAACGAGCTCATAGTACACCCACGTCACTGTTATCGGTGCCGCTCACGTCAGGAATGAATGGGCTGATTTGTGAGAGCTGTCGTCCTGCTTGAAAGTGGCGTGTCTCCTTGGCAACCAGCTCCGTCTCTGTCCAGGAGCTTAGACTGACAGAAAGCACTTAGCTCTTAGGACAGGAGCTTCTTCAAGCTGCCATTCATTCAGCTCTCTTCATACTTTCTTTTCACATATTTAATTCTAATAGTTTTTTTTTCTTCTTCATATTTTTTTTCTTAACTATCTGATATCTTGTTTGGGCATTGACTTATTTTGTGGTCTTTCCTCTGTACACCACCACAGTGGTTTTTAAATTAAACTGTCAGGATGTGATTAAAGTGCAGACTTGGGGATAACAAAAGTATTGCTTTAACTACACAGAAATTACCCCCATTTTTATACATAGTTTCCCTTTTTTCAGAGCCTCAAGCAATTTCATAGCCAGGTGAGGCCTGTTCAGTTGTTATTCAATGTGAAGTGTTGAACTTGCATGTAGTAGCTTTTCACTGGAATTTTTAGTATGAGTTCCAACGAGATGTCAGTTTAAGGAAGGCGATCAAAAATCTGATACCTTCTTTAAAGGAGTAAATGCACTAACCAGATTAGCAACATTAAAAGGCCATAAGACAACTAGAGTGGATGATGACAGAATTATTTCCGTGGTTAAGACAACTTAAAACAAAAACAAGATCTAAGCAAGTCAAGAACACTTTGGAGAGTTTAGGCATATTACTGTCAAAGTCAAGAGCCTCCTTCATGAATGGAAACACAGAGTGCTTACAACAAGGTGCAAACCACTGGTTACACTCAAGAACAAGTAGGCCTGATTAAGCTTCTTCTAATATCTAAAGCTTTTGTTAAACACCTTGAATCAAAGATTTTAAATTTAGTGATTGTAAAATCCCTTTCACATTATGACCTCACTCACACTACTTTTTAAAAACCTACTTGAAAACCCATTTTCATTCTTTGACATTTAAATCAGACTGTGTTGTATTATTCATTTTCTTCTAGCTGTAGTTTGGTCAGTGCCAGATCTTTTTAAACATGCTTATAAATAAAAAAAAAGTAAATTGTATATTGTATATTCTGGGTATAAAAACATTTTTATAAACCAAAAAAAGGTAAGGTTCCGATTGCCTTGGTTTGTTTTCCACCCTAAATGTTTCAGAGTAAAATAAGCACTCTGTGACTGTGCTATTCTTGCTTCCCAACAGCAGTTACCTCAGGTGCATTGCTTCTATGTTGAACTGGAGACATTGCATTGGATAAGTAAAGCCAACCAACAAGTGCTTTAAACCCGAATCCTTTTTAATGGCCAGCAGGAGGCGATACTTGTCGTTGACTTGTGATTGTGTGGTAGCCTTTTGGCTCCCTTGCGCAATGACCTCAGTAAACACTTTCATGGCAACTTTATGGGGTTAACTGCAGTTTCAGGTCAAGTTTTTTTTTATAACTTGTGGCCAGTATTTGAGTAAAAAAGGGACTATTATCTAGGTTATGCGTAAGACAAACTGATGAATAGCCAATGAGCACACAGCCAGAGCCACGCCTTGCACCTCATATCACTAGGATGGCCACTGTGAAAACGTTTAGCTCAACCGTTCAAAACCGGACTTTATCAACCACTAAGTGGCGTCATGGTGGCTACGTCCAGCTTTTATACTGTCTATTGTCCCAAGCTCAAGCAGCCAGAATTGCTCACTATCTAACTTACACCATTCTTTCTTTTTTAATATCTGCCCTTCTTATAACTTTTGAGTCAGCTTTTCAGTATTCATCAAGTATCCATCTGACTAATGCTTTTATGAGGCAGCAGGTTGCCATTAATATGACAAAAATCAGCAGTGAGTTATTCTTAGGTTTTGTTCGTAGTCAGCAGCTTCTTTGTTGCTGACAGACGTAATTATGCTCTGACATTCTTGACTTTTGAGCACAATTGCCAGTAAAAGATTAAAGGTTCATCATTTTGTCCATCTTATGCCCAGTCATAAGATCTGTGATAAAGCAGGTTATTTCAAGAAGGTGTATTTTTTTGCACATTTTAAAGAAATATAAAGAAAGGAATATTTTATTTTATATTACTTGATCAGTCTTTTTAATTTTTTTTTTATAGTAAAGCATACTCTAAATAAATATGTAGCCATTTAATTGTGTCTAGATGCATATACTGTAGGCAGTATTTGTTTATTTTATTTTTAAATGGAGCAGCACTTTTGTGCATGAGGCTGAGGTGACTTTCTGCACTTTCCATCTGAAGCTGAAGTGAGCAGAGAGCCAAGCATCCCTGCTGCCTGTCAGGACACTGTACACAGACATTCAAATAAAGCAGACATGCTGGGCAGACAGCCGCCGTCTTATCACTCATCTCTTTTTGTATGCATGGAAAATAAAATATCCCACACGCATGCTCTTGAATTCTGCATAAACAAGCCTCACCCGGATACTGATGTTTTGAATGCTCAAGATATTTTTGGAGGACAGATGGTATTATGGTGAACACACCTACTAGCTTTCACACCACTAGCATCAGATGATAGGCTATTTATCACTCTAAAATCTGTCAGGTTAATATGAGGCTAATAGCAAACTAGCATGGCAATGGTTCTTCCAGACTTCACTCATTTTCTTTTATTTGTTTAATAAGTATCAAAGCCATGATAAGCTGTGTGCTGCATGCACATGAATGTAGATCCATATTTATCATACACATAAGCCAGTGATTTTGATTTTCTCATCCAACTCTTGATATGAGCAGGTTTACCTTTGAAGAGTAGAGTTATCTGAAGGCGAGAGGAACTAGTTTTTGTTTCGCCTCAGATTACCATCATCCTGACAAATCCCAGTGAGGCGTATCCATCTCATTTAGTATGCTAATCAAAATGCGGGCTGCTCTGCCCTACCTTGATGAAGCTTATATCTTGTTCTATGAATAGATATGCGGCTGAGTGCTGACCTGCCGCCACGGTTCACCGTGTTCCTTCCCTGCACCGGTCCTCGCAGCGCTTTTCAACAAGGCCATCTGACCACACATGAAGATTTTTCAAATGCACACACAGTGACTGACTCATTCTAGCATGGCAGACTTCTTTTTTTCTTTTTAGCTGGGTCTCTTGTGATTAGGGTTTTAAAAAGAAGAATAAAAAAAAAAAATCAGTTTAAAAAGTGAGCATCAGGATGTCAGTTTGGCACTTACAATAGGCTTTTCACAACAAGCACCGCTGAGGCTGGTGAAGGCCATCCATGCCTGCTCCGGTCTTTAGCAGATTCTGTCCTTTTTCAGTCTTTGGTGTGCTCACCAGGGTCACATCTTTGAATTTATATTTGTGTGTCTTTTTGTATGTGTACTACAATAACTTTTCACTTGAAAGGCTTTTTGCTAATTTGTGTTACACAACCGATGGTGCAATTATGCTCTTTCATAAGGAGTAAAGGAAAGAAGAAATGGTGTGTCAGCTTTTAAATTTCCATTGCCACTCCTATAAAGTTTCTGATCTGCTGTTTTTGTGCTTGTCTTTTGTCACTTATAAGTTGCTTGAGTACCTTAAATTGAAACAAAGTGTTAGTTATCCTCTTTTTTTTTGTCGGCTTATATTCCTAGTCCTAGAAACTCTGGACCTTATTAGTAGCTAAAAAAAAACCCTTATTGAATATCATTTTACTACTGTGACACATAATAAGTTTTTAAAACCTTTAACTTCAGTATATAGCCCACTGTGTTGTGTTAAATTAATAATTTTTTGAAAAAGAAAAAATATTCCTCTGACATACTCTACGAAAAATGTCTGAACCTTTTTGTGTTGACTATTACGTCCTATAGAGCCCGATACATTTACATTACAGCTCTCCAAAAAACACAGATTCAAAATACATGAAAAACTGAACAATGTGTTTTGCTGTGTTAACTAATAAAAGTAAAAATTACACAGATAAAGAAATAAAATGTGTTCAGAATTTACAAGTTGGTGATGATTCAACTCATGACTCATTAAGCACCATCAGTATGTTGCATAATGTAAAAGTGTTGGCCCACCCCTTGACCGTGTGCAGCCTATAATATCTAAAGTGTATTATTAACATATGCTTTTGGTCACTTCTGTATTTTGTTACTTTCATTAAATATTCTCCTTGTATGCTGTCATAAAAAGGTTTCACACCTTTTCAAGTACAGAAATGTAAAAAGTTGTTTTCATGGAACTGAACGTACAATCATTTTTCTCCCAAGGTCAGACTGTGTAATGCTCAGAGGATTTAACCCCCACCTCCCCAAAAAAGCCCAAGAGCCACATTTCAGTCTCTAACTACCTTCATTTAGGTCAGATTATTAATTTAAAGAAAAGCAATGGAAGATCTTGTAATTATGGGACTTGAACCACTGTAGAAATAAAACAAGCTTTAGAACATTTCATTCTTTGCTTATCTACTGGGTAAAGCTTAAAGATAATGTTTGTTTCTTACAATCATGAATTTTAATTCCTGGCCATTTGCCTTTGATTCATCTGGATTTTTAAGAATCTTCCCAAATGTGCCACATTTTTATACTTAAGCCATATCTGTTCCTCTTTCATTTAGAACGAAAATAAGAACCCTATTTGGAAAGGACAGTACATACAGTACTTACAAAATAAGAAAGGGAACTGTTACAGGATGTAACAGTTTGTTTGTTCTTTACAGCTGGATTTGTAAAAAGCTTTGGGAAAATTTTAGACCTAAGAGGTACATTAGTGTTTTGCGGGCAATGATGAGTCAAAACTCAAAAAAGAAGAATGTTTGAAAGTGTATTGCTGCATACAGACAGGGGTGACTGACATTGTTTGTCTTTTTTTTTTCTTGGTTATAGTGTGGAAAAACGTCCCCTTTGCCTACTGCTTCACTTGTAGATAGACACAAGAAGGCTGACCAATGTGGAAAATAAAACTGGAAAAAATATAGTTGCTCATACTGAGCATTCCCTCCTAAACCACATGTTGACCCCAAACCCCATTTTTAAACTAAAAGTAAACATCTACTAAACACAGTAAACAAAATCTAAAATAGTAAGAAAAAGAAACCCACCAGTAATACATGCTTTTCCAATTGCATGTCATTTTTCAGGAGATTTTATGGAGGTCCAAAGTAACATTCACCATATTAACTGCCACACAATATATCAAGAAGAGCTCCTCGTATGTCAACCCCCCCCCGCAGATTCTTTACTCCATTATGAGGATCATCCGTCCCTCCTGGGGGTGATACATCTGCTAGTGAGTAACCACACCATCGTAGCTGGCTTTCTTCTAGTATTACAGTAAAACCCTCCTTCTTTCTGCCTCCATGATTCCCCTGCTGCCTAAAGATGAGAAAAATGAGTTGCAAGCATATCTTAATTAAAGTCAATATTTAACAGCATTCATTTAATACACACATAAACAAAGCACAGATGTGCATGTGCAGGCTCTCATGCAATGGTGGGTATGCAAGTTAGAGTCCAAAGCCACGAGTTTTACTGTACATGAAGCCCCCCCCCTCCTGCACAGCCTGCACGCAAACTTATAAACACACATGTTATGCAGGTGAGAAGAGTCTGGGAACTGTACAGTCACACAAGTTTAAACAGAGGGACGTGGGCACGCAAACACATGTGCATGCTGCCATACATATGATGAGGACAAAAATACAAATGGACATAAGATGGACATTTTTTGAGATGTAAGATGGATTTAGAATGAAGGCAATTAAGGTTCAGTTTTCAAAGCATCCCCTCTTTTTCCACACGCTGATGAAAACCAGGCAGCATCTGTTTTATATGTGTTTGTGTAGATTTGTATTAAAGTCTAATTTCTCTTAATGACTAACAGGAACCTTCGGGGTGAGAAGTATCGCAGTGGATGCTGACTTCACCTCTCAATAAGCTCATTCTTTACGGTAGATTAGCTTCTCTTTGTCTCACTGGCCAGCACACCATCAAAACCATTACTTAACGTACTAAGGAAACTGGGTGCACAAAGGCAGGGAAAAATGGAGACGGGGAGCAATGAAGCAATATACGCTTTCCCTGGTGGTTTTAATGTTGAGTGCTGGCCATAATTCACACCAGCACACACATGCACACACACTAACGCAAGACCAAATTTATGCACACTCATACACGCCTGTGCACATGCACAGAAAACAATAGTTTTATCTCGCTGGCTGTGTCTCTGTCTTTCCTACCCTCCATTTAGGTCAAAGAAGATATACAGACGTGTGAAACAGACTGCCCTTGACATTGTGGGTTGACATTTCTGTGCTGGATGGGGGAGGGTGAGGATCTACGCTGACCTGATTCACCCCCATATTAATCATTGTTATGGTACAGCATGACATTGATTTTTCAGAACGAGTGCACAAAACTGCTGTGAAATAATCTTGTTTGGTTACAGACGAGTTTTGTGAGATTTTTTCTTTTTATTTCAGTGTAACCTTTATGGTGAGTCTTGTACTCTACAATTGATAGAAGCTTGATTTCAAGCTTGGTTTAGACTATGTGACGGCTTGATCTGTTTCAAAGGGAAAACCTTGCTGTTGCTGTCGAGGTACCATCGAATACATTGCAGCCTCATAATATTTTTGACGACGAAAAAACCCTTTTTTTTTCTCTATGTTAATACTAAACACACATATGTAAATATACTAATATCAATTTAAGATTTTAGAACTAGACATTAGGTGATAAAGGTGATGATATCAGAGTACAAAACCAAAAAACAATAACCAAAAAAGTGTATAATAGGAGCGATACAGTCACGATAAGAAGACAGTACAACCTTGTTTATTTCTAAAGTTTTACATATCAGGATAAATGTAAAACTTCTCTGGTCCACAGCAGCATCTAAAATTATCTAAAACATCACACAGAATCCAGTATTTGATTGTCAAACCTGACTACACGCCATGGTTTAGTAGTTTGTAGAACCACCTTCAGCAGCAATTGAAGTCATGGTTTTCTGTATGATACTCTGTCATTGTGGATAAATTTTGGCCCACTCTTCTTGCCTATGTTGTTTCACTACATTGAGATATTGAGATTTGTGAGCATTTGTTTACAGCATACACTTAACTTACACTTAACTTACAACAACTATTTTGGTGAAAAGTCAACCATGCTAAACATGCTAACTAACTGAGGCCTGTAGCAACCGAATGGTAGCTCTTGGGCTTTGCACGGTCTGACCTTGGAGTGAATTTGCTGGACGTCCACTCTAGGGAAGACTAGGAATTGATCAACTTTAGGTTGTTTGGAAATGACCATATAACCTTTTCCAGATTGATGGCCAGCTGCAGATGCTTATCTAAGATCACTGCTGATGTCTTTCTTCCTTGATAACAATCACCTGAATGCTCTAGACCAGCAAACTATTAAAAGCCCTGCTTTTATAGATGCTTTTGTAGGTGCTTACATGTGCTGATGACCAGTTAATTAACTGCACATGGCTTTTACTTTCCTGTGTAACTAATGTTGTGTACTGATGTGTGCAGAATAGATAAATAAATAGATAGATGTGCGTGAGTACACGGATACCCTATGTCATCTATAACTCTGTATTCTGTTTGTTTTATCCTTTTGTCAGGCCTAACCTGTCATTATGAATAACCGCACTGGAAGCCAGAAGCCACGGTGACTCCTTGTCTCTGGGTTGCTTTTTTTTTAAATTACAAAGTTATTAATGCTTAAGCTTTTGGTTATGGTCCAAACATTTGCTGTATTATGTGCTGCCCGACCACATGTGACAGTGTGGTTGGTCATACTCATTATGAATGACTAAACCCAAAGGCGGGGTGAAAAACTGTCCATCCAGTGATCAAAGAACAGATTGGATTGGAGAACAGAGTTTAGACTAATGTAGAGGCAAAATCAATGGGGGAGGGGGTGAAATTTCTTTTCTCTAATGTGATGAATTTGTGTTTTAATGAACTAGAAGAGCATTTCTGCTCTGCGGCTGTTGCTTATCGCCTTTCAAAAAGGCAGATGCCTACCATAAGCTATCAACTAATTCTGTTTTCTTTGTAAAACTGCATGCATGCTTGAAAGGAATGAGTGGCATCAGCATTTCAAAGGCAAGCTTCCAGTTACTTGACTGGCACCTACCCACTACCGTACCTTGATTTCTTCTTTTGTCAGGTGATTTACATGCTCTCTCCTCCAGGTACTCCACAGCTCAATGACATGCATTTTGGGTTAAATAGCTGTTCCTGCTATAGGCAGGTAACTTGTCCAGGTACCCTATAATAGCTGGGGTAGGCTCCAAGAACTGCAGTTTTTTTAAAGTTAATTTTTCAACACCGGAGGTTGCTGCTCGGTTAGAAGTGACAAAATGTCTCATTCAAACCTCACACATTCAGATGCCATGAAATTAACTGAGTGTACTGTTCAGCTCAAGGACTGGATTTAAACCTACAGTCACTGAAACAGCTCATTTTGAACAGCTAATAAAAGCACTGAAGACAGATCAACCTGTTTGGTTTTAGAGCTAGGGACATTTGTATGGTTTACAGCGACTGTGACATATTATTCAGCAAAGGTTTGCCAATAAAGGACGCGACTAATCACATCCACACGCAGGCACACACTAAACTATCATAGTCTAGTTATTAATCTGGAGTAATGAACACACAATCTGTGAGGTTCATGTGGGTCAGTGGAGGATGATGCAAGACATGGCCACATATAGAGTATGATGCATAAGCCCTTAACATGATTAAATGTAATTATTTCACAAAGTGACCTTTAATGAAGAAATGTTGAGCACTATGCTAGTATGTTGTATCATATGACCCACTGCACACACATATAAAGCAGTCACATGCAGCCTCATGTTAGAATGGGAGGTAATACTCTCAAACCAAAGGCAGGCGGGGGATGGGAAATAGGGTTAGTGGGCTTATGCAACAGGAATGAGCACAAGATGAGCATGATGGCCCCTCATATGAGGAAAACAGGCTAGACGTGTGTGCTTGTGTGTGTCTGTGCGTGAGGAAGAGATGAACTCTATATCTTCTGGGCTGACAGGAGGAGATGAGGGGCCGGACAGGCAGCTTTTCTGTTTCCTGATTATTCCACCTCATCTCCCTCACTGCATCCAACCCAGCATCAGCCTTACTCTTTCTCTGTGTGGAAGCAAAGCGTTCCTGACAGCAGAAAAAGAAAAAGAGAAAAAATACTGAAATTATATAAGAAAGAAGTGAGAGAATGAATGACGTGAAGAGAAATCTCTGTTAGTGAAATAAAGACACACCTGGGGAGTTTATTGTGTAATATGCAAAAGGTTTTCTCTGATTTTGAATTTGTCGGTGTTCATGAATAAATTAGACAGACACTCTAATAAAACTGAAGGTTTGTCATGTATCACCCAGATTACATCACTTGCTCAAGTCCAAAACAGATCAATGTGACAAAATGAAAAGCATCAATCAACACAATGATTTCCTTTCTTCTAACAGTCCACTCCAATCCTCCTGGTGCGTGAGGTTATCCAGTTTAGTCCCATCAATGACGGAGATAGAAAGAACAAAATCATTCAGGATCCATGGCAATGCTTCACTGAGGTAGATAACAAGAACGAGTGGAAACATCCATCACCCTTCACTGCAATTTTTTTTTAAGCTTTTAGCTAATTTTTTTCATCCTCCAAGCTTCACATGATGATTTATTTTCAGCTATTTTCTTTTCTCATTTGTACTAAAAGAGAAAAAAACAATTCTATGGAGTGAAATAACTGGAGAGGCCCATGCTCACCATTCATTCTCAGGTGTCAGGTTCTTTCTTGTAGCAGAGAGATGGAAAACATGAAGTGGTGATTTGTATTATAAAAAATGAAAATGTAACTTTGATGCATATTGGATGCCAAATTGAAAATGAAGTGAAACACCTACGTGGTTGCTTCATTTATTAAAGTAAAGCTTTGAAAGGTAAAAGTTCTCTATAGATGTAACAGAGGCTAATATGTTTAGATTCTCTTACAGTACCTTATTTTCCCCACACAACTGTGGCAGATTTAACCTGAGAAAACGTCCAGATATGTGTCGCTTGCTGCTTAAATGATCTTTAATTCCTTTTTTATAGGTTAAATATTTGAATGTAAAAAAAAGTTTCATTTATCCTTTTAAGCTTATGTTTGCTGGAGGCAGTAAAAGGAGAGAGGAAGGAGGGACACGTTCCGAGGTCTGTGGCCGGATTTGGATAAGGACAGGCGAATCAATAGAGCCGATCTATACTTTGATAGTCACAGGCTAGTCATTTGGTACAGTTTCCTTATTGGACATATTTTTACACTTCCTGTAATAAACATGTTTATTTATTCATACTCAACTATTCTAAGAAGCCCAACATCATCTGCTTTATGTATCTTAACTTAAAGTGCTTCAACTGATTTTATAGCCTTCAGAGAAATGTTCACACCTGATGTAAAGATCAGTACACAGCAGTGCTGCAAACAAACATAAGAAAACAATCATCGTTCTTATTAAAGCACAATTATGTAAATTTCAGGTTTTATGTATCAGGACAAAATAAAAAATTATCTGGTGCTTACCAGGTTCTAAAATTAGGTGAACAGAACATCAGATTCACAACAACACATGATATATGATGCCATGCCATTATTTATTTAACAAGAATTAGGCTAAAGTGCTGAAGCATAAGAAAGACTAATGCACTTGATTAACTGATCATCAGTATGTGTGAGCACTTCTATGAAAGAAGTTTGGGAGTTTGCATTCGGGTATGTGTTAGCACAAAGTCGAGGTGGAAAGATATCGTCAGTGATCAATCAGAGGGTTATGAGGCCATTTCCAAATTCACCCCAAATTCAGATTGTGCAAGAGCTACATCTCAGACTCTACAGGCCTCAGTTAGCATGTTAAATGTTAAAGTTCATGACAGTACATTTAGAAGACTGAGAAAGCATAGCTTGTTCCGAAGGTTTGCCAGGAGAAACCTTTTCCTCATTAAAATGAACATGGAAACATGGCTTAGGTTTGCAAAGTTGCATGTGAACACACAAGATATAACACAAAATATTAGTTGGACAGGTGAGTGCAAAGTGGAGATAAAACTAAATATTTTAGTTTTATCAGGCTAAACGGGAGCCTCCAGGCGACCCACCAGGCTTGTCCGGATGGGCGCGATGGAAATCCCGGACCATACCAAGTGAAGGTTGGCCATAGCCCTCCAAATCCACCAGATACTGAACTCCCCGTCCACGGCGCCGCGAGTCCATGATGCGCGTAATAGAATACGCGGGCAGGCCATCAATGAGCCGGGCGGGTGGCGGCGGCCTGGAAGGAGGGCACAGAGGACTGGACAGGTGTGGTTTCAACTGAGACACATGGAACACGTTGTGGATACGCATGCTACGTGGGAGCTGCAAACGGACCGAGACTGGGTTAACAACAGCCTCGACAGTAAAGGGTCCAATGCAAGCAGCTGGGCGGTCTCTAGGGCTGTGGGAAGCTTGGGTAATGCTACAAAATGTGCTGCTTTAGAGAAGCGATCGACAATAGACAGAATTACTGTGTTACCTGCCGAAGGTGGAAGTCCAGTAACAAAGTCGAGGGCAATGTGTGACCACGGTCGACCCGGGGTAGGGAGTGGATGAAGTAAGCCTGCGGGAGGAGTGTTTTGTGACTTATTTTGGGCGCAGGTAGTACAGGCTTTAACATATTCTCGGGCATCTTGGGCTAAAGATGGCCACCAGAAGGCGCGTTCCAGAAAGGCAATGGTGCGTTGGATTCCAGGGTGACATGAGAATCTTGCTGTGTGGGCCCATTGGGATCGTACGGACGAAGGGATGTAGAGCCGCCCCGGGGGTCCTGTCCCCGGATCAGGTTCGGTACGCTGGGCCCGCCGCACCATCGACTCAATCTCCCAAGTGAGGCCTCCTATGACACAGCCCGGAGGCAAGATCGACGCCACCTCCCGATCCCCCTCAGAGGGTGAAAACTGACGTGATAAAGCATCTGGTTTGACATTTCGGGACCCGGGCCTGTAAGTAATGGAGAAATTGAAACGGGTGAAGAAAAGCGCCCACCTGGCTTGACGTGCGTTGAGGCGTTTTGCTGCCTGAAGGTAGGCGAGGTTCTTGTGGTCGGTCCACACAATGAAAGGCTGTGCCGTCCCCTCTAGCCAATGCCGCCACTCCTCCAGTGCCAGTTTGATAGCGAGTAGCTCCCTGTCGCCAACATCATAGTTTTGCTCTGCGGGTGAAAGCCGACGAGAGAAGTAAGCGCATGGATGGAGTTTACCTTCAGTTTTCTGAGAGAGGACGGCCCCCACGTCCATATCCGAGGTATCCACCTCCGCGATGAAGGGTTGGTTGAGATCCGGCTGGGAGAGGATGGGAGCGGAGGCAAACCGTTGTTTCAGATGATTGAACGCCTCCGTGGCTACCTGTCCCCACTGGAACGGAACCTTAGGGTAAGTGAGGTAAGTAAGAGGTGAGACAATTTTGTTGAAGTCACGGATGAAACGGCGATAGAAATTTGCAAACCCCAAAAAACGTTGAAGCTGTTTGCCGTTTGGGGGTGTGGGCCACTCCAAAACCGCTTTGACCTTTCCAGGATCCGGTCTCAAGTTTCCCTGCTCAATTATGAATCCAAGGAAAGAAACAGTGGTTACATGAAACTCACACTTCTCTGCTTTGACAAAAAGGCAGTTTTGCAACAATCTTTGTAACACCAGTTTGACATGTCTTTCGTGCTCTGACACTGACCTGGAGAAGATGAGTATATCGTCTAGGTAGACGAAAACAAAGTGGTTGAGGAAGTCTCTGAGGACGTCATTCACGAGGGCTTGGAAGACTGCCGGGGCATTTGTTAATCCAAAAGGCATGACAAGATATTCAAAATGTCCCAGATGGGTGTTGAAGGCCGTCTTCCACTCATCCCCTGCCCTAATTTACTGAACATTTTCATCCCGTGGAGAAGCTCAAACGCTGAGGTCAGCAGGGGCAGCGGGTATTTATTTTTGACAGTGATTGCATTCAAGCCCCGATAGTCAACGCATGGCCGGAGGGACTTGTCCTTCTTGTCCACGAAGAAAAAACCCGATGCCAAAGGAGAGGTAGATGGCCGAATGATTCCCGCAGCCAGTGCGTCAGTAATGTACTCCTCCATGGCTTCTCTTTCTGGCTGTGTCAGGCTATAGAGTCGGCTAGTAGGCAACGGAGCTCCTGGTAACAAGTCAATGGCACAATCATAAGGCCGGTGTGGGGGAAGAGAACGGGCGCGATCCTTACTAAACACCTCCGCTAGTTCATGGTACACTGAAGGAACTGCTGTTAGGTCTGGAGGAGTCTGCGGGGGTGACGCGGAGGAGCCAATGGATGGAATGGCTGATTTTAAGCAAGTCATATGGCAACCCTCCCCCCATCTAGACACACAGCCCGCCTGCCAATCAATCAGTGGGTTATGCTGCAACAGCCATGGATAGCCCAGAACCAGAGGCGTCAGCGGAGCTTTGAAAACAAACAGACTGATTAATTCAGTGTGATTTCCAGACAAATACAGGGTGACTGGTTCAGAAACATGGGTGACATCAGGCAAACGCTGTCCATTCAGAGATGAGGCTCGAAGAGCATGGGGCAGAGGTTCAATAGTTAGGCCCAGTTTCTTAGCGAGTGATGCATCAATAAAACTCTGTTCGGCCCCTGAGTCTATCAAAGCCTTGAGTGAGTGAGTGGTGGCGTGAGCAGTGAGCTTAGCTGGTAACAAAAGATGAGGAGGGGAATGAGAGATGTTTATTTCGCCCACCAGTACCCCCGTTTCTAATGGCGGGCACGCCCTTTTGCTCGTGCGGGGCAAACGGCGATGAAATGTCCGTGACGGCCGCAGTATAAACACTCACCAGCCATGAAACGGCGCTGCCTCTCCGTTGGTGTAAGCCGGGCACGTCCAATCTGCATCGGCTCCGCCTCGCCGGGGCTCACATCCACCGAGGCCGGCTGTTGTGGTGAAGCAGCACTACCGGCAAAAATCCCAACACTGAGCGGAGCACTCTGGGAAGCTGAGTGTCGCGTCCCACGGCGCATTCGCAGGCGCTCGTCAACGTGAATGCACAGGGACATTAGTGAGCTGAGAGATGATGGTAATTCCCTCGTCATGAGCTCATCCTTCAAATCCTCAGCAATATTGTTGAGCAGAACCTCTTCTCTCCACCCGGTTTCTACAGCGAGAATGCGGAAGTCAACCGAGAAGTCAGCCATAGTGCGTTTACCTTGTTTCAGATTTAGTAGACGGTGTGCAGCAGCAGAGGGCCCACCATCCCTTTCAAACACGCCTTTGAATTCAGTCAGGAAGTCGAGGTAGGAGACATTCAGCAGGGTTTTCAATAGTGCCTGAGCCCACTGGAGCGTGCGGTCTCGTAACAGCTGAACAAAGAAAGCAATCCGGGCACCGTCGCTGGCATACGTCCTGTTCTCCTGGGGGAAAAACAGGGAGACTTGGGCAAGAAAACCCGAACATTTCTCCAGCTCACCTGTAAACGGTTCGGGGCTTGGCATCGTCCTCCCCGGGGCCTCTAGCCAGGCAGCGGGAGGGTCGGGGGGTGCAGCAGCGGCCTGGGGATTCGGAGATGGAGAGGGACTTACACGCGGAGATGGGTTTACGCTCGGAGAGGGCGAGCTTACCAGGGGTGTGCGCTGGGCGAGAGCCTGTGTAAGGGCGGAGAGCTCTTTATTGATATGGTGGAGCATCTTCTCGTGCCGCTCCAGCAGGGCTTCCTGAGTGAGGAGAGCCCGTTGAACAGGGTCAGAATCCGCTGAGTCCATAGTGGCTGGATCGTTCTGTCACAGATTAGTAGGCAGAGGACTCACTCACAGGACTCTGAAGTTTAGAGAGAAGGTGAGGGTTTATTTGCAATGTGACACCAAGTGAGAATATATACATATATACAGTGGAACAGATAACACGGGGCTCCAGGGAGTAGTGCGGGGTCCGAAGGGAAGGTCCAAGACGGGGGTACACACACGCTCTTCTTCCACTTGATCTGTAACTCACTCAAAATGTCCACACTAAAAAGCTCACGCTCACTCACACACATCCACAGAAATCCAGACGGCAGGGAAGACGGGCAGGGAGTCTAGAAGGCCTGTACACAGAGAAAAAAAAAACAATGTCAGGAGGAAACTCTAGGAGATCAAAGGAACACTTTCATAGGCTAAGCTATACTGACACTTGGTAGTGTGACGATCCAGCGAGGAAGCAGCCTCTCTTGCCATCTTAAGTAGTCTGCCAGGATCAGTGTGAATGAGCCACAGGTGTGTGTTCAGGGTGGGTTCAGAGGCGGGGAATCAAGGTCCAGTTCCGCCCTGGTGGGAGAGGTTAAGACAAAAAATACACACACCACGACCTCTCCAGATCTTGAGAACCATGACAAATATAGTAGAATCATCACAAACATTTCATTCCAATTCTCAAGCACGGTGGGGGAAGGGTTATGATTTGGACTTGTTTTGCAACCACAGTATGTTGGCACCTTGCAGTCATTGAGTTGACCATGAACTCCTCTGTATAACAAAGTATTCAAATGTGAGGCCATCTGTCTGACAGCTAATGCTTTGCCAAAACTGGGTCATGCAACAGGGTAAAGATCACAAGAGCTGCAGTAAATCTACAACAGAATGGCTGAAAAAGAAAAGGTTTAATACTGGCCCAGTCAAAGTCCAGAATTCAACATTTACCTTTACTCAAAAAGCCATCTCTAGACCCAGCAGTCTTAGCTAATTATAGGCCAATCTCCAACCTTCCTTTCATTTCAAAAATCCTTGAAAGAGTAGTTGTCAAACAGCTAACAGATCATCTGCAGAGGAATGGTTTATTTGAAGAGTTTCAGTCAGGTTTCAGAGCTCATCACAGCACAGAAACAGCTTTAGTGAAGGTTACAAATGATCTTCTTATGGCCTCTGACAGTGGACTCATCTCTGTGCTTGTCCTGCTAGACCTTAGTGCAGCATTCGATACTGTCGACCATAATATCCTATTAGAGCGATTAGAACATGCTGTAGGTATTACAGGTACTGCACTGCAGTGGTTTGTATCATATCTATCTAATAGACTCCAATTTGTTCATGTAAATGGAGAGTCCTCTTCACACACTGAGGTTAATTATGGAGTTCCACAGGGTTCAGTGCTAGGACCAATTCTGTTTACATTATACATGCTTCCCTTAGGCAGCATCATTAGAAGACATAGCATACATTTTCACTGCTATGCAGATGACACCCAGCTCTATCTGTCCATGAAGCCAGATAACACACACCAATTAGTTAAACTGCAGGAATGTCTTAAAGACATAAAGACCTGGATGGCCGCTAACTTTCTGCTTCTTAATTCAGATAAAACTGAGGTTATTGTACTCGGCCCTGAAAATCTTAGAAATATGGTATCTAACCAGATTCTTACTCTGGATGGCATTACCTTGGCCTCCAGTAACGCTGTGAGGAACCTTGGAGTCATTTTTGACCAGGACATGTCCTTCAACGCACATATTAAACAAATATGTAAGACTGCGTTCTTCCATTTGCGCAACATCTCTAAAATTAGAAATATCCTGTCTCAGAGTGACGCTGAAAAACTAGTTCATGCATTTATTACTTCCAGGCTGGACTACTGTAATTCATTATTATCAGGATGTCCAAAAAACTCACTGAAAAGCCTTCAGCTAATCCAAAATGCTGCAGCAAGAGTACTGACAGGGACTAGAAAGAGAGACCATATTTCTCCTGTTCTGGCTTCCCTTCATTGGCTTCCTGTTAAATCCAGAATTGAATTCAAAATCCTGCTCCTCACATACAAGGTCTTAAATAATGAGGCCCCATCTTATCTTAATGACCTTGTAGTACCATATCACCCTATTAGAGCACTTCGCTCTCGCTCTGCAGGCCTACTTGTTGTTCCTAGAGTATTTAAAAGTAGAATGGGAGGCAGAGCCTTCAGTTTTCAGGCCCCTCTTCTGTGGAACCAGCTTCCAGTTTGGATTCAGGAGACAGACACTATCTCTACTTTTAAGATTAGGCTTAAAACTTTCCTTTTTGCTAAAGCATATAGTTAGGGCTGGACCAGGTGACCCTGAATCCTCCCTTAATTATGCTGCAATAGACATAGGCTGCCGGGGGATTCCCATGATGCATTGAGTTTTTCCTTTCCAGTCACCTTTCTCACTCACTATGTATTAATAGACCTCTCTGCATTTAATCATATCTGTTATTAACCTCTGTCTCTCTTCCACAGCATGTCTTTTATCCTGTCTTCCTTCTCTCACCCCAACCGGTCGGAGCAGATGGCCGCCCCTCCCTGAGCCTGGTTGTGCCGGAGGTTTCTTCCTGTTAAAAGGGAGTTTTTCCTTCCCACTGTTGCCAAAGTGCTTGCTCATAGGGGGTCATATGATTGTTGGGTTTTTCTCTGTATCTATGAAGCGCCTTGAGGCGACTTATGTTGTGATTTGGCGCTATATAAATAAAATTGAATTGAATTGAATTGAACATAAGTGAACTGCTGTGATGGGACATTAAAGAGCTGTTCATGAACAAACACCTGTAAACCTAAGTGAACTGAAGTGATGCAAAGAAGTGAGAGTGTTAAAGTCATGCTGTATGTGATTATTTTAAGTTATTGCTGCTGATGATTGATGATTCTTTTTTCCTGATACATTAAACCACAGAAATGAAATAGTGTCTATATTTTTTACATGACTGTACAATCACATCTCCAAAAAACTA
Organism: Copadichromis virginalis; assembly: GCF_057382275.1. Lineage (NCBI taxonomy): Eukaryota > Metazoa > Chordata > Actinopteri > Cichliformes > Cichlidae > Copadichromis > Copadichromis virginalis. The sequence goes on from NC_140632.1 coordinate 12,684,571, forward strand.
ATTTGGCTTGTTATATAAAATGTAATTAATTGGAAAATAATTCAAACCCAATATTTAATTAAAAACAGTAAAAACAAAACAGATCCGATGTTGAAAAAGAGACATTTCTTGCACGGAATTTGTGCTGCAGGTTTTATTTTGCTCTTCGGGGTAGTCAAAAAGCAGCTGTGGCTGGGATGATGTGAGGGCAGACAGAGGAGACAAGGCTCATGTGCCCCTTTATGACACTATGAATTTTATCGCTTCTCATCCGCTGGTATGACTTTGTCATTTCATTGCACCTCATCTCTTACGTGCATCACATCCTCTGATGATTGCACTTTTGATTTTCCCATATAGATACACGTGGTGTGAATCCTAGAGCAAAAGAAAGAGACTCAAAAAGCTGCGATTGCTTTTGTTAAACTGATTTGTCGGGCACTATTTGTCAGACTGTAATAATGATTGTTTTATTTTCTTTTGTCTGCTGGTAGACGCTCGTTGTGTTTGTGTGTGTGAATCTGTAATTACAAAAGGGCTGTTCAGTGTGAAGAGATCTGGCGTCCCACCACAGGCTGTGAGTGCGAGCTATAATCTGCCTTGATGACGCTGATCACAGTCTGTGAATGGAGGTGCTGTGGGACAAAGCTCAACCGCTCTGTGCCAGTGTGCCATTACAGAGATGACATCATTCCTCTGCAGCACTTAGCCTGCGCATGGACACTGACATGCACGCACACGCACACACACACATAAGTATCATTTACGACTGCTCACTTCTCAGGTCTCCCCACCCACCTACCCACGGTGTCATGGATCTATCCTCGTGTGGCCAGCAGCAATTAGCATGTGTACTCGCACGTGTTTGTGTTGGTGTGTGTGAAGCACCAGTTCAGATAACGCACAGAGATCAGCCGAGGAGCGAGCTATCAAGATTAAGACAAAGCCACCACATCCATCACTGGGGCAATGTCAGTGCTGGGGGGTGAGAGGCCCACTAATGGCCATATCTCAGCAGATCCATCACATCTTCATCTTGTTTACACTTTGAACCCCACACCACATGATGACTCACTCCTCATTAGCCAGTCAGTGTGTGTGCATGATATCATGTGTCTCCACTTGTGTGCAGAATAGATAAATAAATAGATAGATGTGCGTGAGTACACGGATACCCTATGTCATCTATAACTCTGTATTCTGTTTGTTTTATCCTTTTGTCAGGCCTAACCTGTCATTATGAATAACCGCACTGGAAGCCAGAAGCCACGGTGACTCCTTGTCTCTGGGTTGCTTTTTTTTTAAAATTACAAAGTTATTAATGCTTAAGCTTTTGGTTATGGTCCAAACATTTGCTGTATTATGTGCTGCCCGACCACATGTGACAGTGTGGTTGGTCATACTCATTATGAATGACTAAACCCAAAGGCGGGGTGAAAAACTGTCCATCCAGTGATCAAAGAACAGATTGGATTGGAGAACAGAGTTTAGACTAATGTAGAGGCAAAATCAATGGGGGAGGGGGTGAAATTTCTTTTCTCTAATGTGATGAATTTGTGTTTTAATGAACTAGAAGAGCATTTCTGCTCTGCGGCTGTTGCTTATCGCCTTTCAAAAAGGCAGACGCCTACCATAAGCTATCAACTAATTCTGTTTTCTTTGTAAAACTGCATGCATGCTTGAAAGGAATGAGTGGCATCAGCATTTCAAAGGCAAGCTTCCAGTTACTTGACTGGCACCTACCCACTACCGTACCTTGATTTCTTCTTTTGTCAGGTGATAGCAGGTCGCCTTATGTGGTGTAGGAGCTGTCACAATAGACGAAACTATGATTCACACTTGGGGCTTTCTAAACACTGACATCAACAGCATTGTCTAACAGCCTGGCGTGGTAGCTATATTCCAGACCTTTGAATCACTGCCCTTCAAAATGTTCAGCGTTTAAATGCCTGGAATTGTTAAATCGTTCTATTGAATTAATAGGGATGACAATTTATCCTATGTAGTACTTGCTATCAAGCTATATTAATGGATATTAGCTATTAAAATGGCATTAAAAATGAAATCAATGAAAAATTTAATACAATAAAATATTTCGAAATCATTTGTAATTAATGCTGGATGAACAGATATATACATTTCCTGCTAATGATACAGTTAACACAATAAACTGATAACACAATCATGGCTTTCGTATTTTTGGACCATACTATTATTAATGTAATTGTAATCTTTAAAATTTATTTTACTTTTACTTTGAGCTTGTTGGGCGATACAGAGTTGGCCTGGTGATGGCTGCTTTAGCTGGCCATCAAATATGATTACCCTAGCAAATACAACGTTGGCATGCAAGAGAAACCAGGGTTTAAATGTAACAGTGCTTGATTATAGATGGGTTTCAGCTGTGCAGACTGATTGCAAAGTAGTGAAGATTCAGTGCTAGGTCAAGCCCACGAGATAAAATGGGGACCACAGGAAAAAAGGCCACACGACAGGACCTGGAAACACATAGGAACACATAAGAAAATGCTTGTTGAGGAGGGCGTTAAACACAGAAAAGACCAGATGGTTTCTTTTTATGCTATGACTAATGCCTTAAAGCATCATCTGTGTGTTTTTGACTTTCAGAAGGATTATAAGGAACAAACCACCTCCATCACAGGTGACACTGAGAGCAATTTAACCACACATTTGTTTAAAAGCCTCACCTGTGAGACACAATGCCACTTAATCTGGATGCAAACAAGCAAATGCAAACCCATATGAAAAGACCTGCACACACAGCATGCTATCGCCCTCATCGGTTTACAGTCTGGAGATAAGAGGACATTGGTGATACAAAATGTAAAACACGAACACTTGCACACCCACAACCATGGCCCGTTCTTATGACTAACATTTCTCCGATGAATCATCATGTGCTGATTACTGTTAGTGTACAGCGTGTTCAGGTTAATTTCCTACATTAAAACAAAGATGACATTTACCGAATGTGCGCCCATTGACATGGAACAAGGCAGAGACAAATATACACCCTGTGGGTGGAGATCAAGATGTTGGACAAACAATGAGATAAAGTTTTTTTTACCTCTGACTTAAAAATTAAACCAGCCAACGAAACAACCGGCAGAAGCTATGTAGAAAATTACGTGTGCATAGAACTTAGGAATGCACTATTGTCACCTCGCCCAACAAAATCCAAAGTGAAAATTGCTGTGTAATATTTAGTATGCCCTCATACCCGCATGTAAAAACTAAAACTAAAGCTATTCTTAATAGCTAGTCGGTTCAAAAGCACAAACTCATGTAAATGAATACAGTTTTTTTTTGCCTTAAAATAGGCAGAAAAAGCAAACAGAAAGGTTCAGAGGCGTTTTCAATAATTCAGTAACCTCACTGACCTCACAAAGACTGGTGTGACTGCAGCCACGCCAGACAAGTAGTCAGTCAGGTGGCTGCTGAAATGTGACTTTGGTATTTGTAGTTGTGGCGAGCCTGCTCCCTCAGTCATAACATATCTTTGACTATTTTGTAATTAACAGTGAGCCTTAGAAGTTTTCTTTTTCAGTTCTTTTATTTGTTATGAAATGCCTCTTCTTTATGAAAGAGCATTTGAAGTATCTGAGGGTGAAAGGACTTTGTTTGAGGTTCTTTTGTGCATTTGAGAACAAATGACACGACCGCACTGGCAGAGATAAAGTACCTGATGCATGTAGGTTAGGTAACAATGACAAACAGTGCTGTTATGAATGGACCATACTGTATACGGCAGCACAACGTAGGATTTATAAAATATTTTTGATTTTTTATACCTGACAAAGAGCAGAAGACAATTTAGAAGAAGACTCTTTGTTCAGGTGCTGTGAAGATATAGCCCACCTATTTATACTGTAACATCTGAAGTTTGTCTGTTGTAGTAGTATATCTGATCTGAATATTGGCTCAAATGTACGGTGGCCCTGAGAGGCCAAATGGACTGCAACTTAAGAAAACATCAGCAATAAGAAACATGCTGCAAAAGCACACAAAACACAACGGAAATAGGAAAAATGAAAACAGAACTAGGAAAAAACACAAGGGAAGTGTTTCTGGGGAGACAATAACCCGACGGAGCAGTTGCAGGAACCCAAAACATGGTATGCCTGTTTTATCATGATTCATGTAATACCAATGACAGATTTTAGGCTAAGAGTTAGGCTAACATGCTTACAGCTCATCTTTTCTTTCCTCACAAACCCGATAGATCCTCCACTTCTTTTAAGTGCCTCCCAATGCAATTCTTAGCATATTTTGGTTCCTGCAAGTGGTTATTGGTTATTGTCTCTCCAGAAGCACTTCCCTTGTGCTTTTGGAAATCTGTTCTTTCCTATTTGTGTTTTGTTTATCCTATTTCCGTTGTGTTTTGTGTGCTATTGCAGTGTTTTTCTTATTGCTGGTGTTTTTTTTTTTAAGTTCATCTGGATGTAGCATAACCAGTATATTTGCATTATGATGATTGTTCAGTGGTTATATATGCATATTAACAATCATGAAACTGACCTAACAGCCCATTGTTAGTCTCTAGTACAATTTCCGATCATTATGCAGATGTACTGTTTATCAGGCTGGGAAAACCTGCAGTCAGCTGAGACTGAAGAAGTCACATGGCTGAGTGTAAAAATCCAGATGAGTCCAGATGAACAAAATCAGCTTTCTGGAATTTCCTTACCTACACGAGCATTCATCAGGTGATATGTAGTGGGTGTTTTCTTGGCACACATTGGGCCCCTCAGTACCAAAGTTGTTTAAACACCACAGACTACCTAAGTATTTTTGCTGACTATGTCCATCCCTTCCAGCATAATAACAAACCATAGCACAAATCATCTCAAGCTGGTTTCTTGATCATCACAATGAGTTCACTGTACTCAAATGATCTCCACAGTCACCAGATCTCGATCCCATAAGGCGTCTTCGGGATGTGGTGGGATAAGAGATTCAAATCATGGATGTGCAGCTGACACATCTGCAGCAGCTGTGTGTTGCTATCATTTCAACATGGACAGAAATCTCAGAGGAATCATTTCGGCACCTTGTTGAATCTATGCCACGTAATACAGTGTCCGGTGAGTGTACAATGTGATCATTTTTAATGACGCGCTGACAAACAGCACAGTAGATTCTTGTTGTGAAGCTCCACGATGACTAAACTTTAGATGCTGAATACCCTAAAATGTTCTACATTTCTGCATATATCTTAAATAGAAGTTCCTAAAGACGATCTTAATGCTAAATGTCAAAGAATTACGGAAACACATTGATGGAGAATTACTAAGCTACATTTAAAGACACTGAAAAATCAACCTCAGCAATCTAATGTGTGAATTTTTAACTATAATCATAGAATATTAACTTCATCTTAGATTGCGAAATTCTCCAGATTGCCTATATGACAAGTGGAAAGTTATAATATTAATCTTTAACTGAATTGATGTGACGCATTTATGTGAAAGTGTTTACACGTTTAGCAATTTCAGTTAACAGTGGTGTGCTTTACTGATGGGGAGTTTTTTTCAGCTTTCCAGTGACGTGCAGATCGCCTCATTACAGTAGCAGTTGTGGGATGAATGCAAAGGTTGAAGTTACAAATAAGTGTCTTTAATGACTTGGAAATGTTAAATCTATTATGCATCGTATTGCTGCACAAGTCACTGCATTCCTCTCTGGAAAAATGAGGCAACAGGACATTTAGATGCCCTGCCTATGGTAATGCTATCGTGATAATTGGATCTTATTTCCTAAGTGCATTCAAGTCTTCTTGTAAGAGATCGTCACTTTAACTGATTGGAATTAATCAACTCAGAAGCCCAAGCCTCCCTTAGAAGGTTCCCCAATAACCCCATAGTTTTATGGATGAGATTACTGTCAGCTTTGAAGCCACAAAAACAGCGTTTGTTTAACCATTGTCTTTATGATCTTTTGTTCTGACGCACTTTGTGATCTTTATCTTGAAAGGAAATCTTAGTCACTTACTTACTTTACACTTGTGCACACCTGAACTTATCAGTTAAAATGCAGATGATATGATTGTGCACGTCCCATGATTTGTGGGAGTCAGGGCTTTTGGCCCATCTGAGAGAAAACAAGAAGAGGTCAGATCTGTCACTGGGGATTGATATCTGTGTTAGTGTTGCGTGAAGGCATGCTACACTCTGTTTCTGACTGTTCCTCTTCTCCCACTCTGTATGTTACACAACAACAGAGGAAAAGTACCCGTCCCAGTGTCAGGTATCAGTGAGCTGCTGTACGTCTGCTCTCATTTTATTCGGCCTCACACAAAACATTGTGCAAGATTACTTCCAAGAACTGGAGTACAACATGGAGCTGTTTTGATCCACCCAGACTGACACGAGGAAGAGATTTATGTTCTGGAGGGAGTGCACGGTCAAATTTGTTCATGCACTCGTGCTCCAGCACACAAACACACACTTGTGAATATACAGCGTGTGCAAGGCGAGCAAAGCAAGAGCTATAGCGCTTTCCTTCCTGTGCTGAAAATTCCTACTGGGCAATATGAACTGTCAATAGAAAATCTTCTTCTGCACATCACTTGTGAAATATATGAACTTCTAATCTTCTCTTCTGAAAATTAAGTGAAGACAAGGACACAGAGAGTGTGTGGAGCCTCACCAAGCTTTATTTACATGCGCACTATTTCTTATACAAACTTCAAAATTCAAAATGTAATACACAGGAAAATACCCACTAACATTAAGTTGAGAATAAGCAAGATTAATAAAGAGCAAAAGTTCAAAGGGAAAAGTTCAGAGTGTGTATGAAAGGGAGCTGGCCTGGGCTTCTTAACAAGGATGGAAGGACTCATAAGAAGATAATATAAAGAAAATGTCCAAGAGGTGATTAAGGTTTCTAGTGGTATGTGTCTATTTTTGCTTTTCTCAGCTTTAAACCAGCATATTTTGTTCTGCGCGTGTGTGTCGAGCATGAGAGGAGGTCATCTGTGCCTGAATGAAGCAGTGGTTTTGTGAAAGGCCTGCTCAGCTATGACTACGAGAAAACTACCCTCCCAAAGAGTCGATGCACTTTTACACCGAGCCGAGTGCACATAATGTTAGGAACGCCTTTTAGATTTGATATTTCCCAAATTGATAAGAGCTCTTTTCAAAGATGACTGCGTTCCCCGGATTTCACTTTACCTGTCGTCTTCACAGGAGTAAGTAATTTTAAGTACAGACAGTGTAGATGAATTCAAATGCTTAACAGTTCAGGTGATGGCTCAGGAGTCCCCCTGACAACAGAAAAGACAGATAGTGTTCTGGAAATTTTAGATGTAGCAAGGTGTTGGTAATTCCAGCTTGCTGACATTTTCACTACGTCAGTGTAATGGGTTTGTAATAATAATAATAATAATATCGGAGGATGGTGCAAGTGCTCCTCTTTAAGCCCTGATTATTACTTTTTTATTTTTTAATTTTTTAAAAAGGAACAGAGTGTTTTAGCACTAAAAACACAGTGTTCCTCTCAGGTTGAGAAAGGTCCAGCTAGCTCATGCGCTAAACCTCAGTTAGTACAACAGACCATTCTAGCCAACCATGCACACCCACTCCTCCTTCCTTCCTTAGCTTCAAAGAGATATACACGAATCTGTACACTGATATACATGACAGGGAATACACTTCATGTCACTGCACCCAAATGGAGAAGGGGTCTCCAAATGCTACAACAATGGTGCCTTCCACCATTTCCAAAATCTGGTTCAACAATTAAAATTGCTGGTAACAGTTTTCCCTCCCTACCCGGCGCATGATGTATTTGCTATTTCTTCAAATTCAGAGGTATGACAAACCCCAAGGGTCAAGTACTACATGAGCATATAAGGACATACAGCGAGTAAATATGCATTTCACACGGTTCATAATGCATAAATACATACATGCATACAGTCGGCTGTTCTGTATGCACCGCGAGGAGCTACAAACCCTCGTGAGATTAATTCAGTTGAAATAAAACTCCATCAATAAACACGTACACACGTTAACATGTATTTAGGAGATACAGGAAGTCACCTGCAGGAGCACCAGGCGTGTCCACGAGGGGATCTGTGTGTGTGTGTGTGTGTGTCAAGAGTCAAACAAGAGGAGAAAAAAGCTATGACAACAAAACCAAAAAACAACAGACTGTGTGAAGTAATAATCCTGACATTTATCGTCCTTCTAATTCTTCATCCTGGTGGCCAAAAGTTCACAGGTTACAAGTTCAGAAACACAAAGAAAATATGTTTCCCCCCCAAGAAACGTTAAAATACTACTCGACTGTGGCGTGACGTTTCTTAAATGGAAAGCCTTCCTTCCTCACCCCCTGAGTGATTCTGTATATGCATAACAAGCCCCACAATCTCACGACAAGAAACCAGCAGAGCTTAACATGGATCCCTGCTATTTTTTGCTTTTTTTTTTTTTTCCCCGTGTGTGTGTGTGTGTGTGTGTGTGTATTTTAAGTGTGTGCATAAATGTGTGTGCTGTCATTTGGCTGCCAGCATATCCTACTGTTTATTTCAAGTAATTTGGCAATATACAGAGATAGCTTATTGTTTTAATCAAGAAACAAATGGCTTCTAGAGGAATGAGCCTATAAAAGAAAAAAAAAAAGACAACAACCTTCTCCCTTTGCTCAAACTTATCATGCTACAAGTGGCCGCAGCTCTAGGCTTCTGTGGGTTTTGGGTAAAAACAGGAAAAAAGAACAGAAAATATGCACAGCTTCCTCGCAGGACAGGATTCAACACTGTTTATATAGCACCTGTTGTGGTGTGGAAATGTTCACAACCCTAGGACACAGGTTTTTGTTTTGGCTACATCGAATGCTGTGATAAATGACCTCAACAGAACTCACCAGAAGTTAGGAAAGCAATGAGAAGACATACAAGATCTTTTCCCTCTTGAATTTTTACCTGCCCTGCACTATTCTGTACCAGAAGTTTTCTTCCTCTAGTCTTTTGATATATACAAGGATAAAACAAAAGCTGTAGCAATCATCTAATCATAATATAACCCTCAGTATGCTGCTGTTATTTCAAAGTCATGCATCATATAATATAGAAAACAGCAAGTGCATTGTGTTAAATTGAGGAATTTAAACTTTTGGGGTTTTGGAGATTTCGCAATCTGGGGCAACGTTTCAGTTTGTCTACACATGGACTGAATAAGTGGCCACTCAGTGAGTATGACACTCCCATTTCCACCTTTTCATTTCACCAGTACAATGACTCTTTCTCTACAGACATTTTTGATTAAGAAACAAATATGATAAAACAGGAACTCAAAAAACAACAACAACAACAACAACATATGACATTTAAAATTACTTAGAACAGTGGGAATTTCTTTTTCAGTATTACACGTCTCAGGAAACCACTGGATCTGATTTACACCACAACATGTCTTGTTTTTTTTTTCTCTTTACACTTCAGTGGGAAAAACTGCACCATGCTCTCCTTCGATTCTTTGCTTGCCATTTAGTCCTCAATTTCCACCTGAAGACCCCTTTTTGATAAGCAGTGTCTCTTTGATATCAGCAGACTGGGCGTCAAAGGAAAATTGCATAATTCTAAGATTTGTGAGTTTCTTGTGATTGTTAGATGTAGCTTTCGTTTTTGCTGTTGTCGTTTCACAAGAAGCTTTGAGGGCTCATGCGCAGCATCTCTCGAGTCTGCAGGATCGTTCATGGTTCACCAGTGTGGGAGCGAAGGTAAAGCTCTCAAGAGGAAGTCTTCTTCTGTAAACACAGGGTTGGTTATTTTACATTGTGCTGATGGCAGGTTTGGCAAAAAGGATGTTGTGTGTCTGATCTTCTCTTGCACCACACAGGTCAGACCTGGAATGAAAAAGATATGATTATCTTTTTGTGTTCGTAAGAATGAAAATCTTTTCCCTTCTCAAGGTTTTAAGTCACATTTTTGAATAAGTAGATTGGCAAATGTCACTGGCTCATATTAACAACAAATTTCTGTTCACTGCTGGTTATTTGCAGCTGCAAGTTAGGTGCTTAAAGCTACCACTTCTGCATATGTTTCATAATACATGCATTTGAATATGAATTATTGAATATATGAATTATTCCTGATCAAGTCCTCATCACATACTTCCTGGAAACCCAAGAAACCAGTGGTTGACTGACATTTCTTCAGCAGTGTGCACATGACATCATGACATCACTGGAGAATCCTCAATTGAAGTTTATGGGAAAATTACTTCTTCTCACTCTAATTAAGACCTCAGTAAACGTTTTGCTGGTGAATTTATGGTCTCAGTCATATTTAATTAAGCATGATGTTCATTTCATAAATGGTAACAATAAATTGAAACAAATGAAGGGAATGTATCTGGGCAAGTCTTCCTTGTGGTAGACAAGTTGCTACTGTTTGATTATGCAGCTTTACTGGGTTCTTGATCATATTCAACCCTCACTCACGACTACAGGATTTAAAAAAAATTGATGATAATGGGCAAAATTCCCAATTCAAAGCTTCAAAACAATATCTTCAATGTCACAACATCATGGCAGCTATTTTCATCTTTTACAGACCAAATACTTATTTCACTCATGACAAGTAGATCAATTTATAACTTTTATGGGTGATATTCTTTCTCTGTCAATCAATTGAAACAACCTTTAAAATAGACACTGCTTATTTCTTTATAAGTGAGCAAACTTACAAATTCAGCAGGGGGTCAAATAATTATTTCCCCAAAATGTATATGCAGTCCACATCCTTATTAAAAACATGTAACATGTAAGGAAAAAAACTGCTGGAGAAGTTTTTTTATTGTGTCAATGTGATTTAGGAAGAACAATTAAGGTCGAAGTGGTTCAATAAAGAAAAAACCCCAGTAATTTCGTTCTGTGAAGTCCTTTCTTGACTCCTGTTATTATCACATCATCTTAGTGCTTTTGTCTAAGGCTGTCTCTATTCATGACACAAATAACTCTACAACCCTACTGTGAGCATGACGTGTACTAGACCAAATTTTACAGAGTTTTTTTCAGGAAAAAAACAAACAAACTAATTAGCTCATACATCAAATTCCCCATGAGATACTTCAAAACAAACAACACTTCAATTTACATACCTGCTCTGCTCCCACCCTCTCAGCCGGGTACCCAGCTCTGAGAGGTCTGCTTGGTGTTTGTGAAGTTGCTGACTCCATTCATGTTGGCAAGAGAGTCAAAGTTAAAATCCAGGCCATCTGCATCCATAAGATCGTTCCTGATGATGGAGTCCATGTCGCATTCCAGGCTGCCATTGAATATGTCCAGGTCCAGATCTGTGGGGAAACGATCCTGATAGTTCCCTCCATTGCTGCTAACTGTCCCACTCAGGAAGATTGAGGTGTCAATCTGCATGGAGGAAGACCCATTTCCTCCCAGGGGTGAGAGCAGGAGCTGCTGTTTGGCATTAGCCAGAGTGTTAGCCTCATTCACTAGGTTCAAGCCTCCATTTATAGACCTCAGAGAGCTGTGATTGTGGTTGTTACTTCGCAGCATCTCTTGTTGGTTGCTTTGAAGTCCTCCAGTTGTCCCAAAAGTCATGACAGGATCATTGCGGAGCATGAGGCCACGGCGGGAGTTCTGGGAAACGAGGGCAGCTGCACTGGCCTGTGACATCAATGGATCTGACTGGGTCATCATTACATCACTATGGTTGTGACTGTCAGAGTTGAGCAAGTCTTGCAGTGTCTGGGTGCCAAAGCGGGTCGTGCTGATGCTGGAGAAGGACGTTTGCTTGTTCTCCTGGATGGTCTGCATGGGGGACGAACGCAGAGAGGAGCCCGCCGTGTGGGGGCCGAAGATGGAGTTACTGTAGCTAGCACTTCCATTAGAAGAAGAATTGGATGATGGAGAGGAAGTGGAGGAAGGTGAGGCTATCCCATTGGGTTTGGACCCAAAACTGAAACCTGAGGAACCATTTGGTGCAGTCTGGCTGGAAGTGGTTGGCACCATGCTGATGTTCTCCAGGAACTCATCCATTATGTCATCTGTGAGTCCATCATTCAGATTCATTGTACCCGCCAGGTCTGCCAAACGGGGCAGCTCAGTCGGCACAGCCTTCCCATTCGTCTTGGCGTTCCCAGGAGACAGTGTTCTGCCAGGACTGGAGTAGAGCATAGGCGAGAGAGGCGGCTCGTCATCAGGCACCTCGTCTAGCTCGGGGTTGGCCAGAATAGGTGAGAGGCGGCCACTCACTGTGCTGGCATTGGAGTTTGTGCGAGAGCGGAAGTCTGTCCAAGCATCCAGCTCCTCGCTGCTGCGTGAGGTCGGGCTTCCAGGCCACTTAGAGAGACCTGAAGGACTGTCCGCACCACCTTCACCAGCTGCAGCAGCTGCAGCCTGCAGGGCTGCCTTCTTCTTGGCAGCACGGCCGCGGGCGGACTTGGTGTACTTGTTGCTGTTGTCCATGGAGACTGCCCGGCGCCGTGGAGCCTTACCACCCTTTCCTCCTTCTGGATTGATCATCCACCAAGAACTCTTTCCTGTTCCCTCATTTTGGACGCGGATGAAACGACTGTGGAGGGATAAGTTGTGTCGGATGGAATTCTGTAACACAAAACAGAGAAGAAGACTCAGCTGAGTGCTGTGTGGAAAATACTTTTTGCGACAATTACTCAAACTATGCCTGTCACCAGTATGGATTTGTATCCATTCTTCTTTTTGCCAGTGCAATATTCAATGAAAACCTCTCATTAAGTTCAACAACACTGATCCATAAACCACCCACGAACGCTCATTCTGCAGTCACGTAAACAGTTCTTCTCAGTGACTAGACGTACAAACAGCAAAAGCCTATTGTTTCAATTGTTGATCCACTAAATATAGACAGGCTCACATTAACATTGTGCACCACTTAGCACTGATGTCTGCATTGTTCCCGCTGTAGCTTTTGTGTTGTGGGCATAAAAGAGAAAAGAGAGAGACAGTGTTCTAAAAATCAAGCCTCCTCAATAATGAATGACACATACAAAGAGCCTCTATATGTCAGATCATGTGTGTTTGCGTGTGACTGTTTGTCTTGGCTGGTGTGTATTGATCAGCTCTGAGCTCTTTTCTTGTGAGAGGCCAAAAGGCCCACTGTGGGGCAACTTTTTCACATGACAGTCCCTGCCAGTGATCAAGAGTTTCATTCACGACACAGAGACGTACGCGCGCATTAAAGGCCCAAATGACTACATAACAACCCTGTTGAAATGCTTGTTGTCTTGGTGCTATGTTAGCATTAATAGTTAGCAGGCGTACATTTGTTCGTGCTTCACATTGTGCAGAGACTTTCACCACACTAGCAATCATTGTCGAGCTACTTTCACACGTGCACTGCAGCCCAGAGGTTTTCTAGACATTACCCAGAAACGCAAATGTCAAACTCAGTTGCATCTAACATTAAACACTCTTTACCCTACCAGCTTAACAGTACAAAGTCTGTGTCGTGTACAACCCATCCTTTTTTATAAATAGAGCCAGTAATATGCAGAAGGACCCATGCCATCATGGGTCCTTCTGCACATCTTTTTTCATGCATCTCCCATCACCGTAATGTTGTCATGTGCCACATAGGACAAAAGGCAACTTCACTGCTTGTGTAGATCTGATCCTCCTGGAGTTCATGTGTAACTTCAGCCTGTTATCTGTCCATAACCTTGAAAATTGTGCATGGTAAAAGTGGTGTACTTATTAAACTTCATGTTAGAAGTGTAGAAGTGTCAGAATGATTATGTTAGCCAAACTAAGAACAGGTGATACTGAGGTGACTATCTGATATTTCTAGTAGTTTCAGAACACAAAAGACTGAGAGAGTCAGATTGGCTTCTTTTGGATGCAATGGCTTGGGTTATAGTTAAACCACAAGATAAGAGTCAAAGGCCAGTAACAGATAACACAGCTTGATAAAACTGGGATACTATTTAAACAAGAGGTCTTGCAAGTTTTATTCATGTGTGTCATTATGAGTTTCCATTTGCACAATAGCAAAGATTCACATGCCTTTTTTACTTTAGAGAAGTCTGTTCACTTCAGTACTCTTTTCAATAATTAAATAATGCAGCTTAAACTGAGGATTGCATTGTGTAAAAGCAGTAATTTAAGACTTGAAACTCAAACTTGATCCCTAAATTACAAACATGTTCTTATCCATCTGGACATCCACCCCCCCTTTCCGGCCATCGCACACATGCTCCCACACAACACACACACCGCCATCTGGTTACATAACAGGACATCATTTCATGGATCTTTTTATGACAGGATAACAATGTGTACACACAGCCATAGTCTCAAATTTCAACTCACAGTAACACCATTAGGAGTCTTAAAAAAAACATGCATTTTAATGAAAAATAATTCTGTTCTGGATCACTAACTTATATGTTTATAACCTTGCCTCTAGCATTAATTACACTTTCCCCGTCTTCTCAATTTATTGCAGGCTTTGCTGAATTAATTATTTTGCCTCAGTCTCCTTCTTTTTCCACATCCCCTCCTTCTTCCGCAGTTTCTGTTGTTTCACAAACACATAGCTCTTATGGGCCCTGTGGGACTCTGGGGCTATGCTATATCCTCCCATATAAACAACCCAACCGCCATCCACAACATGCACGCAATTTTCCCCTCTCCTTTTACCTCTTATGTATATTTTTACTCATAAAGACGGAACAGACTTCTGGGTTCAAATCAGCGAGAACCAACATCTTCTTGTTTTTGTGGGAATCACAATATTGTTTTCCACGAAGCAGCACCGTCTTTACCAGGCAACAGTTTACAGGCAATTTGGTCAGGACTGTTATTCTGGTCAAAGGCAGTTCAGTCAGAGAGGAGAGAGAATGGGTTTAAGTTACATTTCTGAATGCTGCGTTGGCAGAGAAAGATCTCTGGGGCCAAACTGAACCCATGACCCTGTGTGAGTGTATGCATATTTGAGCGTGTACTATGGGTGCGGTTGTGATAGTTATATGAAAACGCTCTTAAATGGTTTGCAACTGTTATGCAAAAACTTGTTTCTGTTGGAGCATATGCTTCTTCCGACCCTTGCTATGCATTGCATAGAATCATGAATGATGGTGCGAACATATTTCTCAATTGTGCACCGTGTATTCTGCAGTGAGGTAAGAGGGGAATAAATACTAGAGAGACCAGTGTTTATCCTCTGCCGGCATCTCTCGAGGCATGACGTATTGCTGCTTTATTACAGAACACACACGTACATAAATGTTTCCATCTGCCAAGAAGTTATAAATAATGGCAGGGGATCGGCTTTGTAAAGGAAAAATAAAAACTTTGGCGGGATGAATAATAGGAGAATTTCTTAAAAAACAGAGTTTCTTTATCCAGCTGGTGTAAACATTCACCTGCCAGCGCCCGATACTTCATCAGTCCTTCTCCCTCGAAAGCCACTTGTTTAATGCATCTCTTTTTTTGTGCCATTGCTCGTTTCCTTCAAATGTCAAGTGTGATATTTCATAACTTTGTGTGACGGGCAAGTGATAAAAGCAAGCAGGGCATCTGCAACCACAGCATGGACGAGAAAATTTGGATCCATGTGAAAGGGAGGATAAGAACATGATGATTACAAGATGAAAGAATGAATAATGTGCATGCTGTCAGTACAATGTGTGATAAACTAGTAGAAGCAAGCCCTCCCACATACTCTTCCTCACAAACTGCACTGATCACCACTTTTATTCTGGAGATTTCAAGGATTTCCTAGACACAGTTTTCCGTGTTTTTTTTTTTTTTAATTTGCCTTGAGCACCACAATCCGAACTGTGCATAGATGCAGCACTGCCTGCGGTTTAGTACATGGAAAGTATGTTGTTTTATGATTTTGGTGGCCTGACCTTTTAACCGTTTAAAACATTTTTTACTTTGCATTTCTTGCAGACATTTAGCCTGTCGTGCAAACCACAACATCTCATTTCTGTCTCCTGTGATTCTTCTACTGCATTTAATGACACACCCAGCATATCGTTGAAATTTCCATGAGTTCATTAAACTCAATATAAAACATAAGAAAAACTCTTAAGACACATATGGTGAGCCCAATCCAAAGTCCTGGAGCTTAAATTTAAAACCCACCTCCTCCTGCCCATCTTAAGCTTAAATTTCCCGTCATTACTGACATGCACTCACTGGCCACTTCTTTAAGTACATCAGTTCAACTGATTGTTAGTGCAAATATCGAATTAGCCAATCATATGCTGGGATTTTCCCACACAATCATGTCTAGGGTTTACAGAAAATGGCCTGAAAAAGAGAAAATGCAAAAAATGTCTTGTTCCTGTCAGGTGTGACGTGGGATTGACATCATGGATGTGCAGCCTACATATCTGAAATGACTGTGTGACGCTATCATGTAAATATGGACCAAAATCTCTGAGGAATGTTTCCAGCACCTTGTTGAATCTATGTCAAAAGACTTAATGTAGCCTGAGAGTAGATTTCAAAAACGTGATAATATCATTACAGCTCTTTCTTGGAACTATTCTCTTACTTTGAGGCGACTTCCTTTTATTGATTTATTTTTAAATGTGCCTGATGGTTACCACCCCCAAACTATTAAAGTTGTTTCATTTGCTGCAAATTTGCACGTTAAGAATTTATGTGTGAACATGGTAAACTCACAGTGTGAGCTGAGTACTGTATACATACTGCTGTAGCTCCTTTGGGGTATTCCCGAAGCCCATTGATAAAAACAGCTCGCTGAGACAGCAGCTCTGAATCATAGCTCCTACTATGCAGCCACGGCAGCTAAATAACGCACATACACACCTACAAACAGCAACAAAAATGAAACTGCTGATACTATCCAGGTAACTTTTGGGACTTTTTTCTTTTTAAATTCTTTCTTTCTTCAGACCTCCTCTTATTTCTCTCTCAGGTGAGCTTTAATTTCTGAGACTTGAAGTTTAACAGGAGGGCCCTGTTACAAAGGCAGACAAATTGATTTTTTTTTTAACTCAACCTTGCTTTTCATTTCTTGAAAAGAAAAAAAATACTTCTTCAAAGATGTAGTTTGACAGTTTAGCATTGTTGAGAGTTACTTTAGCATCCGTATTACTCTCATACCTGTTGGTTAAATAGGACGTGACAGCCAGAGTATGATTATCTTTACACGGCACAAAGAGTGGAACGTTGGCAGCGACGACAAAAACTTGAATTATAATTGTGATTCAGTTGTGCTTGCAGATTTTGTTAGCCTCACAAAGAGCCATCCTAGCAATTTAAACACTCCTGAGCTAAACAAACCTCCAAGTTAGCCATAGCTTTATATTTAGACAGGCATAAGTGTGGCTCGAGAAGCTTTAATCATTTAATTTTTGCCAATGAAACTGATAACAGACACAGATTGCACCAACATCTGATTTGATATTTAAAATAAAGTGCTCTTTCTAATGATGTTTTCTCTGACTCACCTCTGCTCACCTAGATAATGCAGGTTCAGCTATCAACTGTTTGGCAGACCGGTTATCCAGGTTTAAAAGCCAACTAACTCAGAGTAGCCAGATAAAGTTGAATTTGCTTGGTGAGACAGGCCCCAGCCGGGTGTGTGTGTGTGTGTGTGTGTGTGTGTGTGTGTGTGCACCAGCTGCAGCTAAAACTTAGGAACACATAGGCCTTTTTGTCTGTCAGCAACATGTGGGAACAATTAATCACTGTCAGCAACCACGCTAGGAATCTCCCTCCCTGCTTTCGCTCAATCCTCAAATTTTTGAAGGTGTGTCAGTGAATGCATAGAGTATTTTTGCATTTATGCAAAACTGATTTGCCGGAGGTGCAGGTGTGTTATAGGCACAATGAAGTTTTTAAACAAACAAGGGGATTGTAAGTGCACTCGGGAAATTTAGACTGATGTATAGGCAAAATGTCGTGTTTAAAATGCAAAGAAAGAAACGACCGAAAAGTCATTTAAAAGCAGATTTCTCTGATTGGTTCAAACGATCCTGGGAGCGCTTTGTAATTGGTTCTTGCAGTAGCAGTGGTGATTGGTGGAGTGAATGTGCTTTATGTAGCCAGGCAGTACAGAAAAGGGAGGGTCTACGTGGTGTTGCAAGTGTATTTCATCACCCAGCTACAGTACATATTTAAACTCCAATGTATGAACTGGGTCAGTTTCACTTTGCCTTGTACTCTGTGTTCGTTTGAGAGAAGTGTGGACACAAGAGAGTGTTCATGTGAAGGTGAAAAAGGTGTGAGGGGGCAAGGAGGGCGCAGCTTTTCATGTGTGCAGGAAAGAGTTGTGTCATGAGGTTATAATGTCATGGAGTCATTAGAGAGCACTGAGTCAAAGGTGCTTTGAGGTTGCACTTTTCACCCCATACATCTTACAACTCCACCCCTTTTGTCCTGCTTCCACCTCCCTGATTGGACAAACTGCGTGACCTGAGCCTCACACCTATGGTGTACTTAACCATCAACTGGTACACTGTGCATGTTTTCGAGAGCCCTAGACAAATACAACTTTATCAGCCATTATGTAAACCAGCAGTGATCTGACACCAGTGTCAACAGAGACTGCTGCAGGGTCAAGTGTACAACTATCACAAATTTAGCTACTATTTAAGATCAAGGAGTGATATATGGACAAGCTTATAATACATCTTGGCTTCCCCTGAAGTTTGGCGTCTTTACAGAGTGCAAATAAGATTACATTTGTGCAAACAGGTGGTAGACAGCTTGCTGGCAAATGTACAACAGATATGACCATAAAATGTTTCTGAGGCAAACGCAAGGGACAAAGAGGTCTTAGATATGATAACTCTGAACGTCATAGTTTTTATGATTCCTCTGTTCTCTTACAATTCTGCTATGCTTATGATTTACACTAACCTTTCTATAACGATCCTATTCATTCTTACTGCATGAATTTACTGGGTTTCTATTATTTAAAATTGCAGCTTGTTAGCAAGCTGTATTTGCAGAGTGGTGCATTTACTGGCACTTTACTTTGTTGTGCAAAATTTGCAGTAAAAGTGGATGCCAGTGCAGACTTTAAGAAGTCACTTACTCAAAAGTGCTTTGCAGCAAGTCTGAGTCGAACCTCATGGCTGCTGGACTCCACCAGGGCTATCCTTTGACACCTATCCTGTTCACAACTTTTATGGAAAAACTTTCTAAGCCTAGCCAAGCAGTGGAGGCTTTCCACTTTGGTGGCCTTGGGATCACATCTCTGCTTTTTTGCAGATGATGTGGTTCTTTTGGGTTCATCAAGCAGTGATCGCCAGCTCGCACCGGGGTGGTTCGCAGGTGACTGTGGTGGGAATGAGAATTAGTACCTCCAGGTTTGAGGCTACGGTTCATTAGTGACAGGAGAGTGGAGGGGGAGGACGGACAGACTGTTGTGGCATCAGAAGTTGATCTGCATTCCTACTCTCAACTACAGCCATTAGCTTTGTATCGCAACCAAAAAACCCCCCCAAAAGAAATCTCAGATACAAGCAGCATCTTGAGGGCATTCTAGCAAGACTCCTTCTGAATGGTAGGAGTTTTGAGCATGAGTAGACCGTAGGGCAGATCCAGGACACGTGGTGAGACTGCATAACTTGGCTGGACAGTGTTCCCTTGGAAGAACTGGAAGAGGTGCACGGGGAAAGCCAGAAAAAGGGCAAAAAATGGATGGATGGATGGATGGATGGAATTTGGCTTTTGAGGAGTGCAAGATAATGTAATGTAGAACTCACTACTATCCATCCTTCTGGTTCTGGGTCATGTGATGTTATGTAACAACTTGGACGAATTGAGGAGAGTCATGTGGAAAAAAAAAAAAGTCATTTGTGCAAACATATATATAAAACACACATTCTCGCATGAACAGCTAATCTGAGTGTGTAAGATGTGGCAGAGAGCACTGAAAGCGTAGCCAGGTAACGTCAGACAGAGGTGAAGACGACACGCAGGTCTTTGACACGTAGATGGCGGATTATAAATAAACTGCCCTGCTGGTCTGTGCTAACACTCCCCGAGAGGGGACGATTATTTATACTGTGACCCTTCACAAACACACACACGCTCACATAAACACACACACATACACTCGGCCCAGGTTCCAGCTGCCCTGAGCTCTGGACCTCAGACAGAACATTCCATTCTCTTCAATCATATGTGCGTTTCCTGGCCAGAGGCTGGGTGTCTCTCCGAGTTTGTGTGTGTGTTTAAGTTTCCTTTATGTGTGTGTGTGCTGAAGAGGGATCTGGTGCTTACTGGTAGGATCCTCAATGTGCTTCTAGTTCCTTTGTACAGTTTGTTAATTCGGTTAACTAAGGCACACACAAACAAAACTTAAGTGTCATTTAAGGTAAAAAATTTAATTTTGACAAAAAAACTTACATCTTTAAAACAACTTTAAAACCTGATTCACATATCACAATGTAAACGGGAGCAACAAAAATGCACAAATGCTGTTTTCCACAATTGTGACCCGATTAAAGATAGATAAGAAGCTACTGACATCACAAATGCCTTACTAATGTAATATTAACCTCTCTCTCTTTCTCACCGCTTCCGATTCGTCTCCTTCGCTCTCTTTTCTGTTTTTTTTTAACTGAATAATGTGTAAGGCCCCATGCTCAAAGAGCTCCTTGTTTACTCTGACATTTCCTCCAATCACTTTGCCTGAGTCGGGGGGAGTTGGCTCACCCATCCCACTTCAAACGACCAATCAGTGTAGATCATGCAAACGTAATGGTTAGTCATGTTACCTTGCCTAGGCTTCACTGGGTCAGTGTGTTTTTATCAGTACTGGGGCACACAAACGAGCGCGTACACACAAACACAGAGCAACTGGTGGGGTCAGGGATACATCCCGGAAGAAGCAATAAAAAAATCTTATTTCTGACATCAGCACACAAAGAAACATGAGTTTGCGAGACATATGTAGCTGTACATTAACCAACATGTTGTTCATTATAGCTCAGAACAGCGTGTGTAGTCTTTGCTCTGGGACAACACAGGACATCCCTGCTGGGTTTCATCAACCCGAGTTCCAGGACACGGCGTCCTAAAGCTACAGAGCAAGTGCGCCTGCCAAGAACATATACGCACACACACGCGCATGCAAATACACACCCACACACACACACACACACACACACACACACACACACACACACACACACACACACACACACACACACACACACAACTAAGACAAAGATGACTTCTTCAGACACAGAAGGAGAAACAGGCTTGCAAGAGAGAGTCTGAGTGCAAAGCTGTGTGCATCCAAAATCAGGAACAAATCTCTCGTATCCGTGCTGTTTTGTTTCGTAAGAATTCAAGCTGTGCTACTGCTAAAAGCTGCGCATGCAAGTGAACTTGCACATGGATCAGTCAACCCATACAGATAACTTTCTATTCCAATATTAATCGAGCCTAGCTGTTAAATCCCTGTTATATTAATGCCAACTTGAGCTCTTTTAAGCTCCTTCAGTCTAAACATAAAAATGTACCAGGCACTTAATGAAGCAAGGACCAGACATCTGCCAGTGTTTTGTAAAGAGAACCAGAGTTAAAAAAAAAGAAAAGAAAAAAAAAGCTTTTAATATATTTGACGATAAGCTGCTGTTAGATTCAAAATACATTTGCTTTGTGGAGTTGTTTGGGTTTTTCTCTGGCCGTTCTACCCTGGCTTTGGGATGATGCTGTGGTGACTCTCGGCCTGCCCTTTTTAAGAACTTGAACGATTTCATCAACAGACATCTAAAAATAGCGAAAGACCAGAGGGCGAGCCTGCCAGCGATGATAATCGTGGCGAGTGAGCGCTGATGACAGAAGAGCCATTAGAGGAAAACACATTGACGTGTGATGGCGCAAGGTATACCCGAGTACAAAGAGAGAATAGTAAAAAAGACAAGAAAGGCTAACCACCAAATGATCCCACTAGCATGCATTACAGAGTATTCCTGTGTGAACAGGTGATTAATGAGTCTGTGTGTGTGTGAGGGAGAGATAGAAAGTCATTGAGAGAGACTCGAGGAGACAGAGCTAGATAAAGTGTGAAGGAAAAGAGGACAGCCTCAGTATTAAGAGTAGCAGGGTGCCCACATGATTAATTACATCTCTGTGTGATACGAGCAGAGCTGAAGTGCAGAGGGACAAGAGGTGGTGGGGGAGGGAAGGACCAAATCGTATAAAATGATCAGGACGGGGAATGTTGCCATTCCTGTGAGAAAATATGGTGCAGGTGACAAGGAATCCATTGGGGTATGAGCCTGGCATCTACACCTCGCCACTCAAGACACATTTCAAGGACAATGTAGGAAGACAGTGTGATTTATTTATCGTTCATTTTCAGCACAAGCAACAGCAGGTGAAGGAGTTGACGTTGATGTCTTTCATTAAGTTTCTCAGTGAATGAAACGGAACAAACCACACAGCAGTATTATTTACCAATTTCTTTAGTTTAACTTGATTCTGTTTATCAGTAGTGAGTTTATTCTGCCTTACATACTAACATGCAGGCTCATAGGTGCAACTCTGTGGCAGCCCCAAAAAATGGGGGGGAAATTATTTTAATAGTTGAAAGAAAACCAAGAAAAGAAGAACAGGTCAGGTCAGTGGAAAGAAAAGAGGAGGGACAGTAGTAGGAAGGGAGGGCGAGGAGACATACATGACGTTTTAACGTGCACCGCTTAGGTGAGGGGTCGACTGAGGTTTGCCGCCTCCTTTAACACCCCTCTTCCCTGTGTGCATAGCGGTATTTTCACTGAGGACTTGTCTGAGCTCTGTACAGAACAAAATGTTTTTAGGTAAACTGAGGACACAGAGTGGCTTATGAATTACTCTGAGGGTCTGTGAAAGATTTATGAAAGAACTGCGCACCCTGATTTTTCTCAGCAAAAACAATACAAAGAAGAACTGAAGTACAGAGAAGATTCCCCCACTCTTGACACCGTGGATTTTTCTTAGTAACTAAAAATAATTTCTAATATTGTCATTTATTATTTCTGCTCTACAAATGTTTTCCTCGTGACTTCTGTTTTTTCTTTTCACAGAGCACCACTCTGTACTACCAAAATAATACATTACTAGTGTCACCAGATGTGTTTTTTTTAAAAAGAAGAAAAATCTGAGAAAATCCTTTTATCATATGTTTGTTTGTTTTTTCTAATAAATGAATTTTCTTTTGTGTATTTCTTATAGTTCCGTGTTTTTCCCCATTTAATCAGTGTTTATTAGAAATTGATATCTATAGTATTCTATAGTATGATTTTACGCAACTGTAAGTTGAAAATGCCATTTAATAGCACATGCCCATGGTACAGTACTGTTTGTTCTGTGTTGTTTGGTGGTTGCTCGGCAACACGACAACGTCACAACACAACATGGATAATTGCAGTTTTGTTAGCTGTCACGAAATCAAGATGTTATTATGCTTTTATAAAGTGTTGTTGATGCGTAGATGCTACAAATTGTTTATTTTTAGCCCGTTTGTGGGTGGTTGCTAGGTAACATGATGATTTCATAATATCTGCTATAGATAAGAACCTTCACGGTGCACAAAGGTGTACCCTTGTGCCAATTTTGGCTGCTGAACTCCTGATTGTGTAACAGGAGTTGGTAAACAAACAGGGATTTTTGTACATTATAGCCTAGCTTGGAACAAGGCAGGAAACTAGCAATAGCTATGAACTCTCACGCAATGTACTGGCACTATTTTAAATGCCATAATTCCTACCAAGTAGAAATTATTATTATTATGACCATCATTATTATAAACATCATGTCGGATTGTGGACACAGAGTAGGTTTTTCTTCACTTCTCTGTGTCACAAGACAAAAAGGATTGTAGCAATATGAGGCCTGTGACTGTGAACTTGTTAGTACAGTTGTAGTGCTGCCTATGTTAATAAGAGTTGTAAGAGAACTTAAGTCAAGACCTTGAACTTATGTAACACAAACATTTGCGCAAGTCCTGCCAAACTGTCTCACTGTATCTCCTTAGCTGTAATAAATGTATTAAACTTTTCTTTGCCTATTCAAGAGTTCACTTTTCACTGATCTTGCAACAACAATCCAAAACAGACCTTTGCCAGCAAATGTCTAGCTACTTTAGCTGCAATGTGTGTGTGTGTGTGTGTGCATGCAACTCTGAGGTGTGTCGTTTCTTTGGCCGAATATTTCCACAGCACAGGCTGCCTGATGCCTCAGGCTGTAACCCGGTCATGCCTGCGTTTCTATCACTTGCCGTGTGCACTGTAATAACCTCTGAACCTATCAATTCACTCCGCTGAAGGTGAGCTATGATCTCGTTTGACAGATCACGGCGATAACAGTGTTGCACATGATCATGTAACAAAATACTAGTCCACAAATCGAGTTTGACCTCAGTTGTTTGAAACTTGTGACTTGCTGTTCCTTGTTTGTATGTGAGTATTTGCGTTGTGATTGGTGCCTTGGTTGCTGTAGGGGAATTCACATCTGGTCCAGATTATCTTGTGCTGAGTTGAGGCCCTGCTGGTGTTCATGGGGCTCTTCACTCTAATGGTGCTAAAAACAGATACAGTACACACAGCAGACCGCAGGGCACTGATTTCTACCATATGCTGTACCATGACAAACATTTAGAGGATAATTGTGGTTTATTGTAACCCGGTCTTTATTTTTGCAGTTCTGCTTGCTCTAATAATAACATGATGCTGAAATTTGATTTCTGAGAAACGGGAGTGTGTGACACTCATAAAAGGATATCTAGCTCAGCAAGAAAAACAAGCAATCAGTCAGTCTGATGGGTATCAACCCCAGAGGTCAGTCGAACTTATTCTGAAAGGGACCCAAAGGTAAATTATGAATTGCCGATTGTAAACACTGAGCTCAGTTTACAGATACCAAGTTAATTCCTTGCAGTTTAACCTCAAAATAGAGTGGTTTAGATAATCCCGCAAAACTCAGTGTGTAACTTGCAGGTGTGCGTTTCTCCACCGTCATGCAATATTTCACACTAACACATAGAAATGAGTGCCAAAGCTACAAGAATAAGAGGTTATTAAAGCCAAACCTAAGCCTTTGTGATGACAAAGCATGCTGCAAACTCATTTGTGTTTATTTTTTTATGACTTGTACCAGTTTGGCCAGTGATACTGCCAAAAATGAAAATTAGATTTTTTTTTAAAAATCTAATAGGTCGGTTTAACCTCACCTGATCTAACCAACACCTCTGCAACAGAAAGTGTTTCTATTTGACTTCATGAGCATTTGAGTGCATGTCCTTGTGTGTGTGTGTGTGTGTGTGTGTGTGTGTGTACTTGAGTGTGTGCCTTCTTCTCTGCTGATGTCAGCACTTTCAGGCCTGTCAGCTCTCTTCCTCCCACACACCAGCTGAGCAGCAGGAGAAAGGGAGCGAGGTGGCGGTGAAGGTCTTTGACATGCATATGCTCACATTGTGGATTTCATGTTTGTTTCAGTGCAAGTGGAGATCCTAAGTAGTGTTAATGACCAACTTTTTTAAAAATTTTAAATATGCAATTAGTAGTGTTGCAGAGGGACACAGTTAAGAGGGCTTCCCTCTCCATATGCTCTTTAAAGTGCTTTTAAAAGTGAAGAATATCAGTGAACAATTGTCCACCGATATTACGGTGCAGGAAAGATTCCCGTCAGTCATGTTACAGTTTTGGTTGCCTCTGCAAGACAGACAAATCACGCACACACTCTGTTAAAGCACACACCAACCGCACTGACTCAGACCTATGCGTTTTGCCCCAGCAACAATGAGCTACTTTTTCAGCCCCTCTGGGCTCAAGCCCTCTGAGGAATCACATGACTTCCTGTTTCAAGACAAAAGGAAGGCGAGCTGCAGCTGCCTCAACTCTGACCTGGATTTACAGTTTCTACAAATACATATTTTCATTTCTGTCGTTTCTAACTGAAAACGTACAAAGTCTGTGATGAAATACCCCCAAAATCATGACTACTGAATTCAAAGGTAAAAAAAATAAACAAAATAACAACAACACAAAAATCCACAACTGGCATCAACTGTCTCTCACTTCGCACTTTGTGTCCTTGTGTAAAACCACAGTTTCCCCCCTTAATGTACTCCTTTCTCTTCTATTCCGCTTTCATCACTTCCTGTGACAGAGATGCTGAAAAACCTGGTTTCTAGAGCAAAGCAGTTGTTCTATGACCACATAACACACTGCACCGGTCTCCGTAAGTGCACGGGTTTGCGTGACCGATAGAATTATGGCTGATTAAACATCACTGTTTGTGTGGATCACTGCAGTGGAGCTTGTGTGTGTGTGTGTGTGTGTGTGTATTTGAGCATGAGCAAACATGAGCTCAGAAGTTTTACGCAGGTCTGTTTGTGTAAGTGATGCAAGTGTCAGTTAAGCTTATTAATTATGAAAAGTAGCTCATGATAGCGTAAACGTGCACGTCCTCTTCACCGATGCACACTTGCACACACGTTTGTTTCTTATGCACATTATGTGCTGTTAGGTTTGCACATGACCCTACGGATCATATTGTGCAAGCCGTTTTTGCGTTTTGCATAGCTTATTTGTGGATTGACAATTTCATAGCGCTAAATCAAGAATGACATGTGAAATTCCTGATCTACCCGAAACAGTGAGTGGTGAAAAACGAAACACTCTGTACGTGTGTGCCTTTTTTTTTCTTTTTTTTAAAACTTTGACATAGGACATGAACTTAAAACCATAGCCACAGACGGGTGTAGTGAGTGTCATTCTCAGAAGCACAGTCTCTTCTGTGATTCTTATCTCCACCTCTGTTTCACATCTGCCTACAAGAAAAGCTCAGTTTTAGTTGTTTACGGGGCTCCTAATTACTGAAAAAATAAATAAATAAATCTTGCACAAGGCTGTCTGTTTTTCTTCTGTTAGACCTGTCTGGATTTTATTAAGACTTTCTGGTATGGAAGAGCTATGCTGTGCTTTTATGCAATATTAAAAAACACACAAAAGGAAGTGACAGGGAGTCTGGGGGAATGAGAGCAGACATGCTGAAAAGGTTATGAGCCAGACGGTGGTGAATTTTAAATTATGCATTTTTGTCCAAACGGACCAGTCACTCCAGTTTTTTTTAACACCTCATAGAAAGCACAGTGAAAAACAAGTCTTCACTATAAGGAAGACACTTCTGTCATGAAACAAGCAATAAGGCAAATTAAACTCCTTATTTAAGCTTCTCCTTTTTCGCTTTAGTGCCATGGTGACTGTAATGGAATTTCATTAGCAGAGTTGAAGCAGACTGTATTGTTATCAGGTCTCAGTACTTATTTTGAGCCTAAGAGCAGCGTGAACTTAAATACCCTCTTTCTATATCTTACTATTTGAGGTACAAGTATGGGCGCATGGGTTATGTCGTCTGTCCTAGCTCTCTCACACGCTCATAGCTTTGTTTCCTGCTTCATGCATGGCAGTGCTCATTAGTCACAAGGTTTTCTGTGTCATATACACACATTCTATCTATCTATCTATCTATCTATCTATCTATCTATCTATCTATCTATCTATCTATCTATCTAATCAGTGTCCCTTCACATAACCCTCCCTTGATCCACATGCAGCACTTTGTATTAATGTTACTTCACTATTAATAGACCACTGATAATTGCACTGCTACCACTTCTGTCTTTTGCGAGTGTTTTTCATGCAGGGGTGACCAGCAAAAGAAAAACTTTTCAGTCGTTGCTATGTCTAAGATCGGTTGTGAAAATGTGTGCAGCTTGCAGCCGTGACCTCAAGTGATTCTCACAGAAGCCGGTCTCATCTAAGCTGCTGATCCCATTTCCCATGGCATTAGTGACTCAGTGCACTTCTCCTGACCTCACCTGTTGTAAAAAAAAACAAAAAACAAGAGACTACCTAGTGTGTCTAAGTGCCTAAAGTTTCTTACAGACTAAGCGGTTTGGCAGAGGATAAAAAAAAACGATGGAGGGAGGAATAGATGAGCAGAACAGTGTAGCCTAATCTCTTTAATCTACTGTACAGGCTCATGAATGAGTCTCTATCTTTTCCCTCAAACCCTCCTCCCGCTTTCATTTTCTTCGTTCTCATTATTTGTCCATCTTCTCCCTAACAGCTCCCCTTTTGTAATAATTTTTCCTCCCGTTTTGTTCCTTGTCCTCTCTCTCTTTAATGCTCTCTCGTTGCCAGTTTCTGTATTTTCCTGTCATCTCCCGCTTCTTTCTTCGCCTCTCTGAAAGGTCTTTTCTAAGTCAACTCTCACAACAAAAGCTGTATGGTGGCACTAGTTGGCTGTAGGCCAAAACTCTGCTCTTTGCCTCTTTCTCCATGTCTGTGTTGGTGAGCGGCCATCACTCAATCTGCTCTTCATACTCCCCCCTCTCCCAGCTCTCTCCTCCATCCACACCTCTCTTTTTGTTTTTCCTCCCACACGTTCGTCTCTCTGAGGAGGCAGAGTGGGTAGTAATTTCGGGATTTCAAATGTTCTCTTACACACCAACACACATGCACACTGCAAGGTGACTATGGAGCTGTAGGGCTCAGTGCTTCTGAAAGGGGTGTGTCTGGTAATCCTTTAGAGCTTGTGTGCGAAGGCCTTGTAAACCAGAGGGAAAAAAAGGAACAAGAAAGGAAGAGTGGAGAGAAAAAAAAGTGAGAGAGAAAGAAAGAGCTGACAGGCTTTTGAGCAGAGCAGGCCTCTTTTTATAAGGGGTTCAACACCACAACCTCCACATGATAAAAAAAAAAAAAAAGCACACGCACATATGGTTTAACAAACCACACTGACCTGAGAGTGTGTGACTCCTTCAAGGAGGACTCTAAATAACAGCACCTTAGAGCTGATTGACAGCGCTTTCACCCAAATGCAAACATGCACACAGTAATGAAAGGTTTGCTTAGGTTTGCTTACAAATGCTAGTCATGCAACAGGTCCACGGAGCTTCAGACAGCAACCGTGGAAGGGAGGAAGAAGTAAGAGACTAGAAGACTTGTAAAGTAGGGCAAAAAAAAACCAACAACCCCTAACCAAGAAAAAAAGAAGTAAACAAGTGACGGGGGGAAAAAGTGGTTTTAGGTGTCTGCTGTGCAACGCCAAACCAAAATCCTTCGTGTGAGTTTTACCCATCTGAACCTACATGCTGACCTTGCAGCAGTAGCTGTGTTGTGGCACATGCAGTCAGCAGGCACCGGCAAGTGACAGAAATAAGCAGGGGAAAAAGGAAGTGGTGGCGTTGCACGAGTCAGTCGATCTGTCAATCGCTTGCCTGGTCACGAGACTGAGGAGGAAGCGAAGAGCTGAACTGGCTAGCGCCGTATCTCTCCATTGTATAATGTGTATGCATCTTTCTCATGCGTTAGTGCATATTTGCCTTTAGACATGTTTATGTTTCAAGGCGTGGTTGCGCGCAGTACATTGCAGGCTCTGTGGATGCACGTTTTTTTCTATCTGGACGCTGCCATATGCCGTCTACTTGGTGAGCAGTGGAGAGGTTAAAAATTTGAGGAGAGGTTAAGCATTTAAATGAGAAAATTTACATAATTTTCAAATCTGTCTGCACAGTGTAAACCTAGAGCGAAGACACAGTAAATCTCCCTGCCAGAACCTACTACTATTTATACTCTGATTAGTAAAAGAATATTTTCCACAAATCACGATTTATCAGTTTTTTCTAGGATTAAACAAACATGATACCAAACTGACTGCACTAAAAATGCTCTAGCTCTTGTTCATATTGAATGGACACACGCAAACCGTATCAGCCTTCTTAACTAGCTTTCTGCAATTATGAATTTTTAACAATGTAACAACTGCATAAGACATGAGACTGGAGTGTATTCACTGAAGGTCACAAAGATGTTACTGTATGCATTTCTAGTTGCATTTGTGTGTGACCAGTCTGCATTACCAGACACTGAGTAAGCCTGTCTTATATGTGTATTTGTCTGTGTGTGTGTGTGTGTGTGTGCATTTGCATCTTTTGTTGTTGTTTTTTAGCTTAGTTTACACAGCGTGCCCTGGAGTAAAAAGCCCGCCGCCGTCTGGTGCGCTATTTCTCACTAAGTGGGTCAGTTGCTGGGTAAGTTGGGGGTAAAGTTCAGGTTAAGGTCAGCCTATGTATCTGTGCGTGTGCATGAAGTCGGGGCAGGGATGAGCCTCCGAGGTTGGGGCAGGGTGAGGAGATACGAAAGAAGAAAAAAATGAGAGCACCAAGATTTAAAAGAGGAAATAAGAGACGTCCAGACAGACAAGAATGTGCTTTACTTCGTGTGGGCAGGGCTGCATCTAAAATGCAAAGATATGGGGGAGTAATAATAAAAGAAAACGCAGACTTGTGTGAAAGGGTGAGATATGCAGATCGGGAGAGACAGACAGACATCGGAGGGGGTGGGCAGGGGCTGCAGAGAACACAAACTGCTGCAGGGTGCTTTTAATGTGAAGTAGGAGGGAGTAGTAAAGTGAAGTGTACAAGACTTTATTTTGTCTGCTTTTCACAGTCTGCTTGTCTGGGTTAGTCTACTATGGGCAACGCCTAGAGAGCACCACTTATGAGGGGGGGGTGCTTGACTGTGTGTGTGTGGGAGCACTTAGGGGTAGAGTAAACACTGTAGAAGAATTTGGGTTAGCGTGAATTATTCACTGGTTCAGCTGAGTACAGAAGTGCCAGGCAGACTTCTCCTTGGGCGGCGCGCTCAACTTTAAAAGCTGTTATCGGATGTGAGGGGTAGCTGCTGGAAGATTGCTGCACAAATGAATGGGTTCGCTTTGTGCACAGTGTCACAATCCAGACGATTAGATAACCAAACAATCCTGTTTCTAAGTCATTTGTGGTCTGCGAACTCAGGATGTCCTGTGATCAGCCTCCGTGTGAAGAAGCAGTTGGGCAAAGCACGCACTTTGAAATAGTGTACCACCAATTCACAGCTGCAATCTCCCTTCTTTCATCATATTTATTTGTGACACTCTTCGCTCTCCTCCATCTCTTCCAACATTCAAACGGAGAGAGAAGAAACACACTGTGGAGCTATATTTGCCAGCAGGTGCCTGTTTGTGTGTCTGTGTGTATTTGACTGCCTAACATGCTAACACACACTATTGCACTCTCAGATGCAACAGGGCACCCCATGTTAATTCTCCCCCCAACCCCCACTCTCCCGCCTACGCTCTCCTATGCTCTGCTGCCTCCTTCCTTCACCTCGCTTCCTCTTTTACCTCCCTGTTTTATTCCCCCTTTCCTTGCTCGCCTCAAGTCTGGGTTTGAAAGTTGGAACGTGGCCAATTAACACAAGAGCCGGTTCACCAAACCCAGGCGGTGGAGGAGGGGAACACAGAGAGAGAAAAAGGCTCACATCACTACACACTGACCTACATACACTTCCACCCAGCTGATTGAATCCTACGTTGAAGCCCGCGGCCAATCGCGAGTGGGGGTGGAGTGCCAGCCAGCCAATGGCATTGGCCACTCTTCGCAGAGCTCATGCACTGTCTCTATACAGTTTTCAGTAATCATACAGAGGCAGGGAAAATGAACAAGACGGAGGAAGAAAGGGTGACAGATGCGAGGCACTGAAAATGAGCAAAAGAAAGAGACAGAAGGGGGTGAGAGTGTGGCTGATACTGAGAGGCAAACGTGGCTCAAACGGGCAAAAATTTCACACTTGCTCTCAGCCTCAGTGTCCCATGGTGCAGCAGCCACTGACAGATGAAGTGTAATACTGGCTAATGCTAAAGAGTGGATTAATGGCCCATATTTGTCCTCGCTCCATTCCCGGTCCAAGGCCCAGCCTAACCTTTTCAGAGCCACACCTCTTAATCTCAAATAGTCCCCAAACATGCCAATGAGTTACGTAAAAATATGAAAAATTCCAGAATTTTTTGCTGAATTTTGCCAAACGATTACTCTCCTTGCATGAACATCGGTGAAAACCCTTCGATAAACACTAAAAGTCCTGAATTCCACACCTTCTGTCGGTTTGTGGTTTTGCTGTCACACCAGTGCAACCAGCAGTTACGCACCTCATGATTACATTATCTACTAAACCTCATAATCCCACTTGTCTGAGTGATTAATCTCTTAAAAAAAACAACAAAAAAAAACCTGCACATCGACAACGACTCTTTGCCAATACGGAAAGACAAATGAGATCCGACTCAGTGTAGATGAATTACAAAAAGAAAAAACGAGCAGCCTGAAGTCTGATGTGCTGATAAACCTTAGCAATGTGTGCATGTCACTTCCACAGACATACACTTGTGATAGCATGATGCCATCGCGGAGAGGGTTAGGGCATCTCTGGCAGTGATCAACATGGAAAGTTCAATCTGCAGCCAATTGACTCTAAAACAAAAACTTACATAACTGTTAAGGCTTTGTTTACATGGAAAAGAGATAGGACAAAATAGAAATCCACTATTCTATTCTAGTCTATTCTATTCTATTCTACTCTGTCGCCGTTTTGCTGTGGTGGCAAAAATAAAGGAAGAAGAGGAAAAAAGGGTGTCACAATCACAACAAAAAAACGCGTAGAAGAGCAAACTGAAGGAAAAAGAGGGGGCAGTGGGGAGGCGCAGAGAGACATCATGAGGCACACTAACCCATATTTGAAGAGATTGAGGCGCATATAGCACCATACAACAGAGCCAACACTCTGAAAATGGATTACGAGCCTCCCGTTTTGTTTTTTCTTTCCACGCTGGGTGGTGGAGCCTGCCAGCAGAGATGGCCCTTCATGAATAATGCAAACATTGACTCATGTGGTCATATGAAAATGGATTCCTTGCCAATATTGACCAGTCGAAAAAAAAAAAGGAGAGAGCGAGAGACAGAGAAGCACTCAACTCGCTAAGCTCTCTCCAGAGTGAGGGGGGTCCGAGATAATTAAACTGTACTGTCAAAGTGAAGAGGGGTGGAGGGTTGGTGTGACCCTCCAGTCTGAACGCTGCACCGTGGCAGAGCACTCTCGTGGTGAGAGGAGGGTGTGGAGCCATTTGGAGGCATATCGCGGCATTCGGGGTGGACTGCTCACAGCGTCCGAAGCTTGTCTGCTTCACTTTTTGTGCTTTTTAAAAATCTGTGCAAATTAAGTGTTTTATTTCTGATGTGACACTTTTTCTTGTGCCTGCCTCATCTGGAGTTGGCTTTTTTCCTTCATTTTCTATAATATCATTTGACAACCAATGAAGAGCAAAAGGGATGGAATATTGCTCTCACTGCAAGTTCTACTGCAGCTGTTATTATTGAAGGCTCTGCCTTCCCTGCAAAGAACACAACTTGAGATTAAAGAATCACTGATGCTTTAATTCTGAAAGGACGGGAACCCTGATTTTCACATGCAAAATGCTGTCCTACACTTCTTAACACCTAGTGAAGTGGAAACTACCACAAAAGGTGGTTTTAGAGTGCTTCGGCAGGTGTTTTTTTATGTGTGTGGACAGATTTCGTCAAGTCAAAACCACAATCACATCAAAAGTGATCAGGTTAGACTCACGAAACTTTACAGATTTGTAGTAGAGATCAAAACTAAGGCCGAGTTTAAATATTGGTTTGGTTATTTTGGAATATTTTCTTTAACTCCATATGAGGTAGTTTTGTGTATCCCTTAATTTGCCTTGGTTACAGTTGCCTATAGTGTGTAAAGTATCTTAAATACATAACAGGGTCGGACTGCACACTCGCTCCAGCCAAATCATGACTTCCAATACTGTACGTACCCATCTCCCCGTCACCTCCATCAACATGTTGAGGGATTGACAGAAGAGGAGGAGAAAAGCAGAAGGCGAGGGGCCCACTTTCTTTTTCTCAGCTCTTGCTCTCTTTTTAAAAAAAAAGGGTGACCTGAAGGCTTCTTCCAGAAAGGAAAGCATGTGTGCGGGGAAAGTGAAGATTTCTCTGGGGGAAAATGTACAACAACTGCTGAGGCCAGGGCTTTCCCCGGTATTAGCTTAGGCTTCCCTGCACACACATGCTGATATAGACATATATATTCATAGCGAGAACAGAGCCTTCCCTATATCAGGGCTCCTACACATTCAAAGGCTGGGAGCAGAATATGGAAATAAGAAATGTGCACTTCAGAGTGTCTCCTTGAGTTGGTCCTATTTGAAGTATATATAAGGATTTATTCTGTATTTCTACCAGTGCATGCTTTC
Source organism: Copadichromis virginalis (assembly GCF_057382275.1). NCBI lineage: Eukaryota > Metazoa > Chordata > Actinopteri > Cichliformes > Cichlidae > Copadichromis > Copadichromis virginalis. The sequence continues at coordinate 12,718,660 of NC_140632.1, forward strand.
CTCCTAAGTATCCATGTGTGTTTTGTGTCTATCCTTGCCACGGAGCCATTTTGAGACCCTCCAGGTATTGAGGTCAGTGTCTCTGGATATCAGTTACTCTCCTCAGCAGCACCAAGGGAACTGAGTGATTGATGGGCAGATGGCTAGCTGGTTTGGATGAAGGTCACTCTGGGAACAGAGTGATGATATACAAGCAAAAGGTAATCACAGATACCCATAATGCCTAAAATCATACTGCCACACAGAGTGAGGATGAAGGAAGAGATGAGGGAGAGAGTAACAGAGAGGGAGGCTCTGTGTCTGGGTAAAGCGGTATCCGATGTGCCTTGGGGTTTTGGGGCGATTTCATGCCCCCATAAGCAATGAGAAGCAGAAACACAGACAGACAGACACACACACACACACATGCGCTTCTGAGGATTCTCTCTGCCCAGCTATCCACTTTGGATGAAAAAAGCATGGCACATGGTGAGAATTGGAGAGGTTGAGCAGAACTAAGATATGCCAAAAGAGTAATTCAATTGGATTTTAATTTCTCCAGCACCAAATGACAACAGCAGTTGCCTCAAGGTGCTTTATACTGAAAGGTAAAGACCCTACAATAACACAGAGAAAACCCCAACAATCAAACAACCTCCTTTGAGCAAGCACTTGGTGACAGTGGGAAGGAAAAACTCCCTTAATATGCTACGCCATATGCTAACAGATGTAACAAAGTGCTCTAACAATGCATTAATCATTCTATTTTCAGTGTTATCAGTTTCAGAATGAAGTTTCGGTGTATATTTCTTAGAAAGCAGTCAAGTCTTTTTGAGCTTTGAGCACAGAAACGAATACCCTGATTCTCTTACAATCAATCATGAGCATGTATAATTTTTACATTACATTTGCAAATCTTTCATAGCAATGGCCACTAAATCAGATATGTGCAGACCAAAGTTACCTTGCATACCTGCATTTTAGGAGCAGAATGCCTTGCAAAAACAGATTTACAAAGAGTGCTCTGTTTGCATATAAGCAAGGTTAAGGACGAACGCAGTCTGTGTGACCATAAATCAAACAGGGCTTCACTAACTGTCATACATAGGTCATATATGTGCAGAAAGTAGAGAACTACATTATCATTGGGTCATAAGCTAAACCACGCTCTTATAGAGCATGGTGACAAAAAGATGCAGTGTCGTTCAGTGCTCTGTTCAGGAATATTTGCACAGTAGTAGTTGTGAGTTTTTCATCTCTTATTCTTCATCTCTTATCCTCAATGTACCATCTATGTTTCAGGCCTCTGCAACAAATTCAACACTTACATGTTAAATTTCAGCAAAGCTAAATATGAGGGAGAAACTGGAGGAGCATTGTTCGTTTCAAAGTAGGTTTTGTAGGTGAGCAGTTCAACGGCAGAGTTTCACTGAGAGTTACTGGTCCCATCAGTTTGACCTTTCTCTTTATCAGGTAAAGATAGATCCACCCCCGTTTAATATAGCATCTAATAAACACTAATGCAAGATTTTTACCTTCAACCTTAAAAGGGCTGAATTCATTTGCAACACTTCGGGAAGCGCTTCAACTTTGAGATCGTGTTCCTTAATTAAAAGTTATTCAGCTGAAGGTCAAGTCACTTTTTGCTTTGTCAGCAAGCTGTTTTGTGCTTATCAGATCTACCCATATCTTATGTGTCTGTGTTCTGTTCTGCTGAACCTTATCAAGCTCCTAACCTCCCCCCATTCTCTCTTGTAAAACCCAGGTGTGCAAACAGAGAGGTTTACCTAGGTCTTATAAATGATAACAGATAAGAGGAGGGAAGAAATAATAAGGAAGGAGCCAAGCTCCACAGTGAACTTGTAATCTCCCTTCCTTTTAACGTGGATCTTTTCTTCTTACTCAAGGTAATTTATTGATTTATCCTGTAATCAGCAAATATATGATTAAACTGATTTGGTTGCTGTCACTATAAAGACTTGCGTTATATATGGCATCTACTTTGCAATTCTGTAAATATGGATGGCCAGATCAGTCCCATTACAGGTACAGATACTCATTGGGGAAACAGTGTTAAATTATTGAGCTGTACTTCTCTTTGAAAAGCAAAGAACCTCAAGCAGAGAAATACAATTATGAAATAATTCTTCGATTGAAGTGTTTTAGTGTTTCTCTCTGCCCTCGCAGTTAGCCTCTCATGCAACCAGGGAAGGGGGGGGGGTTCAGACATCTGATACTAGTGAAAAACATAAATGACACAAGACAAACAAACGTGTTTGTGTAAAATGTTTAAACATGTCCAGATGCATAAATGTAAAGAACTGAATACAAAGAGACACACACTCTTTGATGTAACCTCAGCTGCTGCCATCAGCCTCGTCTTTCTGTGTCAGTGGCTGAAGCAGGCTCAACAATGGCTCGCTTTCATCCCACAGTAACATATCCACACACACATACGCACAACCTCTGAAGTGCTGGGCCATTGTTGTGACTTCATGACAAAGATTGAGACCCTGGGGCCCACTGGAGCCCGAACTGCCAACCACTCGCATCTTAGTTGGTACATATAGCGCACACACACAATAAGGGACCATATTTTGTGTGGGGAAATTGCTCTAGGGACATTATGGGAACTATTATTGTATCCCTAGAAAGAACTGAAAACATCATTCCCTAATTTTAATGATGCATAGAGGATGTGGAACATTGGAGCCCAGCACGTGTACAGCAAGACATCCCAGGCTGTGTAATTCATACCAGAAACTGAGACGCTTTGCATGTGTGACTTCAACCTATAGAGTTACACAGAGACAAAAGAATGCTGTGTGTCTGCACAGAAAGCCTGTGGGTTGAACAGGTGGCTGGCAGGATGGCTGCTTGATGCCACTCTCAGGCTTTGTTTATCAAATCTGGGTTATCAAGTCTCTGTGGTTGGAAAGCCTCCACAGCATGTGAAACTGCACCCTGGCCGGACCAAATGTCAGCACACTTTCTCACTATGAGAACTGTTTTCATTACTGTTTGATGCTGTAGTCACACTGAGTAAAACAGTCGCTGGAGACTGCGGCACAAACAAAATTATTACGATGATGTGATGTGATGACCTCTGAAATCGCTGTGGACAAAGTCTGCGTCCTCTCGCAGTCAGCTGCCATCTTCACAGCGACATCGGTGCCTCAAGATGGCGATAAAACAGCAAGAAGGCAGAGTCAGTCTGCTATCGCTTTGCAGAGGACAAGTTGGCAATCAAATGCAACCTGTGATACGTCTCGTCTTGGGACCCTTGCTTTTATGTAGGAATATAACCGGAATACAACCAGTCGTCAATTAGTTGACCAGTTGGTCACCGCAACTACTTGCAATGAGTGTACAACAGCAAATATCCAATGCAGTAACCGGGCAATCCCTTTACTAGCTGCTCAGAGGTTGATGTTTTTACTCTGGTGTGACTGAGACATAATATACGGATTCTTTAGGTGGAAATAGTTAAATTTAGTGGTTATGCTGAGCTTTCACTGGAATAAATTACTTTTTTATTTAAATAACATTATTAGTGATTTTTTTTAACATCAGACAGGATGTTTTATCATAATTCAAAAAAGCAAAAACGCTAAAATTGTACAGACGTACTCCAAAATGTTACAAATTTACTTCAAGCAACCAACCATCTCATAGCTAATCCATAACAGGTTGCTTTACACTGACATAAACCGTTAGTGATTTCTACTCTAAATACAAGTTGAACAGGTTATTAGACAACAAAGAGATTTGCTGGATGTGTCAAATCGGAATTCAGTTACTTCGTGGGCACTAGCGCTGAATATTGTTAGTGTACTTTGATCAGTTCAGAGTCTTCCGAGTGGAAAGTACCTGAACTATTTTCTTCTATGGTTATGACAGACACTGAGCTAATATATCACACCACTGAGAGCTAGTCATAATCACTTTGTCTTATTCTGTGACTCACACTTTTGCAAACATGTGATACATGCTCGTAGACACCTAGATACACACACAAACACATACACACAGGTGGGGCACCTGAATGTAGCTTGATTGTGGCTTCCAAAACACTTAATCTAAGGTAATCCAGGTTTAATCTGCTGTTATCACTCTTACTGACACAGAGGGGTATGAGTTGTGGCTTCTTTCTTCTCTCTTTCTTTCTTCTTCTTCTTCTTCTCGCTCCTCTGCCACAGAAAGCTTTATTGTACTCAATTAAATGTTAATCAGGAACAGTAGCTCATCCTGTCCTTTACAGACTTGATGATGCCAGATAGGTGGAGCGGTGTGATTGAAAGAGACAAGCTCAGAAGAAAACTAATTAAAGTTTAAAAGCCACATTGGAGAGCCACGTTCAGAAATGATAACTTCAAACACGCCTCAGGCAGATATCTGTTGAGAGAGCGCGGGTGCGGGTAGCCTTACCTGCTAGACACACATTGCTGTTTATAGTACCCCTCCCCACATACACATCTAAAAATACATAAAAAGTCAACACATAAGCCACTGTGTGTTTATTAGTAGATGTTGGTGTGCAGGATGGCGAAGGGAGTCGATTATAGAGGAGGAGGAGGCGACGAGAGAGAAGGGGCCCTCTTTAGCAATGTGGTTATCAGAGAAACTGAAATGTAACGCCACAGCGGGAGGTACATGCATGCTGACTCTGCATGTGTGTGTGTGCGTGTGTGTAAGCAATGTGTTCACTAGGTCACCTTGTTATCAGCTGTCACCCAAACTGCGAGTCTTACCCCCCACCTGAAAGACAAGTTGTCGGGTGCTATGGAGACAGATAAATAAACCCCACCCCTTGCCCTGTTGGTATGCAGGCCTTTAAGCATGCACGCACGCAAATGAACGCACGCGCACGCCTACAGCAGCTGGGCTGATAGCAGCCCTTTGGATAGTCATTAGCTATATTCTTGACTGCCCAGCAAGACTTCCTTTGCTCCACTGTTCATTTCCTGTTTTCTAGAAACAAAATATTTCCTTTCTTGTATTCAAGCCCATTGTTTTGCATGCTGTGTTCATATATAAATCAACTGGATTACAACTGATTGAGGAGGAAGTCATATTTTGATGCACATCACTTCAAGACATTTGGAAAATAATTTTATTCACCAAAACTGATGATACATGTAAGCAGTAAATACACAGGTTGGGCCAGCTGCTAATGAGCTTATTTAGAAAGAGCAAACTGGGCTAAAGGGGATGTATAATTGCTGTTTTCCTCCGTGTCTTATTTCTTTTTACAGAGCCAGACAGACGGTGTGTCTCAGAGCGGCATGTGCATTTTCCAGACTAGCGTTTCTGGATTCTATCTTGAACCTTCCTGCTCAGACTCTGACCTAGAAAAGTGCTTTGGTTAACCTTTCCCTCGGGAGGTTGAAGGCAAGGGTCAATTACAGAACAGTAGGGCTGGAGCAGGAAGACAAGTAATGACATGCTTTCAAACTTACTGTACGAGATTTAACTGAGGCCGTTCAGGTAAAAACTAATGTTTAACCACCAGATAAACCACTGCAGAGTCAGGTTTTGTTCCTAGATGTTAAAATACCTGCATATGTGGACATTTTTGATTTCTTTTTCTTGGAACTTTCTTTATTTAGCAGCTGGCGATGACTCTTGCAACTTCAGCTGTGCACTTTGCTGCAGTTATCTGGCTGAAACACCAGTTTTGTGCACTAACAGTTGGAAAAAGATCAGTGTAATCTGATGTCGTATAAACTGCTGAGCAAATGTTTTGCAGCATGAGGGTTCCACGATAGCAGCGTCACAAATGTGATTCAACAGGCTCTGGAAAGAACCTGCAACACGATAGCTGCAGTTTTATAAAGCGACGAAGAACTTAAAATAATCCTCTGGGAAAATTCCACCTGTGATTGTTAGCACGCCGGCTGTGGGAAATAACTGTGTTATAACTGTAACACAGCCAGTAATAATCAACAACACTAACGAAAAATGAGGTCTCTTAAAAGCGTTTGAGGGAACAGCTAAAAATGAGGATAAATGTGCTCATATGCAATCTTAACAAAAGCTAGATAAGATAAATTGATACCATTCTGTTGCCTGTAGAGTAAATATGCAGTTGAACCAGGGGCCCATTAGTTGAGCTAAGCATAAACACCAGCATCAGTGGGAAAACAGCTGTCCTTGCTCTGTCCAACGGGAACAGAACCCACTCACCACCTTGTCTGAAGTCCATTAATTAAATATATGTTTGTGTAATCCTGTTCAAAAGCTGAGGAAACACCCAATTTTTTGTTGTGTTGAGATATAGTGGAGGTCTGGACACAGATACTGACAGAGACTCTCAGCACGTTGACGTTAATGGGCTTGGACACACGGACTGTATATAAAAGATGGACATAGCAGCCATGACATCACCTCTTGGACCGTTTTTCAGACTGGCTGCAAGCAAGGATGGATCTGACTGAGAGGACGGGGGATGCTTCACACATATACAACAGCAAACTCTCAATCACAACCGAGTTCTGCTCCAAATCACAACTTTTTTCTCATCCTTTTAGGGTCTAACTGGGACTATAGTTTAAAGGTCTGCACACAAAAGGCTAGGCAAATATAGTGCCAGTCAAAAGATGTTGGGGTGATGGTAGTCAACATATCACCCACCCCTAGAGTAATTTTTTACCAATGTGTGGTGCCCTTGGTGTGATGCCAAACAGCATTGTACCTGCAATGTCCGCTAGTCGTGCACCTCTTAATATTTGTAACCTGGATTTTTGAACTGCTGCTGCCACAGCTGGCTTGAAGACTCAGGTGTCGGTTTTTACCCCTGTTTTATTGATATATATCAGTACAGAAGTTTCAAAAAACCTTTGAGTATAAATGGATGTGGCTGTGTGATCGCATTACATCTGGCACGTGAAGCAACCAAACCGGCAGGTACACTGGAGCCTTAATCCCTTACTGCATGAGGTAAAATGCTGAGTCAAACCAAGCCCTCATCTTGAACCTGCAATTCGTGTGTAGGACACATGTGTTTGTATTTTAGATGTTATCAATAACTGGGCATGTGCAGGCATGTGTCTGTTTAACACATGCAAAACACATAACACACACACTATGACCGGTCTGCTTCCAAAATCCAAGCCTTGTCAAAACACAGCTGGGCTCCACTGAGGTTTTAGGACTATTCATTCGTATTATAAAACCTTGAGTGTCTCAAAAACAGAGTTGCGTTACAATAATGGCCACCAAAAAAATAAATAAAAAATACTCCCTTGATATTGCCTTGACTCCTTCTTGTCTTTTTTCCTTAATGAGAGGAGAGGACCGAGATTTATCTCCATTCATTAGAGCCCACAACAGATCTCAAGAGTTGCGCTTCAGAGGAGCAGCGGCAAGCTACAGGGGAATGGCTTGTTTTTGCTCACCACGGTGTTTTACATTCAGACAAATGAGGGAGCTGGCAGGAAAATAATGAGGGATGGAGTAAGAGTGAGAAAAGGAGAGCGGACTAAAGAAGAGGAGTTCAAGCAATGAAGGAGAGACTGAAATGGTGAGAGAGGGTTCGCCTTTAGCCAAGAACAGGCCCTTAAAAATTAATATGGTGATCTGAATTCATCCCAAGTGCACTGAATAATTGAGAAGTGTCTTTGAGGAGAACAGGTCGTTCTGAGGGTGACATGGGTGGTGAGGATCCAGAAAATTAAGAGAAAAAGAGAGAAAGAAATCAGAAAGTGTGCTTTTTTATTGTCCAGCCTCCTTAATGTTCACACAAAGCTCTCCGGAGACTTCAAAATGTGCTTCTTTCTGTGTGTTTCATAGGCCTGACTAATTATGACAGAAAATCTGAAGAAGAATACAGGTTTTAATGCAGAGTCAGATGGATAGACAGATAAGGTAATGAAAAAGAAAGAAAAGCAGATGCTGGCACTTGTTGACGTACAAGCGGCCAAAAGTATTTGGACACCTTTGTTATCTTACATCTGTGAGTTTTTAATTATTGTTTCCTTGTTCCACTGAAAGGGGAATCCGAATGCTTCGGCACACAAATGAATACAAGACTATAATAGCGCATAACCTTGCAACATAGTTTGGGAAACACCCTTTCCTGCCAAACCACGTCTTTAAATCTGCAAGTGCAGATATTTTTGCGAGTACAGTGTCAGAAAACATCTGCATTTGGAACAGCTGAAAATGACAAATACAGAGTGAGTAAACCAAAATATAAAAGTTGTACAGCTAAGCAATGCCCTCAGGCTCACTACACTCTCTCTGTAAGCCAATGGGGGCTCCTATTTTGCATTGTTTTCTTGAGGTAGCTGATTATGGCCTCTTTAAAATAACACGTTTGGAAACTGACTTTACACTGACTCCAAGCCAGGTGTCATCACCCATCCCCTCCCACCATCTCACCCATGAGCTTATATGGATTGATTTCCCAGTTGGTCTTGCAGCATAATTTCTCCCTATGACTTATGCAGAAATTGCATATGGATATGATTTTGATTTGTCTGCATACTTTTGTCCCTTTAGAATGATTTTCAGATGCACATCTAGATGGGAAAAAGCTGCTTGGGCCTTTTAAAGAAGATGTTCCCATAGATTGGAATGGAACTGGATTGGAAATGGAACTGGAACAGAACCTGGGGGTTTCCTGCACACCGAGGTTGACTGCTCTGGAAGACGCTATTCACACTTGAGGGGGAGCCTGAAGCTGGTGTGTTCCTACAACCCATTGTCCCTTTCGTCTTACGCCCTTCCTTGGGGAATCACAGCCAGAGGGCAGTTGTAATACCCCAATTTAGAGCAAAGCTTGTTAATTTACCCCCTCCTCTCGTCCCCTCCTCTTACTGTCTCCCCCCCCCCCCCCTTTTTTTTTTGCTTCACTTCCTTCACATTGGTAATTTCCCAGCTCCATCTGAGAGGACTTCAGATTGTGCTCCACATACATACAGACACATACACACACCACCCATTTCTCCTGTCTAATCTTTTTTGGTATTCTCCTTCAGTATTATGAGAGTTTCTTTAATATCCCGTCATCAACCTCAAAGAGTGCTTAAAGCTGAGGTAGGCCACATGTTTTTCCTCTGGCTGGGCAAAAGAAATCCTTAATAATACAACTGTAATTTAAGTGGTCTGGGAGGGAACTAGACTCGTTTGCCTCCCTTGGACTCTGGTTTTAGGCTTTAGAAAATCCAGCCCTATTACGAGAGACTGGTCAATCACGTCTTTTCAGAACAGATCAGGTGAGTAGTCATATAAAAGGTGAAATAAAAATAACAATTTTACTATGGCATGCAGGGTTTCAGCTCATATCAAGAACTATTTTCACTATTTTCTGGTGTTTTATTTGATTTGCTGTTTCTAGAATTCGATCTGCACTCAAGCTGGGCTCCTATCACCCAAATAAATCTCATCCAACACTGGAATAATGAGCAAGGAATGAAAAGTGAAGAAAGCTGTATTTTCCCCCTACTTCCCTTTTTCTCCACCTTGTCCCGCTGTAATAGAAACAATAAATAATTTCGGCTCCAAAGAATCAACTGTTTCGGAGTGCCTGGATAATCAAACACAGGTTTTTGTAACTCTCTTTTCCGCACAAAATCAGATGGTCTAATATGTAACGGTTAGGTCCGGAGCCTGTTTCTATCCCTGCGTGTGTGACTGTTGCAGTTGTTCTGTAGATGAACCTGTTTTCTTTTCTCTTTGTAGAGTGAGAATCAGATAAGGTGCCTTTAACTCATGTGGTTGTGACTCAGTGTTCTGCGGTTTCAGCTGAACGTGAAGTCTCTCCAAGTATCCATCAATTATCCAAGGACTTTAATATTTGTTTAAAGTGTGTCGCAACCATAAGGATCTTAAAGACTAACATAATTTAATCAATAAAATTAATTTCAGATCCCTGTATTAATTTACAACTCCTGAACTGTTTCGATAAGCCCGAACATGACCAGACAAATGCACTAGATATGTCTCAGCATGTCCGTGTGGAAATGTCTGGTCTAACCCTATTTAAAAAAAACACACACAGACAAGAGCTTAAGCAATCAGCTTTATATCAGATGGTGATAACCGTACTTTATGTGCAGTGTAGCTGTTACAACCTCTTAACCTTAATTACCAATGTGACATAACTAGGGCTTGGCCTGTGACGGGCAGCCATTGGGAACAGGGAGCCTATTACAACGAGGTTAAGTAACACTGGAGCACAAAGTTCACTGCAGCTCAGAATACGTGCGTGTACTTGCACAGAAATACACACAGGTGCACCTAATCTTTCGTTTATGCAAACAACACGCACACACACACAAACCCAGTGTTATGCATGTGCATGCATGTGTGCTATTTTGAGATTCACTCCCCCGCCATACCAAAGCTTTTTAACACACATTTCAGCAACTCTGAACCAGACCACCCCCACCACCACCACGACAGAAACCTTGCTGAGAAACTGCAAAATATACTGGTTCAGTCCAAAAAGTTAGGTGTATTTGGTCTAGCACACTCAGGAAAAATGCTCATTGGATTCTGCTTCTGAGGGCAAAAAGACTAGTATAGAATTTTTGATAAGAATAAAGAAAAGATAAAGTTTTTCTTTTAACTTAGGAAATGAACACTTGTTTTCAGTGTCTAAGAACAAGTTAATGACAAATGGTACATGTTTCAGGAAAAGAACATCCAGTTTCCGTACCCGATTAAAGACAATCTAAGGTAATAAAAGCGTTATTGTTGGCTATCTGCTTTTACTGAGGCTGATGGTTAACTGAGAAAGACATGGAGCACAATGTTGTAGGTGGGAACCTGGAGAGAGACCTCAGGAGGATTACTAGGATTTGCTCAGCAAATCTCCTCAACAAAGGTGCCCTGGGTGCATGAAACTGTAGGTGTTCAAACCTCTGTGTGGAGGTGAAACCTAAGAGCAAAGGAAAGGGACTCTGAGGTCCCCATGCAGAGGCAGTCCTCTGAAAACTGGGCTCTGCAGGCTGTCTTTAGTTTCATGGGCTTTTCACTAAAGCCTTAGTACAGCTTGGGACATGCTCAGGCCTTAATGCTGAGAAGCCTGCTCATTATTTCAGAGCTGTAGAAGTGTCATCCTTTAAAAATCCAGTGTTATTGAATCACAGATTATTTCAACACAGATTTCAATAAAGATTTGGTGAATCCCTGCAACATGTTTAACTTTTTTTTCTCCAGTTTGAGACGTTTTGTATAACACTTTGAATAACTAGATTCCTCTATGAAGGAAAATGATCCCAGCTGTGGACGTACACCTAATGAACTTGTGGCTTTGATAAACATCACCACCCTGCAGATGGTATTTTACATCCCTAAACGCCACTGGAAGTAAAGCCCAAGATCAGCTGGAATGAATAGCCTGTATTTGTGTAGCACTTTCCTAGTCCCTAAGGACCCCAAAGCGCTTTACACATTCAGTCATCCACCCATTCTCACACACACATTCACACACTGGTGATGGCAGCTACATTGTAGCCACAGCCACCCTGGGGCGCACTGACAGAGGCGAGGCTGCCGAACACTGGCGCCACCGGGCCCTCTGACCACCACCAGTAGGCAACGGGTGAAGTGTCTCACCCAAGGACACAACGACCGAGACTGTCCAAGCCGGGGCTCGAACCGGCAACCTTCCGATTACAAAACTCTCTGTTCTTGAAGTCTGGAAACCTGCAAGCACAAACCACTTTATCTAATTTACTACCACCGCTCCAGCACCAAAACACATTAAATGGAAAGTTTTCCTCAGCATCACACATGTAAACAAACCAGCACGCACAAGAATATGTTTCTGGTTAGTCAGTTGGCAAGTATCCTGAAGATTCCTGATCCAGACTTCTAATTTCTGTGTTTACCTTTGCTCAGGCTAAAAACAAATCCAATCTGATTCACAAAAGATGTTTTTTGGAAACCTCAAGGCACTCTTCCTAATGGCCTCAATAAACGTTGCTCACTGCTCATTTCCTAGAATCTCAAAGGATGTGATGGGTAGCATGACGCCGAGAGACACACTGGCCACTTGAATGAAATATGCCTGGTTAAAATAAACTGCACTACTCTGTATCACAGATCTGTGATAGAAAAAGACGTCAAAACTCTGTTACAGCTAAAAGCAGCTAGAGTCTGCCTGTCTTATTCAACAAAAAGAAGAAAGAAGAAGGCATAGGCTGTGAGCCCCGGCCAAGATTTACTGACAGGACATGTGTAACACTAAACCTCTGACAGCTTGGCCCTCATGCCCGAAATTCCAGGAGTAACAGCCCTGCATGGTGACGGTGAACTCGGCCTTGATGAGGCTACACCCCGAACCATATCACATAAGAAAACTTGAGAAGGCCTGACAAAATATGGGCCCCCAAAGGACCGATCCTTCAGCTTATGGTGGGTGTTAATCTCTGCCCTTTGACCTTTTGTACTTCCCTCCAACGCCCTCTCTTTTTTCACAGTCCCCATATGCCTTTTCAGTCACCAGATCGATGCATAACAGCTCGCCCAAACTCAGGGCAGATCTTATGTAATTCCCCCATGGTAGGATCAGCAACCTTGGCAGTTGCCTACCTGACCCAGGAGACTGGCAGATCCCTGCCAAGGTTTACATAACAAATAGCAAACAGGGCAATGCCTCTGTGGTTACAATAACATAATGGAAATGTGTCTCATATATATATATATTTTATCCAAGTGACTATCAAAGTGTCATTCTAGTATCGCAACCACAGAAAGACTGAATGGTTTCACTGAACCAACCACAGTGAGGTTTCATTGCAGAGGTTAGTCATAAAAGGAAGGCCTCGGGATTCAAATGTTTCCACTGAGCACTAGTGTTAAATTGTTATGTTTACATTCAGCTACTTGGCCAACCGGATTAGCTGCTGTTCAGTAACTGTCTTATATAACTGCATCATTCTTTGAAAGTCTTATGTAGCACCGCTTTACTCAAAATATGCCACTGTGTTTCCAGACAAACTGGTTCAAGTGTTCGTTTGCTCCATTTTCAGCCATCAAAGAAATATCACGGATCAGGAACTTGGAATTTTTCCAAGTCTTATAATGTTTTTTTGGAATAAGCTCCTCCTGTCACATTTTGTTACATTTAGAAGATAATTATGTAAAGGATTTACCAATCCTCATGCTGATTAAAGAGATTCGTGATCTTAAATGGCCTTAAAAAAAACCCTGTGTTTTCTTACTGCTCTGTAATTTTTTCCATTAGCATGATAATGAGAGGTGTAATGAGTGCCAGACTTCCCAAATAAATAGAAGCTGAAAGGGGGGGGGGGAGGGGGGAATCTACAGTCTTGGCATAATTGAGTGCATGTGAGTGTCTGTTTGTGAGTGTACGTCAGTGGGTTTGCAAGCCACATGCTTTTTGTTTTTGTTTTGATGGAGGAAGGGGGGGGGGGGGCTGGTGGGCTGGATGGTGGGAAGACTCTTACCTTCCATCCTGCGGAGCTGTTGCTGTCGCCTTTGTCTTTGAAGTAAGGGATGGATCTCACCATCCACTCATAAATCTGGGACAGTGTCAGTCTCTTTTCTGGCGAGCTCTCAATGGCTTTGGTTATCAGGTCGGCGTAGGAGAGATTCCCCCAGGCGTTACGGCGAGATGATGTTTTCCTTGGGGTCTGCACGGCAGACAAGCTGCTGGGGTTCAGAGCGCCAGGGGTGGCCGTCGGGGAGTGTGTGGAGAGCGGGGAGCCACTGCTCTCCTGGCCGGGTGAGGAGAGCGCTCCATCGGCAATGGGACTGTTGCTACTCTGATCTTCTGCCGCCGCGCCAGAGCCATTGACACTGATGGCAGCCGCGGTGGCACTGTCCTCTTCGTCATCCTCTTCCTCGGGTATAATATCTGTGTCATTGCTCTCCGGCTTCACCGCGCTCGAGTCCGGTCGCGGCAGAGGCCAGGTGCAAGACCTTGGCCGCTTTTGGGGCTCAAAGTCCGGGTCTATAGCCACTTCCAGGTCCTTGAGTGTGTCGGGGATCGGAGCCTCAGCCATTCTCTCCGGCTCCAATCACAATCTCGCCCCCGCTGCCAGATAATAAAGTTAAAGGACAAGAAATGGAGAGCTGTCAAAGTCGCATCCCATGAATGCGCGCTCCCGTCCTTTGTTGCTAATTCTATAGCAGGTAAGTCCCGAGAAAAACTTCAGTTATTCACGCCTGGGAAGGACAGGAAGAAAAACAAGAATCAAACCCAAAGCACTTGGTTATAGAAAAGCAAAAAAGCATAAACGACAACAACAACAACAAAAAAAAAGCCGAGTCTACAAAACACAGTGCTAAATGTGTCAGTGAAGCCACACTAGTACTATTTAAACATGGCACCCCGTGATCTTCACTACATTTATAATAAAATACTACTTCACTAATACTACTTCACTAACAGAAGCTCTACGTATAATCCCCTCCTGCTGCAAGAATCTGGAGAGCACCGGCGGAGGAGAAAGTGCTAAAGCTTCCTTTCTCTGGGGCATAAATCTGTTACGAACACTTTAAATTAAATACCTTGCACGGCCGGTCACTTGATAGCACAAAAAACCCTCAAATACAGAAAAGACTAAATCCCGGATTGTCCACAGCCACTTCCAGTTGCCATCTTGACTCTTTTCTCTTTCACTCCTCAAGTGCGCACAGCGATGTAAATGCAGACAGGACGCATGCAGGGCAAGTCGGTGTCGATGTGGAATAAGACTGCCACCTCACTCCGGGTTACTACTGTATCTCGATCTGCCCTCCACACACTGAGATACATACACACGCGCATGCATAGGCTCACACACGCGCATGCATAGGCTCACACACACTCTTTACACACACGCGCGCACGCAAGTCGATTAAAGACCAGCCCTCTGGATCCTGCGCATGGGATCGCCTTTTAAAGTGACACTACAGTTACATCGGACAGCTGTATCTCTGCGCTCAGAGGAGGCTGGAACTAAAGATTGCTGCACGGCTGGGACACGTCCTGACATGTCAGTGAAGTGCAAAGAAATTAAAGGACACAGGAGGAGAAGGAAGAGGGAGAAACACTGAAGCCCTTAACATGTTTACTTCAGAAAGGATTTCACTGTTATTGGAAAGCTAACATATTGTTTCAGGAAATGGAATTTGTGCCACAACAGGTGCAGGTATATATATATTTTTTAAAACGCAACAAGTTTAATGTCAGTTGCTTCATAAAACCTTATAAATTGTTACATTTATCAAGTTTTATATATGATGCAATATTAAAATTATTCGTTTTTTCGCCAAAACATATCTAAAACATTTATATTAAAGTGATATTTAAAAACATACTGATTTACATCCATCTTTAAAGTTAACTTCCTATTCAGTACTCAAAGTTCAGTGGCCGATTGTGCCTTTAATCAGTCAATCACGCCCAGACCACTCCCACTTTTGTAGTCCAGAATTACGTCATCCCTTCTAGAGATGAGGAGAGTAATCCTAGATGGTTCTCGGTCCAGTAAGTGATGCTCTGGGCCTCCATCCCCTCCTCCCCGCTGCTTCTCCTCCACCTTGACTGCTTCAAAAGAGCCTCGTCCACGTCTTTGTTTCACCGAGCGCGCGTGTTCGCCTTTCTGTGCAGGAATGCGCGTTCATGAAAGACTGAAGCAAAAATATCACTGAAGCATTACAGTATGGATTCATTACTTTATCTTTTCAAGCATTTGATCCAATAACACGTTACAATTTATGTGCTGCTTTCTTTTGTTGATTTATCGCGTTTAATTTCTATGGCGTCATTTAAGGGTGAGGATATTGCTTCCACTACCAGTCAGATCATGCAAATAAACAATGTATTATCCATTTGCTGGCCTTTGAGTAAATCTCATCACAGTGCACAAGCATTAAGTATCAGTTGGTTGTTATTATTAACACTATTGTTTTACTGTGCTCAATGACACACATTTTCCCAGGTGGCCTGGTAGCCTACAGCTCACACGCTCATCCACAGCAGCAGGCTAGAGTGTGTACTGTACAGAATTACACACACACACACACGCATTGTGGGATGGTTTTTGTTCTCTTCATGTCAAAGAGAATACCTGATGCAGCAGTTTGGCGCCTGCCGAGAACTACAGAGTTAAATGCTCAGTGGATGTTCAGCGGGAGGTCAGGATGTCTGAGTTTACACACACACACACACACAAAAGCCCTGTGTACTTTCACCAACATGATCACACTTTTATCTTTCAGCTGCTTTATATCAGGCTGAATCTTCAAGATATCCGAAGGGAGTTAGTGTTTGGTTACTCGGGGAGAATTTTAAGAATGATTTTGTTTGGGTTTAATATTTTTGCAGCAGTAAATCATTAACTACACTACATTTGATGGTTTCCCCCGCTCTAACTACTATAAATCTGATGCACCGATTGTTATTTTTAAAATTATTTCAAGAACTTTGAGACATTTTTACACTGAATCTGCTCTTATAAACCTTAAAATTGGCTTTATTTGTATAACTTATTTTGCTTTGTAGTCTTTTATTTCTTCCATAGCTGTAGCAGTTATTTCTTGAGCACATTTATAGCATCTATTTAGCCAAAAAAGCCTCAACCTTTAGAACAGTGGTGTCAAACATAAGGCCCAGGGGCCAGAATTGGGCCAGCTGGACGGCTTTGGAAAGTGAAAACAAGGGTGCAGATTTTGGTCTTTTAATTATACACATATACATATACATACATACATATATACACACACACACATATATATATATATATACATACATACATATACTGACTTGTGTTTGCTCTGTCATCTGGTCAGCAATATTGACATGCACATTTAAAATAATGTGCCTATATTTTCTTTTATTCTATGTAATATTTTATAAGTGGAAGGTATGCACTCTACTTCCTTTCTAGGTCAGTTTGTTGTGCTCCAAGATAAGTCAGCTTCACCCTACATGCCCCTTCTGAAGCTTGTAAATCCAGGATTGTCAACACACACAAATTAAAAAGCATCTGAATTTTAACTCCTCTTCTTTCGTCCAGGTGAAATCACAATATTATCAGGACAGTTTTAGGCAGCAGCCTGATAAGCGAATGGATGATATGACGGTGGATAGGAGTCAAAAGGTGAACTGTTTTAGTCTTCCCTATGTCAGCATGGGGTATCTAGAATCCAGGCAGGCTGAGACGACAAACATCCCTCTAAGCCAGCGTAAATCATCCAATTAAGACAATCACAAAGCAAGGGCGGCCTTCTCTGTTTATGTCAGATGTTTACCCCAAATGGCATAATGGTCTGATTGGATTAGGGGCCTCCCCGTGGGTGGTGATCGTTTTATAAAAAACAAATCCCAAACTTTAATTGAAAGTTGTATGGTGGGTGGACTTGCATCCTTTACTACCCACTCAAGCACATTTTAATGATTGCACACATGATGTGTGTACACGCACCCACATCGTGTGTATGTGTGTGTAGGTGTGTGCGCTTAAATCTAATGAGATTATACATTTACCTCAGTGTTTTTGTAAGCTACTTGTTCCATGATACTGGCTGGATGGACACTTCGTATAAACAAACTATGTTACATAACGGTCTTGGTTTAGATAATGTAGTCTGTAGTCAGAGTGGGTTTGTCTGTGATGGAGCGGTGCACTGTGATGACCTTATCCTTAAATGTTAAGCCCTCTGCCGCCTCCTACAGGCTCAAATGAGGGAAGTGCAAACGAATATGGATAACACAGTTAAAGTTCAAACTGACTTTGAATTTACACGAAAATATAGATGATATACAAGAAACATATTTATATTTTAATAACCACAAATTAGATATGCGCAAACTTACTGATCAAGTTGTTAGGTACACCTGCTCAGCTCCTTGTTACTGCAAATATATAATCAGCCAATCACATGGCATCAACCCAAAACAATTAGGCATTGTCAAGATGATCTGGTGCTCGAATTGTGGATCAGAATCAGGAAAAAAGGTGATTTAAGTTAGTTTGAAAGTGCCATGGTTGTTGGTGCCAGATGATGAGCCAGTCGGAGTATTTCAGAAATAACTGAACAACTGAGATTTTTCCACACAACCATCTCTAGGTTTCCACCAATAAAAAAGAAAATATTCAGCGAGTGGCAGTTTTTCCAGCGTAAATGCGCTGTTGATGCTACAGGTCAGAAGCGAAGGGCCAGACTGCTTAAATGACTGCTTGTTACAACTAAAGTATGCAGAGGAGCATCTCTGACTGTACAGCACGTCAAACCTTGAAGCAGATGGGTTACAGCAGCAGAATTCCACACTGGGTGCCTCTCCAGTCAGCCAAAAAAAAAAGGAAAATGGGGCTTCAATTCACCCGAGTTCACTAGGTGTTGGACAACATGACACTGGAAAACTGTCGTCTGGTCTAATGGGTCTTGATATCCAACATTTGGGTGGTAGGAATTAAGTATAAACAACATAGTCAAACGAGCTTGCAAAGAAAAGCGTCTGGACTTCTTTAAGTTGCTTGAAGACGTTTCACCTCTCATCCGAGAAGCTTCTTCAGTTCTAAGGTCAAATGGTGGGGAGCCAAACAGCCACTTCACAAGCGTATGGCACAACATAGAAGAGCCACCTCCACAGGGCAAGACTCAGCAGTCCATCTGCATCTTAAGGATAAAGGACACTCTTTCGAGGATGCCAATGTTCAAATTTTGGACAGAGAGGACAGATGGTTTGAAAGAGGAGTGAAAGAAGCCATCTATGTCCACTGTGAGCGACCATCTTTGAACAGAGGCGGTGGTTTACGACACCAACTGTCTGCCATCTATAATCCAGTTTTGAGTTCCCGCCCCAGACACCTTAACGCCCACTCACATCCTGGGCCATCTGACCTCAGGAATTCGCATGATAAGGTGGGGCCAGGTTTCATAATGAGCTCACCCGAAACCCTGGCTGATTGGGACCCACACCCTTTTTCACACCTTGGCTCAGGCGATTAGAGGATCATCAGGGGGTCCTTTTGTCCCTCTTTGGGGGGGATACTCCCACTAGGTTTAAATCTGGGACTCCCCACCATTTGACCTTAGAACTGAAGAAGCTTCTCAGATGAGAGGTGAAACGACTTCAAGCAACTTAAAGAAGTCCAGACGCTTTTCTTTGCAAGCTCCTTTGACTACGATGACCTGGATGACTGAGAACCTTCACAGATATAAACAACATAAAAGCATATATATCCATCCTAACCTCGTATCAATAGTTCAGCAGCCTGGTGATGATGTAATGGTGTGGGGGATTTTTTCTTGGCATACTTTGGGCCTTTCAGTACCAACAGAGTATCTTTTAACCACCACAGCCTAAGTGAGTATTGCTGCTGACTGTGTCCATCCTTTCAGGGCCACAGTGTACTGATGGTTGCTTCCAGCAGGATAACACATCATGTCACAAAGCTCAAATCATCTCGAACTGGTTTTTTGAACATGACAATGAGGCCACTGTACTCAAATGTCCACAGTCACCAGAACCAACAGAACACCTTTGTGATGTGGTGGAATGGGAGATTTGCATCATGGATGTGTAGCTGATAAATCTGCAGTAACTGTGTGATGCTATCATATCAATATGGACCAAAATCTCAGAGGAATGCTTCCAGTATCTTGTTGAATCTATGCCACAAAGAATTAAGGAAACTCTGAAAGGACTTGCAATTCCAAAGTTTAACTGATGAAGTGGATGGTGTCTATATATACACACTCTCTATATACTATATAGTCCTCTTAATCCTGTTGTCATGTTGAAATATGTTGCTTCAAATCATCAATTTGGCTCAAATGTCATAAAAACCTTACAGAGAAATTTAAAGATCTATTCAAAAAGTACACAAATAAAACAAATATTATTGCGAGACAAACTCAACTTTATTTTCTCTCCGATTTCATAGAAAGCTTACAAAAATGGCAGAAGTTCCTTAAAATAAAATACATTAAGTATATTGAATAATAGCAAGCATATCCTAAATCAACATCAGTGCTCAAATGGACAGCTTGAAAACACCTTGCCCTTTTCACATCCACCCACTAGAGGGCAGTAACCAACTGCAGTGAAACACACTTCCCTCCTCTCTAAAGTGAGCGCCCGTTTGCCTGTGGTTTACTCATGTTAGAGAGGTTTTCATACTATTTAAAACAAATCGTTTTCAATGGGGAGATAGTGCATGTCACAAAAAAGGACCAGGCAGAAAAAAAGTACAACACACACACAGGTACTATGCTTTGTTTTGCCTTGTTAAATATTGATTTCTCTGAAGAAGAAAAAGATGATTTTGGTTTCCCAAAACAGACTTGGTCTTTTCTACTTCTGCTTAACTGAATACATCTCCTATGCAGTGTTAGTGCTTAGAGGCTCTGTGCTGTGCCGAGGTAGATAATTATCATGACAGTTAGGAACAGGCGCTAAGTTTCACTGTGGGTCTTTCTGCGATTGCGGTCTCCCTCCAGCCAGTATGCCTCCGTCTGCATCTCCATCAGTCTAGAGATTGTCCTCTGGAAGGCAAAGAACTCTTCCTCGGCTGTGAAGAGGGTAAGTCGCTCTGCTGCCTCCTGAATAGACGAATCGACACCAGAGTTGGCAACTTGTATACTCAAAAGAGAAATGTTTATGCAGCAGGGGAGAAAGATTAAATCATCGGGCTAATGAGCATAGAGTCATCGATTTAATCTCCAGCCTGTACATCTGTGTGTAAATACGTGAAAGTGAATACTGCATTTCTGTAAAAAGGATCTAGATCTTAGTGAATTCTTCCCTAAAACAGAGAAATTGAGGACACAACTTCAATAGCAGCAACAAGCAAGTTTGTTATTAAACGAAAAAAAGAAAATAATAGTGATATCCGATTCAACGGGATAAATAACAGAGATGTGACCTTACCTCACTGAGGCCTAGGTCATCCAGGAGCTGTCGGTCCCTCTCATCATCTCCTCCAGTGTGGGCAAAGAGCCGGTCCAAAGGAGCGTCTGCCAGCAGCACCACCCTCACCTTGGACAAGGGGGCAAGAAAGAGCGATGTGGGAGTTACTGTCTATAACATTAAGGGCTGAGTGTCTGTTTACTGGTAGCTTACTCACACATTCATTCCCTGTCTTGAATTATTGGATTTAAATGTTATTGTGGGACGTGTTATTGTCTCATTGATGTGATAAAAGTGCTCTCATTCACAATCCCAAGGTTTCTTCCTGTTAAGAGTTTTTCCTTCCCACTGTCACAAAGTGCTTGCTCACAGGGGGTCGACTCTTTGTTGGGGTTTTCTCTGTGTCACTGTAGGGTCTTTACCTTACAATTTAAAGCGCCTTTAGGTGATTGTTGTTGTGACTTGGTGCTACATAACTAAAATTAAATCGAATATAATATGGGGTTAAAAGGTAACAAATCAGTGAGTATTAAGTTACCTGTTATGAGGCTGGCACAGTGTTGAGGGGTTTAGCCCTTGTAGTAAATACTTTTTTCAGTGCTGAATAGAGTATTTTGCAAAAAAACCCCAATCAAACAAATGAAAAACCGTGTGAGTGTGATAGTAGCCCTACTGGAGCCTGACTGATATATTTATTGCCCATAATAATCCTAATGATGATGTTGGCCTATCACAGGTACCTGTATTGGTGTATATATTTCCATTACCAGGTCATTAGCTGGGCTTTAATCACTTTCACTGTACCAAAAGATGATGTGGCACCAAAAGCTGGTAAAGTAAAAATTTCCTACCTGTAGCCAGCAAACAAAGAAGACTCTTACATAAAAAAAAATAAAAAAAACCAACACGCTTCTCTGTGTGTCTGGGTAGGACTCCAGCTGCTGATTCCATTCATTGCCCTGGACTGCGAGCAAAAGAAAGGCAAGAATCGGCCTGAAGCAAGAGAGCCCACTGACTGTGGCTTACAGAAGTCTGCCTGAACAGGATAAAAGTGACAGGTACTTGGATGTGTATGTCCATTAGCAAGACTGTCAGGAGAGTGTAATGCAAATTCTGTTCAGCTACGAAGGAGTTCCAAATTTCTGATCCAAGGCCAACAAAGAGAGTGAAAAGAGATGTTTGTGGATGATTAGGAATAATACAAAGCACGTCTGATGGTTCACATGGAAACTGGATGACATGGAAACCCACTGTGGAAAATGTCACAAGCAAGACTCACCTTTCATCACAGGGCAACAGGCTAAACATGAAACCTCCATAGAGCAGCACCAATGCTAACATCCAACACAACCTGTCAGGGCGCAAGACTGCAGTGACCCAAGGGAGCATATACATGGAGGCATGACTAGCTCCATGGTTGACACCTCATTCAATTTATCAAGCCGGGAGAGTGACGTAGCAACATGACATCACAAGGCATCCCAAGACCCCTTTCTCCAGGAAAGGATTGGGGCAGTAGGGTTGCCCTTGATATACGGCTTCAGTAGCATTCATATATCACCAAAGATCACCACAACATATTCATATTTATCCAGAGCTCTGGACAGATTCTGCCAAGGCTGCCTTTCAGTGTTCAGGATGCTCATAATCGTACCACGATTAAACATCCAAAGCTTCAGAGAGTCAGGCTGGACCACTGTCAAAAGGTGGAGTATGATGGCCTTTAGCAGCATGTCAACAACACAGCTGCCTAGAGATGTAGGTGCACCCAGGTGGAGAAAACTCTGTGGAAGCTCTAATGCTCCTCCTCCTTCTCATTTAATGGTTTTACTTAATTTTTACTACTTTGTAAATTGTAGATACATACTGAAGATGTCAAATACATGAAACAAGATATATGGAATTATGTAGCAAAGAAAAAAAGATAAATAACTATAAACTAAATATGTTTTATATTTTAGATTCCTCAGAGTAGCCACCCTTTATTTGTTGACAGCGCTACAAACCCTTGGTCTTCTCTCAGTGAGCTTCATGATGTAGTCACCTGAAATGGTTTTCACTTCACAGTTGTACCTTATCAGGGTTCATTTGTGGAATTTCATGCCTTCTTAATGGGGTTTGGACCATCAGTTTTGTTGTGCAGAAGTCAGGTTGGTACACAGCTGACAACCCTATTTGACAACCGTTAGAATTCATATTATGGCAAGAACCAATCAGCTAAATAAAGAGAAATGACAGTCCATCATTACTTTAAGAATTGAAGGTAAGTCTATCCAAAAAATTGCTAAAACTCTGAACGTGCCCCCAAGTGCAGTCGCACAAACCATCAAGCACTACGATGAAATTGGCTCACATGAGGATGTGAGCCAATTTCTGAGGATGAATTTATTTGAGTCACCAGCCTCAGAAATCGCAAGTTAGCAGCACCTCTGATTAGAGCCCAGATAAATGGCACACAGAGTTCCAGTAGCAAACACATCTCTACATCAACTGTTCAGAGGAGACTGTGCGCATCAGGCCTTTATGGTCAAATAGCTGCCAAGAAGACACTACTAAGGAAAAGCAATCAGGAGAAGAGATTTGTTTGGGCCAAGAAACACAAGGAATGGAAATTAGACCAGTGGAAATCAGTACACCTCCGGGCTGTGTAAGGGCTATTTGACCAAGAAGGAGAATGATGGAGTGGAGCTCTGGACTGTTGGAAAACCATTTCAGGTGACTACCTCATGAAGCTCATCGAGAAAATGCCAAGAGTGTGCAAAGTTGTAATCAAAGCAAAGGGTGGCTGTTTTGAAGAATCTAAAATATAAAACATGTTCTGAGTTATTTCAGACTTTTTTTGTTTACTACATAATTCTATATGTGGTAATTCATAGGTTTCATGCCTTCAGTGAGAATCTACAATGTAAATAGTCATGAAAATAAGAAAAAACATTAAATGAGAAGGTGTGTCCAAACTTTTTTTAGTGTATATATATATCTTGTTGGAAGCCAAGAGTCGAGTATTTTATATTACACACTCTTGGTTTTGAACTGAGATGTCGAACACATCCAACACTTTTATGGATGTAATGTAGGAAGATTTCTAAAAGTTGTAAATAAAGGCAGAAAAGCTGCATTAGAAATCCTTCTGTAACACATGAGTGTAATAGAATCCATGCCTTTCATTCTTTTTTTTTGTTTTCACCTTTTTGTCATAGAAGTTGTCTATGAGGGTGGTAAAGCGTCTGGCCTGATCCTTCATCGACAGCGTCAGCACGGGAACGCGGCGGATCAATACTGTGTCGAAGAGCCGCGCCATCTCCAGGTAATCGCTGGCACCCAAAGCCTGGAGAACGACAGAGCATGTGAGATACTGAAACAAAGTCAGACCCGAGCTTCAAACAGACAGCACACCACAAAAGAACACATCAAAGATTTCAGCTTTGCACATGTGCACATCTGCTCCATAAATGGGTACAGGCACTGTGAATTTCTGCACTCTGCACACATGGCCTGAAAAAATGACAACTGTGAAGTGAGGGCACCTTGTGCAAAAAGGTTCTAGCTGTTGTAATTTTTGTCCTCGTCCTTGGTTCTTTGCCATTCAGGCTGATTGCTCTTAAAATTAATGAGGACTCGCCAACATATGCCAGAGGAAGCCTTGAAGCTCACATGCCTTCTAAAACTCACCGCTGTCCATCAGGGTTGAGACTTTGCACACGCTACACACTTCCTTTTTCAGGTGCAGTGGGCACAACTAATCATAAAAATGTCAATAGACTTTCTTTTTGACATTGAGCAGAAAATACCTCATCCAGTTCAAAGGCCCGGACAATAAACAGAGCATAGAGGTAATACAGGGACAAGAGAAGTGCTTCGAATTTGAGCAGTTTTGATTAGTAATGAGTGGATTTTGTGTGTCTCAGTAGAAAAAAAAAAGAACAAGAAAAAGGATGTGGTTTGACTTTGGTTAGAGGTCACAGGCTGTTTTAAATGCCATCAAGCAGTTCTAATTTGTTCTCTATCTGTATAGCGAGTAACTGTGGTGTTAAAGCTAAAAACCAAGAAAAGCTTACCTTAAAACACTCCTTGTTTTACTCTAAGTTTTATGTGGCCAAAAGATGTTAAGTGTCGTTATGTATCAGCCTGTTTTGTTGCACAATAATGACAAATTAATCGTAACAATGCTCACTCTGCCGCACAGCTCATCAAAAGTACAGTCAGCAACGGTTCCGCAGGTCTTTTCTAGAGTCACATCTCTACCCAGCACTGAGAGCACCCGGGGACCTGTAGCTATGGAAACACACACACAATGTACAATGGCTACAGTATATACATGTAGTTAGGTTAAAAGGTAGTATATTTATGAAATTTGCTTTACTACACACTCACGATTTTTGATCTTTTAACCTCTAATATAAGACAAAATAAAAGAAAACATAATGAAAAATACTGTTTACTACTAAAAAACTATTTACTATACAATTAAATCCTAAAATTTCACAGTGTTACAAAAAAAAAAAAACCCTTTAAGGCCCAGTAATTTTGAAAATCTAAGTTCAAGTCTAGAGTTTGTTTTTAATTTAGAATTGTGCAGCTTTTGTTTTTTCCTGTTGAATTATAACATATAAAAAAATGACATGTAAAGCATCACAAATAGCCCCAAAAAAGTACAATTGTATTATCTATGTAGTTTAACCCTGATAAATGTTATTTCTCTGTGCCACAGACTTCTATTGTTGTAACAGAACTATTTAAAGTAGGTGAGTGAGCCGTCTCGTGGGCTTGGGCGACATGAAAATTAGCATTTAAAAAAACCTTCAGCAGATACACTAGATAATCCTGTATGATTGAAAAGTCATGGTCTTCAAAATCCCCAGCTGTTTCGGGAATTTAAAAAGACAACAACAATAAAATAAAAAATAAAAATCTATTTTTGAGCCTTAAATACTAAGAAAGGATAAATGTGAGACAAATTAAGGTAGAAATTGATGATTTGTCTAATTGTTATCAACACTGTTGATTTTGGTATTTTCTTTTATCTTTCATATATATAAATATTACAAAATGTGTAATTTTGACGTGTCCTTGTGTCACAGAAAAAAAGTAAAACATAATCAATTTTTCTAAAATGCATTGTCTTCCTTAAATGCCCTTACCACTCTTTTGTCTTAATGAGAGCTCTTCAAACAGTGCATCCAAGAAGGCCTCTGCACCAGGCTCCCCTGTGCTGCACAACACACATGCACCAGCGCGCGCACACACAGGCAACGAAACAGAAAGGAAATAATAGGATATGAAATTAATAATGCTGAAGTGGCCACATCAAACGGTGGCAGCAAGGAGAGCAGGGGAGAGGGGTACTTAGCTTTTCACTCCATCGGTAAAAAACAGGATGTTAGGCTCTAAACACAAGCATTAGCCTGTGAATACACGTCGAAATGAGATTGTGAAGTGTGTGTGTTCGTGTCTGCGTGTGCTTGTGTTTTAACTCCAGGTAAAAGGGTGTGATGTACTCTATTTACATACAGTGAAAAGACGAAAGCACTTGTTTGCCTGCGTGCGCGAGTTCCTAACAGCGCATATGTAACAAGGAAAATAGAAAACTAGCTTTTAAAGCTCTGCCCTTTTCTCATATTCTATTGATTCCTCTTTTTATTCTTTTCATGGATCTCTCAAGGTAATGCAGGTATTTATAAACCTCCCAGCCTGCGTCTCCCTCATTTATTCATCTGTTTGCCTTTTCTTTCTGCCCAAACTACATGATGTGCACAAGCATTTCCTGTGTTTGTGTGCGTGTGTGTGTGTTTAATGCAGGTTAATGTCAACTCAACCCAGCCTCCGCACAAACTCTGGGCTGAGGAGGACTATAAAGAGGGAAGCAGAGAGGTAGTGTGCTTGTGTGTGCGTGTTTGTGTGTCTTACAGGTAGTAAAGTTTCCCTGCTGCAGCCTCGCCAAGCTTCCTGTAGTCAATCCCTGTGTCTAAGCAGACGGTGTGGCAGTATTCCTGTTCTCTCACACACACACACACACACACACACACACACACACACACACACACACACACACACACACACACACACACACACACACACACACACATTGTTATTTGTGCTCTTTTTGCCCCATAATTTAATGTAAATGACTAATTTAGAGACAACTTTTAGCATCAGCTTCATTGAGCCCGTGAGCATTTACAGCAGCAGGACCTCCTGTGTGACTGACGACAAAATTAAATACAGTTTCCATGTTTGTCACAAGGAGATTTGAATCTTTCTGGACAACACTGACAGTCTAAGACGTGTCAGGCTTCATCTAACACACCTAATCGATTATTCTTGTCCTTTTATTTGATAAAAAGATAAGGAAAATTAAAGAAATATCAGAACTTTGTACATTTTTCGCTTAGCTCTGATTTTCATATTGGTGATTGCTGATAGAAATGCTAAAACATATTGCACTTCTTCAGGTTTAAATCATTGTGACAGCTTGATTTGTCTTGATGATGCATTGTTAATATGGCAACCCTGTAAAATGGACAATCAGAGCTTTGTGTCTTCACTTCTTTCACACTAAAATGGATACAGAACAACCCTAAAAAGTATTAAATTAAATAACAAGGCATCGCAGAAGGCAGCCGGCATCTTATCTCCTATCCTCCGACAGCTTTGGGATTTTGTGTCAGCTGTTCTCGGTTTGCCGAGCCGATCCATTGTTCTGCAGCTATTCAAGTGCGTTACAGCAGGGGTGAACCTGCGATGCAGGGTTCAAACTTTTCCACATAGAGTAAAACGTCAACAAGATTCATGTCAGGGAGTACAGCACAAACTATAATCATCATCTCCACTATTCTATCAAAGAAAAGAGAGGAACTGCATATCATCCCATCCAAGCCATCATCGGCTGACTGAGTATTCAGCGACAGCTCCAGTAAATTATGAAATCAGTGAATTTCTGCCACTGGCCTCCTTAAGCTGCAGGATAATTAGTAATCATCACAAAGCAAGGGGACGGAAATACTCTATTCTTCTCTGCTGTCAACTTTTTATCTCCGTGTCCGCTCACACAAACGGGGTTCCCACTCTGAGCCAATTGGCTGAATCAGGCTTAATAACAACCTGACAAACTCGCCCTCCCCCACGCACAAAAGGGAGGTGTCATTTCATCAACCTACTGTGACCCCACCAACGGGTAAATAGTCCCTCCAGAAAAGAAAAAAAAAAGTAGGAAAAAAAAACTTGTCACTATTGCCGCCACATCATTAGTATCTCAGTTTGTCTTTTCTCCTGCCATCTTCAACTCCCTCCCTTTATGAACCTCGTCTCTAACGTACCAACGGTAAAGGCGGTTGTTGCGTTCCTTGACGGAGGAGCGAGGTGCAAATACGAGAGGGGAAAAGAAGGAGGAATGGAAACACAATCAGTGATGATGATTCCATTGGTTATTTATAATCAGATGAGGCTGAGGCCTCGCGGGTCATTACTTGATTATCCATCTTGAGGGGATTGTCAAGTTCTCACTCCTCTAAGATTTTTATCCGCCTACACATTGTGGTTTTGCAGCCTCCCCGCACCCCGACGCCGCCACCGACAACCTCCTCTCGCAAATGTAGTCAGTCTACTTTGCAACTTTTAAATCTCGTCTTAAACAGTCCCTTCAGTTTAATCGGCGAATGGCGATGTACAAATAGTGGAGTAACAGCTTTTTTTTTCTTTCGTCAGGTGGACGGATAGAAGAGGTGATCATTTATTTTAAGGAAAAATGATAAAAATGCGCTTGTGCTGCAAGTTGAGAAAATATTTAGGTTGTAACAAATTTGTTGGTCACAAGTGTGCAGTCTTTAGATTTTTTTTTATTTAGTAATTTTAAAGGCTCACAATTTGATTAATTTATCCATTTGCAATACTTTGAAGTTTTTCTAATGGAATTTTGTAGTATTTTCTATTTTCTAAATAATCACCTCTTTAGATTTTGTCTTGTTAATTAACTTAAAAGAAACTCCAATCTGCAGTTTTTGTTATTTTAATCATTATTAAGACACATGACAGATTAAACCATAAAAAGAAAAGAAGTGCAGCCCTAAGGTTTATTACCATCAGGCAACAATATTAGCTTTTTAAACTAGTGGTGTAAAAACCTGGCAAACGTTTCGCTGATTCAAAGAAAAGCAGCAAATTAAGAGTTCCCCTGCTCGCACAGATGCATTCACCGGCTCAGACACAAGAGAGAGAGATGACAGACATGAGAATCAGAGACTCTTTGGAAGAAAGTCATCCAAACACATGTAGCTCCAATCATGTCATTGTCCAAGCTGTCCACTGCTCTCACTGGACAGCCGTTTAGCATAAAAACAGAGTGGCTTTTTTTTTTTTTTACCCCCCTGCTCCCTCCACTCCCCTCTGTGCCCGCTCCCTCCATGACATATCTTTCTCTATCCTTTACTCCTCAAAAAGTTGCTTTTGAGTTTTTCAAAGAGCGCGGTGCCATTGAGCTGCAACAAAAGCCAAGGATAGCTGACTATTGGGCCCTGATGAGGTCCACTCCCTCATTACCCAGCAGCAGAAAACATTTGATGCTTTTTTTTTTTTTTGTTTGGCCTGGAGAATTGACCAGGCCTCAAAGAAATGCAGGGTGGGAAGGCTGAAAAAGAGACGGGGGTTGGAGGGGGGTGAGGGGAGGAGGGGAAAGGTTGTCGTTCATTCATCCGTGTGTGTCTTACAGCCTTGTGTGGAGGGACAGGAAAAAAAAAAAAAAGTGGGAGGTGGCAGGGACAGAGGGGTCGAGAGAGAGGGAGAGAGATGTGTGTGTGTGTGTGTGTGTGGCGGGGGGGGGGGGAGAGCTTAAAACAGTGCCTTTATGCTGGCAAGTTCTGGACGACTCTTCTGACATCAAAGTGTTTTCACTAACTGGGGAGCTGCTTAGTTAGTGTGTGTGCGTGCACGCATGCGAGCCGGCTGGGGGTGTATCTGGTGATTTTATTCATTCTTGGGCCGTCTGGGGGGGTACGTGACAATGTGAACACCCTAATTACACCTAATGATCTATTCCCTTAAAGTGTGACTGCCTTGGGCCGGCGATGGATTGTTCTGCAGGGTCGTTCTCACAACCTCCTCCTGCCTCGGCTGCTCCTCTTGGGGAAACATCGTTTGAGTTGGAGGCCCCATCTTTTGTGATCCAGGACCCCACCGGACCCCCCGCTCTCAACCCATCGAGTTTCGTTGGCCCAGGACTGAACCAAAACGGTAACTCGGGCAGTGTGTGCTACCTGCACCTGGCCAACAGAGGCTCCATTTGTTGATCGTGACAGACGCGAGCAAAACATGGGCTCCACACAGTTTATTACAAAAATTGCTCTCTGATCATCTTGTATAGTATAAACCTGCAAGACCTTTACAAGAAGACTTCAACAATGTAGCATTGCAGTCTTTTAAACCTGCAGGACTTTATGTGCACAATTAAAAAGGAATCAGCAAAATTAAATAAGAGACTTCATCTTTCTTGTTCTGTGCACTGTGAAAACCTGTCCGTACTACCCCCATCCATCTGAGATTTTGTACCGCTGACTTTGTAAAAAAATTTTTTTACATATAAGTTAATTCTCCCCAGCACCTCGGTCTCGAGTTAGATTGTGTTCTGTCTTAGTCTGCTGCCTATAAAGATACTGATTAGTGAATAACTAATTATCTGGTGTATTAAAATGGATGCAAATAATTCAAATCTGACATTCAAAAGGGTATTGATGTCAGTAATATACATAAAGTTAGTCTCAGAATAGAATTTCTGTTAGGATCACTGTAGCCAAAAATTGTTATTTCCATGTGTGGTCACTTATATTTGGTGGTACAGTTCTGTTCTGGGACCTCCTCCTGTGGGTTTTGAAAGCAGCAAGAAGACGACAGAGCAGGCATCAGTGAATAAAGATGTCACAGTGATTCAGATAGGTAGGGTGAACATGGTTTGCACATGTGACTTTAGTCAGTTTAGTCAGTTTGCCAGATGATGTGGGCTCCCACTGAGATCAGCTGATCTACTGGGAGAGGAGCTTGACTTTATGTCACTTCCGGGGTGGCTTGACTTCTACTGTTTTCCCTGATTTCCTGGTTGTCTGTACTGTGACTAGCAAAGGCAAAACCGCACCCCATGAAAGTCGAATTAAGAGACATTTCTATATTTGTACACGCTTACTATTACACATCTGACATCTGAACACTCTGATAGAAAACAGGAAAACATCATTTGCCCAAACGGAACCAAGGTAACTGCCATAATTAAAATTTAGGTAACAATTAGGATCCTGGTCTGATTCTTTGTGCTTAAAAGAAATCGATTTGTCCTATCACCCCTTGTTCAGGTTTCAGAACAGACAGCGAGAGACACTGATATGAAAGAAGTGAGCTTTGCCCTCGAAGCATGCTGCCATTAAATATTTTAAAAGACAATGACTGTCATCAAATATCAAAATCTATTTGATTTGAACTCTTCCAGCTCTTCACACACGGTCCTTCTTACCAAGGTCTTCAGTGGAGGACCACGTCCCTCTCATTCTTCAGTTTTTCCCTTTCTCTCTTTGTCATTCTGTTTTGATTTATATATTTCATTTTTTCTCATCACCAACTGCTCAGCACAGAGCCAGTATTGACAGTGACACAAAAAAAAGAGATGAAAAGTGGATCAAAAGAAGGGTTAAAAACAGATAGAAACTCAGAGATACTCAAAGTTGCCTCAGGGTTGTTGTCATGTTTTTCTCCCCTCGGCAGCTTTGTGCGCAACTGCAATCGAACAAGTGGAGGGAAAATAAAGTCACTATTCTGCTACCAAAATACAGAGACCTGACCTTGGGTGAGTAAAGCCAGCGAGCAGAACAGGATAGTGATAGAATAAAGAGTGGGGATAGAGGGGTGGAGAGAGAGGATGGGCAATGAAAAGTGGAGTGGAGAGCGAGGACAGTTTGCCAGAGAGAGAAAGAGTGTCTTCGTTACAATACTGGCAGCATCCATTAAAAAAAAGAAAGAAAAAAAACCCAAACCCTGTATTTCACGAAACTACGAGCTTTGCAGCGGCTGCAAAGAAAAAGACGCCGGAACAACTGAATAGACTCATAAATGGAGTCTACAGAGATGCTACAAAGGACGAGAGATTACAAACGACTGTGTGGATGAAAAATAGCAAACAAACTAAATGATGAACAATAAAAAAATAAACAGCGTCTTCTGGATTAAATGAAGTTGTATGTAGCCCGTGCGTTGCAAGTCATTAAATCATTTTTTAAATATAAAACTGGATGATTGTGGAAGATCGGGAGCTGCAGAAGGAAAGGTGACCCAACTAATCAGAAGTCAACAGTTAGATAAAGACATCATCCGAGGCGGACAAAAGTGGCGGATTAACCCTTACCACTCCGGCTCAGGTGATGAGGGGAGGAGGTCAGAGGCTATTTTTGTATGTTAACACCCTCTTTTCTCTCCTGCACTCACCATAGAAACACACGCTGGCATGCACATGCGGAGGCGATCTGCGCCGAGTCAGCGGCTGCTCCCTGCGAGCATTCATTCAATCTATTAAGGGTCAGCTAGTTAGCAAGCTTTAACTTTACAGGACAGATCACTATAGAGAATCCATAGCACCCCACCTAAAAAACACCCCCAAACCCTCCAACCAGATGGCCTCACAAAGGAAAACATGGTATCCTGAAAGAGAGGAGCCAGTACGGGGCAGAGAGGGACAGCAGGCATTCCGGACCTTGATGAGGGTGGATTAGAGAGGGCAAGGGTGCTGCTGCTGCTGGGTTAGCAGGCGGGGTGCAGGGTGAGTCCAAGACTCTATGCAACTTTTAGTGGGTTTGACTTCAAATGTGCGTGTGTTTAATGTTACAGTGGTTTGATAACTCTGGTCAGGTTAGATTGCCTGTATTTTGCACACATATTCACTTTAGCATTTGTAATGCAACAGATTATTTATTATATCAGAGCTAAATCGGAGTTTTAGGGTTAAAAATACTGTGATACCTGAATATATTCAGAGGCAATGCCATGTTAAGTCATTTCATAAATAACCAAGCCTAAATTAATCTGAGTGACTATGTTCTATATCATGTATTGTATTTCTTTAACAAAATCCCCATCATAGTATGAACAAAAACGAATGCATTTGTTTTCAAAAATAAACCAAAAGTCAATAATAAGGCGTTTACTATTGTATATGTATAATCCTGTGTAAAAGTTCCTATTAAAAGTAAATGAGGCATGCCGAATAATAATGAGAATTTAACAACAATTTCATTCAAAAAGCCACAAAATTCAAGTAGCAGTGGCGATTTTCAGCGCACTCACAAGAGAGCATTTATCTACTACTTCATACCAGGAGTGTGCCTGAGCCAGACCTTAGCCGAGCACTGCTTATGTGACTGTGTGTGTGTAAAAAATGTCTGCTTTCAAACTAAAGGTCATAATATATAACAAGATATTCTATAGGGAATCCCTAATAAAGTCAGCGTGGTCAACCTGGGGCATTAAGGAAACTCTTAGTTTTGGTAAATTAGAACTTATTATTAATTATTGGCCGTCCTACATAACGAAACGATGGCAGTGCAAGTGGTTTGCATCAATGTGATTATATGAAACTGGAAGGTTGCACAGCTCAGGTGCCTCATACTTACAGGACTTCATATTGTTCAATTATGAGTTTATCCGGTACGTTTAGTGTCAGAGGAGGGGTTCTCAGTTTTAAATTCTTAATAACGCTAAGCTGCTTACTTTCACTTGCTATCTTGCCCAAAAAAATTGCAGCAGTGTCAACGCTTGCCTTTACTATTCAGACAAAATACCAATAAAAGGCGCAAGAATGCTGCCCTCCTCTGTTGCAAAATGCATGACAACAAATTAATATGCAATTATTTATGATCACGATCACTCCAAACACATCAATGATCATCTGGGATGCAGGCAGGATAATGGTGCTACCTGCTTAAATTGCAAAGTAGATTTTTCGCTAGAAATGCTAACCGTCACATCGCTCCTGTTCTCCGCTCCACCCCCCGCCCACCACCCCCCTCTACTTTTGAAATGCAAGCAGCCTGGGTCAGTCACAGCTAGTCCACCCATCTCCCACTCTCCCATTCACATTACCTGTACCCACTCACACTCTTTTCCATCTCTCTCTGCGAGTCTTTCAGTGTGCCCTGGTATGATCAAAGACAGCTTTGTGACACTGTGTGAAGCATCCATGAAGCAGAAAACATCAAACCACTAAGAGCAACTTGCAAAAAGACGGACACAGAGGCATACATGCAAGTGTGTGTCCGTGTATGTGTGTGTGCGTGCGCGCGCGAGATAAACAACTGAATAAATTAGAAAGACAAGAGAGAGGGATGACTTTGTCTCTACCTTCAGCACATCGATGAAAGGTAGGAAGGTGTCCCTCTGAAGTCCGTTTTTGTACAGATCTGAAAGAGGAAGGGAGGGCCTGTATTAGAGCTGCTGTTTAGCCTTCTAATAATGTCATCCCCTCGCCACAGATTGGCAGATAAAGTGGCTATTGATGAACTGAAGGATGGGTGGGGAGGCACGACAAAAGGACTGGGACCAGGGGAGAAAAATGGATTTCTCTACCGGCAGCGGCAGCAACATAAAATTCATTACATTCCCAAACAATGGTGGCCAGAGAAAGGACTGTCGCCTTTTCAGCACGGACAATGTCCACAGCAGCTCGCTGAATAGAGGTTTCAATTAGCTCGGCTGGAACAAATTACATCTGAAGTAGCATCCCTGATAGACAGATAAAACAGATAGGGATTCACACACAAACAGGGACAAAGACACACACACAGCGAGGCTCAAGCTCTCTCCAGCTGCAAATGCAAACAAGTGGCCGTTGTTGATGTTTGGACTTAAGCTTACTACAGTAGGACCTGACACAAAAATAACCTTTGCTTAATAACTTCTATACTGTAATGGACTGTGCCCTGTGAGACTGGAATATGCCAAAGGTTTATGAAAGAGAGTTCAGTGTTTTGGGACGTACATTTTTCTTCCTTTATTGGTGCAAATCTAGTCCTTGTAGAATGTCCTAAAATGAGGTAAATACATAAAACTCGTGATGTATTACACATGTCATTATTTACTTAACAAAAACTAACCCACGATGCAGAAGCAGTGTGTGAAAAACTAAACATTCACTGCAGTAATTGTGTTAGTAATTGTTACGTTTTGGGGGGGCATGTGTTTATGTACAGCTCTCTTAAGGTCCAACCACAGCATTTAAATCAGGTTGAGATGTGGACTTCGACTGGGCCTTTGAAACACATTGGCTGAAAATTAGAAAATAATCAATCTGTTTTAGATTTGCTGC
Organism: Copadichromis virginalis; assembly: GCF_057382275.1. NCBI lineage: Eukaryota > Metazoa > Chordata > Actinopteri > Cichliformes > Cichlidae > Copadichromis > Copadichromis virginalis. Next base: position 12,753,786 of record NC_140632.1, read on the forward strand.
TGTGCTTGAGATCATTTCTTGTTACGGAAACACATTTCTCACATGTGACTCTAAAATACTTTGGTATACAGAAGAGTTCATGACTGTTCCCAGATCATGTGGCTGCAAAACACCCTTCTCCTGCCGTGCTTGACAGTTGTTATGAGGTGTTTGTGCTGGTATGTTGTGTTTGGACTTCATAAAATGTGCTGTGCAATATGGTCAAGCATTTCCACTATGGTCAAGTCTCTCCAAAGGACTTTTTCTAGAAGTCTTGTGGTTTGTGCAACTCTGGAAACAAAAGCTGTGCTGCCATGCTCTTTTCTTCAGGTAACCCTTCCAAACAAGTCATACTTGTTCAGTTTTTTTCTAACTGTACTCTCCTGGACTTCAACATTTAACATGCTAACCTGTAGAGTCTGAGATATGGAGCTTGCAGTTTTTCTGAGGTATGCGCAGTTTGAAGAATCTTCCTTAGTGTAGAATAATAAACTTCAAATTGTTTGGAAATGGCTTTATAATTCTTCCCACAGTAAAGGGCAGCAACAGCAATTGCTTCTTTAAGATCACTGCTGATATCTTTCTTTCTGCACTGTATTAACACACACCTGAATGCTCCATACTAGCAAACTGCCAAAACTCTGGCAGACGCTCACTTTGGCAGATGCTCACACTGATGATCAGTTAATCAACTACATTTGATTAGTAGCACCTGGCCGCTAGTTACCCTACCCTAATTCCTGTAGAAACAGTACAGATGTTCTTAATTTTTCACACAACCCTTCTAAAAGTTTGGCTTGACTTTTAAAAAATAAATGCCATATTTTTTGGACTATAAGGCGCCAGATTATGAGGTGTACTGTTGATGAACGGGTCTGTTTTCATACATAAGGTGCACCGGATTATAAGGTGCATTAAGTGACACAAAACAGACAGATAAGTCAAACTTTACTCAACTCATTCTTCTTGCTTCCTTCCCTTCCGTATCATTGATTCATTAATGTTGAATTCTCTGGCAGCTGCTCTATTCCCATGTTGTTGCAGCATATTAATGACTAACCTCGTATTGTGGATGGATTATCTCAGTTGTTCTCCTGACTGAAGTTTGGTCCATTTACAGCATCCTGCCATGCGATTGCATTTGTCCCTAACCATCGGGAATCCTCACGTTAACTTTTATCAAGTGGAAAAAAGTTAGCGTTCATCCTCCAGCCACTGTGTTTATGGTATGCTATCATAGCTGTGTTGCTAGGGATTAGTAGCACATCATTATATACCAGCTAGTCCAACTTCAGTAACCCTACAAAAGTCACTGCTGTTTAGTTTTCTGTCTTCATTTATGTTGGAAGAGATAGCAGAGCTGTACGTTTGAATTTTTTAGAAATCTCTCAGTCAGAACATGCTATGTATGTTTAGGTGAAAACTAGTGCGCTAACTTCCTGCTAACCTCTAACTCTGTTAAATTTAATAAATTCTGTTTTCATGGATGCCTGGATGCTAAACTTAGTTGTTACACCTGGTAAAGGAGCAGCTGATCATTTTATTAAAGATGAAGGAATTTAGACAGTTTTGAACTCTCAGTCACGCTGCAGTGTTTGTTTGACTTTGGGACCTGAATTCTATGATGTGCTTTGTTAGTCTGTTTCTCAGCACTGACCCGAACAAACAAACAGAAACTTAAAATGACTACGGCCAAAATGCAAACACTGAGGCTTCAAAATATGGAACCTAAAACCATTAGTCCATTTTTGTAATCTTCTTCTTCTTTCGATCTCTATAGCGGATCCCCTGCCTCCATCTCACCCTATTCCTAGCATCATATGCGCGCCTTCACTCCTGAAGCTCCATATTTAATGCCCTTTGTCAAGTGTAAAGTAAATTCCCATATACTTTACACTTGTATATGGGAATAGATCATTTGTTTTTCTGGTGTTCTATTGCTAGCTTTGTACACACTATAAGTGTAACATAATAAGAGGCACTGAGTTGCATTTGCTGTTACTTCAAGTTGCTGAAGTCTAGTGAGTTAAGCTACTGCTAAGCTAGCGTATGTAGACTCAACAGTGTCAGCCCAGTCAACACAGAACAGGAAACAAAGTAGTGCGTCGGCAGGTGACAAGGCGATCGTGGCTCAAGAGTTGGGAGTTCGCCTTGTAATTGGAAGGTTGCCGGTTCGAGCCCCACCTTGGACAGTCTCAGTCGTTGTGTCCTTGGGCAAGACACTTCACCCGTTGCCTACTGGTGGTGGTCAGAGGGTTCGGCAGCCTCGCCTCTGTCAGTGCGCCCCAGGGCGGCTGTGGCTACAATGTAGCTTGCCATCACCGGTGTGTGAATGGGTGGATGACTGGATGTGTAAAGCGCTTTGGGGTCCTTAGGAACTAGTAAAGCGCTATAAAAATACAGGCCATTTACCATTTACAAGGCCAGAGCAGCACTGCTAATGAGTGAGGAGACATGTGCCACTGCACACTTTACTGGAACTGGATTAATACATAATTCAATAGAGCCTAATAATTAAAAACATTTGCGATCAGTGGAATTAAATGGGCTAATGTAAACTGCATGCTATCAACTATAATGCCCCCCAATCTAAAAAAAAAAAAAAGACACCATTTATCCCTCCATCCCTCTTCAGCTGCATTAAACCCCCATCAAACAACAAAACACTGAACGTTCTAGCACAAACCTATCTCTGAATTCCCCCTCCAAGCATGTCTAGGGCTTTTTGATACTAGCATCTCCACATCAATGAACACAGAAAATGCATGCCTTTCATGTCTAGTTGTCTCCTATGGCTTTTAGAGTTCCATTAACCATGTAATTAATACCAAGTAGCCTCTCTATCAAGTTTCCCTGGTTTGGGGCTTTGTTCTTAATAGCTAGTAAATATCAGAGACGCGCATCTTTGTCTATGAGAGCCACCTTGTTGCCATTCACTCCGTACCCACTCAAGGCTTTGAGACATCGACATTACATGTACCCAAAGACGATGAAGACCTTAGATAGCACATCATGCATTTATCTCCACGTTGATCACTTGCTAATTCCTTCTCCATCCTTGCTCTGCGGGCAGTAAATGCAACATCAAAGCCTGTTAAAAGATGGCGTCATGTCTAGGCGGGAGAGGTGAGGTGTTTTTTTGGTCAATTGCCGTAAACAGGACGCAGCTGGTTCAATTCTTGCAGGAGAAAAGTATTTTGAAGACAATTGTGGTCAAAATAAAGTAATCTATGGTTGTAAGTACCCTCACTGGCAACTTTAGGTACACCTATTCAACCTTTTGTTAATGCAGATTTGTTAATTATTCAATCACAGGGAAGAAACTCAGGCGTATAGAGGCATATAGAGTCTAATCGACCTGCTGAAGTTCAAACATTAGATGCATCAGAAAGGGGAAGGAAAGTGATTTTGAGTTTCGTATGGTGAATATTTCAGGAACTGCTGATTTTCTGATGGTTTGCCTGCACAGAGTGAAACAGAGTGAGCACCATTTCTGCAGTTCAAAATGTCTTGTTAATGTCGGAGATCAGAGAAGAGCAGAACTAATAGCAAAACCTGTTGTTACAACCAAGGTATGCAGAAGGGAATCTCTGAATGTACATCATATCAAACCTTGAAGTAGGTAGGGTATACAGGAAACTGAAGCTTGAATTTGCACAGACTCACCAAAATTGGTCTGAGTCTCAATTTCTGCCGCAACATTTCAATAGTAAACAAGATGAAATGGCTCCATCCGGTGCTTTATCAATAGTTTAGGCTGCTGCTGGTGATGTAATGGTGTGGGGGATATTAGCTTTGTATCAGCTCAGCATAACTTTACTGCTACAGCCTGTCTGAATCTTGTTGCTGATCACGTCCATCTCTTTATGAACGCAGTGTATCATCTTCTCATGGCTGATTCCAGCAGGTTAATGCGCCATATCACAAACCGCAGATCATCTCAAACTGTTTTCTTGGACAATAAATTAAGGTTATTGTATTCAAATGGCCTCCACAGTCATCAGATCTCAGTCCAATAGAGCACCAATAGAGTTGCATCACAGATGTGCAGCTGATAAATCTGCATCAACTGCATGATGCAATCATGTTAACGTGGTGAATCTGTGCCACAAAGAATTAAAACAGCCCTGAAAGGAAAAGGGTGTCCAACCCAGTGCTAGAGTGGTTTACCTAATGAAATATCAGTTGAGTGTATATTAGCTTTTCACTGGCACTGTCAGATTATAAATGGAGCTAAATTTCCCCAAATTAACAGTTTTCAGACTCATGAAGATGACAAAGCTTGAAACTACATGTTTGGAAGCTGCAATGAAAGACATCAAATTTCTTCTATTTTGAGATTTCATTATTATCTCCCACTTCAATATCTATATTACTGACAATTTGTAGTCGCAACCATCTATCTTGGTGTTGACAGTGTTTTCTGCTGAGACGCTAAAATTACAGCTGACTCTCTTGGTTTTTAACTCATTGCTTTAAATAAAATTTTAAGAAAAGAAGTAGAATGGGAAGACATGCACAAGATATATTATTATTGCTACAGACTACAACAATATAATTAATAAGGAATAGCTAAAACGTGCATAAAATGTTTGCTGGTCATACCATCAGGGGGTCTGTTGGAGGTAGCCACCACCACCACTCCAGTTTTAAACAGCGTCTCAAACAGCTGCTTCAGGATCATGGCGTCGGCAATGTCCGCCACCTGATTGAAGAGAGCCAGAGAAGTCGAGGAGCATCTCATATTATTCCTTTCTTGCCACACCTGTGTGTGTGCACGAGTGTGTTTGAGGTCACAACATGCCATCATCACTCCATGTTGATCAGTGTCATTCAGGTGTGCTCATTCAGTCCTTTTTGTGTGGTCATTGCCACCCAAACTTACGTGTATACACATGGATGCAAACACACACTCAGGCACTTAAATTTACTGCAAATGGTCAAGAACTGGCCTTCCGTTGAGTGGAGTAGCTGAGGCGAAGAAAAAGACCTGAGCTAATCAACGAAGCCGAAAAACAAGAGGAATGAAAGAATAATAAAAACAAAGCAATGCGAGGCAGGACTGGGGTCATGACGGCAGACAAAGCTTCTATCAAAGCATGTCCACATAAAGGCATATTAAAGTGCATGTGTGTTGTATGTACTAGACACAAGGCTATACGGTGTGACAATACATAAATCCAATTCAACTGTCTGCTGTTGAGTCCACAATGAACAAAGGTCGATGACAACACTGAAGCAAGGACGTTTATGAGTCGCTAGCTGTTAAATGAAGAGCTCTGACCTTTCTATTACTAATCCAGTGCTCTCACTTTTGTTCTTATTCTCTCGTCTGCGTCTCTCTCTCTCGAACCTATGTTGTTCTTTTGAACACCTATAAAGGGAGAAATGTTACCCTGTGATTGGCGGTTGTCAAAGCGACATTTATTTAACGTGATGCTCGACCGATGAAAGTTGGGCACAAAGGATTTCCAACCTCTCTGGTAACTTAAAGTTGTCGGTCTCATGTCAACAGTAATTTATATCCTGTTAAATGACAATGTTTCCTCCCAAGAAGATGTAAAAATGCACAAACAGAAATCCATTGTGAGAAAACCGCCTCACTGTAATGCCAAATTCTTGACCCTTAAAGTACTTTTCTTGTTTAAAAACCCTAAAAGAAAATGTCTTGAATAAAAGAAAGACTTTGCAGTCATGCATCTGTCCCGCCCTCTCCTCTTATTCCCTCTTACCTACTTTCCTGTATATAACAGGCACTTCTGATGGCCATACCCACAGCATATGCTTCCTTTCAGACTCTGGAGAGTCTTCTGCTTTTTGCATATTAGCCCCACTGCCCTTGCCAATACTTGATTAACATTTGTGTTAAAGCCTTGATTTTGCTAAGGAGAGGTGGCTAAGGGCATCAAATTAGCGTGTGTGTGTGACTGTGTGTGCGTGTAATGAGAATCAACAGAAAGCCAAGGCTCAGTGTCTCTCTGAAGGGGCCCCCATTTCCTGCGACCACAGGATTTTATTTTCATTTCAAAAGAATCATTTAAAAATGACCTTTTATACAACATGGATTTGTTTATTCATGTGCCCTCCACACGGGCATAGTATGAGGGGCAATATTGATTGCTGAATGACTAGGGGAAGAGGGAAAGAGAATGGGTACCCACAGGATGAGAAAGGTGGAGGGGGACTGATGTAGCACTTGTGGAGCACAAAAAAATAATGGTGCAATCTCTGTCAGCCATTGCCGATATTTAAATGAGCATCCAATTACTCAAGCGGCTGTCAGTTTACAGCGAGGCACACGGGTGCCAAATTAAACCTCTTTTGATGTTACACCTCTTTATGTACACAACCTATGAGCAATTTCACAGAGGCTACACAGTGACTGAGGCCCTGAGACAATGATGCTCGAGCGTTTTCTTCTCACTCTTTCATGTTCTTTCTCACTCTCTACCCATCTTTCCATCTTGGACCTCTCAATGGCGAGTATTCATTAGAGGAGCCGGGTAGGGGTCGCAAAAGGAAGGAGGGGAGGAGAGCTGGGGGGGGGGGGGGGGGGGGGGGGGGGGGGCTACAAATTACTGATAATGGCATGGCGCTAATGAAGAGAATGGAAAAATGTCATTAGCATTTAAGAGGATAAGATCCATCTGACCCGCCGCCGCCAGTCGCTTTCTAGCTCCACTCACTTAAGGAAGCAGGAGAGTGCGACTGATACCCAGAGCTTCATTTGCATGGCTGAGTGGTGGAGGATGCTGATTGGTATAGCCCCTCGCACCCCCCACACCCCCAACTCTCCCAACCTCGCAACCTCTTATTTATGCATCACAAACAACGCGCACATGTCTACTTGTTTCCCCCGCCATTCACCGGTAGCAACAGTCGACAAGCGAAAACAGCAAAGCTGGCGACAGCAAACAAAACAAATCAATGAGAATGCACAAACAGCGCCGCGGTTTAAAATGTGAAAGACGGCCAGATGAAAGGAGCGGCTCTTGATCCACGCAGATGCACGGAGAGTGATTAGAGGGAGCAACTGCACCTTCTGTGACCTCTGACCTGCTGGCATTAACTGTAATGATATCAGTAAAAGGAGCAACATTGTGCTGCTAACAGATGTGTTTGGCTGGCTATTGATGAATGCAGAAACACGTGTTTTTCTTCACTACAGTGAATGACTAACAATCTCACAGAGAGTAGACAGCCTCAGTAGTGGTTCTCACCTCTAATGGTGAGAACTTTGTGCATCACTAATGACTCAAGGGGGTCCTTTAGTTGTGTACAGTGTGGCTGTAATGGTTTGAGAGCAAACTATTGTGAGATTAAACAATGTACCTTTATCTGTCCTAGTAAACTATAACTAAACACACTAAAGAGAGAAAATACAACTGGAAGTCATTTTGCAATTGTGCTATATTTAAAAGAGGCCACTAGGTGTCCCCAGTCCTGTTTTTTATTTGGATTAGAAGCACGCAGTTGTTCACAGGAGAACTCTGAACTTAAAATACAGAGAATGCAACGTTGAACAAGTTTTTTCTAGTTCCTTATCTTGACAGAAATAGAGGTCAACCTTGAAGCAATTGCTGCCAATTGCTGCCAACTGCAGGAAATAAACAGCAGTTTATCGCTTTGTTTTATTCTTTAAAGATTTTAAGATGTCTGATTTGTGAGTTTCTGCTGACCCCAGCATTGAGTTGGGTTGTTGTACAATAAAGCAACACTTTGGTAAAAGCCAACTAGTCAGATTCACTCTAAACAATGTGAAATATTAGGGAATAAAACTTGAAAACTTCATAAACTCCCAGTTATTTCTTTTCTCTTTGTGACCTCTTTTAAAACTAGGAAAAAGCACGCAGATATTATTTATGAAACATCCAGCCTGACTTGACAGACACGTATCCCCGTTTTATATTAATAGCACATGTAAACAATAGCATGGCAAAAATATAGAAAATTTAACTAGCACTATATTTATCAGTGAATATATAAAGCACATGGCTTTCAATTAATGTGTGAAAACCCCTAGTTCGACACCAGGAGGAGGCACAAATCACTGGCGAGGCATCCAGGACAAAAATATATCCACATCAGACATACTGAGCCATCCGCTGTGGTGCTCGTTCGCGAATAAGGGAGCAGCTTTAGTCAGTATATAAGTGCAATAGTTACAAATATCAAAACACGTAACAGTATTTAAAATTCTCATTGTGTAATGTTCCGCTTTACAACAGTGCCTGTGACATGGTTGCTCACCTGAAACTCGTCAAAACACAAGAGGCAGGTCTCACTGCTGATCTCCATGGCAACCGGTGATATGGGGTCATAGGTGAACATTTTCCCTAACCTCCGTTTTGGCAGGCTTTGTTTCCTCCGATGGATCCCTTTAAAGCAGCACACAAACGTCAGGCACATCTTAAAGCACACCTGCGACGGCAACCCAAACCCACTGACAGTGCTGAATAAAGCAGTAATTTCACCTGTGTGCATAATGGTAGACAATTAGCAGGACGGCTTCAGGACAAATAGAGGGATAAATATAGGATCTCCGGTGCACGGGGAGTCGGAAAACTTCTACAAAGTCATGCAAGGAAACATTGGGCTGTTAGAGCCGAGGAATGGGAGGATGCTACTAACTTTTGTGGATGTCCAACATGAAGCCGTTGAAGTGGACTCGCTTTTTGCGACTGTTCTTCACATGGGAGTAAAACAGATCCATAAGCATGGTCTTCCCTGTGCCTGAAAAGGTGGGAAAACCAAACCAAAGTTATTATGATAACCATAGAGATGTTAGTTTGTATAATGATAGGAGCTTTTTCTGTATCCAAGCTCACCAACATCTCCATATATATAGAAGCCTTTGGGTGGTGGTGCTGGTGGTGGTGGAATGGGTTTCTCCTTTGGGACAAAATATTAAAATTAAGATGATTGTAGTGCGTTTTTTTGCTTTTTTACATGAATCTCAACCAACATAATCGCTGAAATTTATTCACAGTGATTATTTCCACTCTATAGCTAATGACTTAAATAAACTTCTTCATATTGATTCCAATAAATGTCTGAAACATCATCTAATAAACAAAGTATGCTAAGGCATTAAGCCACCACTACAGTGTGAGGTTTCACAATCTCCAGACTAGCCCACTGCAGGGGAGGAAGACAAAGGGGATCTAATCAACAAGACAAGCCAGGGTTCCCACGAAAGAAAAGCATCATCAGAGGAACAATGGAGGGATTTGTCAGACAAAACGGAGAGGACTGGATGAGGCTCCATACGAGATGGAGTGGACTTGTCTGTGCAGCCTGTTTAGCGCTGCTAATTGTGATACGGTACTGTTGCATTGAGGTGCTGCTGGAAGTCATTGTGCTGCCTGCCTCCTATTATCAAAAGATCCTTGCTTCAAAAAAAAAATAAAAATCTTCTGTGTGGAAGCTGAGAATATCGAGTAAAGCCAAAAAGGACCCAAGCCATGTGAACGAATGTGCCGTCAGCTTAATCATCTGTAATAACAATGTGAAGAATATCTATGGGTGGCCAAATTATGGATCTTTTTATCGCCTTTAAAAAAACCTCTGTTGTTCAGGATCGTCCATCTCTGTAACCGGGCAACACCAAATAGCTTTGGAATTAATCATTCACTAAACAAAAAAAGTACTGGTCTCTTTAAATTTAATTTAGTTAGAGGATGGTACTCGGTGTCCACCGAACTCAGTGTCCATGCACAAGGGGCACTTGACTCTGGTAAAATGTGGACAATGGCAGTTTGAAATCCAAATTAAAAAACAAGCTTGCTATCCACCCTCTCTCTCTCTCTCTCTCTCTCTCTCTCTGTCTATTCCCGCTCCACCCCTCTCTACTTTTTACCCACCCCTCCATCCACTGCCTGTCCTGGGCTGGATGTGAAGTACTGGAAGAGCCTTTCCTGTTTGCTCTGGCATAACAGTGTGTGACTTCTCCCTGACTTCCCAAGCTGCCCTGTAGCATGGCGGGGTAATTGTCAGTGGCTGGAAACCATTCTGCTACAGCAGAGTGGCGAAGGACAAGACCGTCCCTCAGCCACTCTGTCTAACTGAGCTCTGTGGCCTCGTCTCACCTCATGCTGCAGGATATAGACTGGCACATGAGTGGAAAGTTCACATGCAGGACATGGTCATTTTGGCTTTAGGAAGAACTTCTTTTGACCACTGCCAAAAATGACTTGCAGAGGCATGGTCGGCTAAGATCGTCAGAGCCCGAGTCAAGTTTAACTCACACAACTGTCCTGCTGGAGGCCTACCATGTGCAGGAGGACTCCATGATGCAGGTCTGTCTTGAAGAGGGTGGATCCCACTGAACAATGGCCCATTGTCAGCCAACCATCCGCAAAACCACGCCACATTGGGTCAATATTAAGTCAAGTGTACTCTCCTCACAGACTTGATCAGTTAGTGAGGACAATGGCGGCACTTTCACAGAGAGAACAGACACCAAAAGGACAGTGGTATGACCTGATTCAAACTGGAATAATTGCATAAGTACTCCAGTCAGTGTGTGTGTGTGTGTGTGTGTGTGTGTGTGTGTGTGTGTGTGTGTGTGTGTGTGTGTGTGTGTGTGTGTGTGTGTGTGTGTGTGACAGACAGAGCAAGAAGTAAGGTGCAAAAGGAGAGGGGTGGGTGTGAGGGTGGTTGGTGGTGGTGGTGTTGATAGCCTACCACCAAAGTATTTGTCAGAGTCCCAAATCAAAAGCAAAAAGGACAAGAATGGCTGAGACAATGGGGATCCCCTCATTACTGCCCGGGGACGGTGAGAGAGTGAGAGGGGTGCCGGGACGGGCCCAGCGGGAGGTCCTCCCTGCTGCCTTCCAAAATCTGTGCCTAACTCTGTGTGTCTGTGCCAGCCAACCAACAAAAAAACTCCCACCACCAAATAGTAGACAGTCAGCTCCCCTGACCTAAAAACAACAACAGCCCCCCTGCATTATGCCGTTCCAAAACTCACATGCACAATAAACTTCCCAGACCCCTACCCTCCCTTTGACCTGAGCCCCACGGCCACCATCGATGATACAACAGGAGAACAGGGAAGTCGACTCTGTGAAGTCCGTCCATATGTTAGATATCAGTGGTGCTTTTTAATCCAACGACAATCCGGATCCAGACATATCTATGCTGCCTTATGAATCCTAAACTGTTCCCCAAATAATGTCCAGCGTAATGCATCCTAATCCAAACGATGCAAATCCGATGCTTTCAGTTTTTGTAATTTTTATTTATTATGTAGGAATATTTTGAAGAAATAACACTGGTCTTGACCCTGAAAAGGAGTATAAATACCCTTCAAGACTGTCTCATTAGCTTTTTTCCCCGAGGCTTTCAACAGTATTGCATGGTCTTCATTGGTGAATGGAGGCAACAGACTGACAAGCTTTTTTTTTTTAAATTTTTTTATAACAGCTACTGAGCAGGTATATTTTAATAGTGTAACAAACTACCTTCCCTGATGATGAAGACTGTGTGAGATGTGGTTGAAAGCGCTGGAAAAAACTTCAAAGTGAACCTCGAGTTTAGAGTGTTTTAAATGTTTGTCCGCATGGCTCATCCGTCTCTTCGCAGAAAATGAAACTTGTTTAAAATACAGTGAAACACTGAGTCGCTAGTTGCTTTAGGCCACAGTGATTAGACCTCTAGTGAAGTCTGTTGTTCTTACGTTTAACTCTGGTGCTCAAAAATGTCGACATGAGGTTGTTTAAAATTAATCAAGGGTTTGATGATGCACCTTTTGATAAAAACAAATATCATATTTCATGAGTACAATAAAATATATTATTACAGTTAAATGAACAATGCATTTTTTTTTAACTTTTTACATTCAATTACAATAAATTTGATTTATTTATATAGCACCAATTGACAACAACAGTTGCTTCAGGGCATTTTACACTGTAATGTAAAAACCCTACAATGTTTAAAACAAAGAAAAATCTCAACAGTCACATGACCCTTTATAAACAAGAACAGTGATAGTGAGAAGGAAAACTCCCTTTTAACAGGAAGAAATCTCTAGCAAAACCAGGTTTATGGAGGGGCAACCATCAGCAGAGAGAAGGATTTTAAATTTAATTCAGGCTTTAACAGGCAGCTAGTGAAGAGAAGCCAGTATAGGAGAAATATGCTCTCTCTTTCTCGCTCTTGTTTGTACTCTCACTGGAGCACTTTGGATCAACTGAAGGCTTTTTGGGAAACTTTTAGAACAACCTGATATTAATGAATTATAGTAGTCCAGCCTACAAGTGAGGAATCTGTGTTGCTCTGAGACAGGATGTTTCTAATTTTGAGGACATTGTGCAGAAGAAAGAAAGCAGTGCTAGATATTTTCCAAGGTAATGCCATGTAAAAGTGAAATATCTAAAATGAATTTCTAGTGAGACACTGTTTTTCTAAGATTTTTTAGGTCTGAGTACTGTGACCTTTTTTTGTCTGAATTCAGAGGTAGGGAATTAGAGGTCATCCAGGCCTTTATGCCAGTATGATATGCCCGTAGTTTAACCAGTTGATAAATACAAGGTAACTGAGATAAAATATTTTGTGACTGAAAGACAGAATTGTTTTTACACCGCCACTGTGTGTGTGTGTGTGTGTGTGTGTGTGTGTGTGTGTGTGTGTGTGTGTGTGTGTGTGTGTATTTCAAATCAAACAATCGAAATGTGATTGAAGTGCAGATTTTTAGCTTTAAATTCCAAAAACAGTTAATGCAAAGTTAATTACAACTATTTTTTTATACATAGTACCCTTTTTAGAGGTTCAAGATTAATTAGACAAAATAACGTGATGAAAATCTTTTGCATCAATGCCTGAAGTCTAAAACCCATGAACATCACCAAATGCTGCGTTTCCTCCCTGAGATGATCTGCTAGGGCCTTTACTGCAGCGACCTCGAGTCTGTCTACATTCAGTTTTGTCTGCAGTAACTGAAAAAAGCTGGTTGAGATCAGATGAGTGACTTGGTCATTGAAGAGTATTGCATTTCCTTGCCTGGAGAAACTTGGACTGCTTTTGCAGGATGCTTTTGGGTCATTATCTGTTTGCACTGTGAAGCGCTGACCGATCAAGTTTTGCAGCATTTGCCTGAATCTGAACAGAGAGTATAGCCCATCACACTTCGCGATTAATCCTCCTACTTCTATTAGCATTTATGTCATCACAAGTGACTCAGTTCTACAGAGAACCATTTATGTCAATGCCAAAATACTTTTCTCATTGTCTCATTATTTTCATTCAAGTTCATCTTATTTTACCTAAATATTTGTTTTCAAAACTACGCAAGCTCTCTTTGGTTGAGGTGTACAGAAGCAAAACTACAAAAAAAACGTATCTCTCAATCAAATGAAGAAAGAAGAAGATGACATTTACCAGTGTCATACACTTAACCATGTGTTACAACCAAGGTATGTAGAAGAGCGTCTCTAGACACACAACGTGTCCAACCTTGAAGCAGCTAAGACCACATCAAGTGCCATTCCTGTTTGCTCAGAACAGAAAACGGAAGCTATAATTCGCATGTGTTGACCAAGACTGGACAATAGAAGATTAGAAAAATGTTTCCTGGTCTGATGAGTCTTAATTCTTATTGCAACATTTCAATGGTAGGTTCAGAATTTCGTGTAAACAACATGAAAGCATGGCTCCATCCTGACTTGTATCAACAGTTCCAGCTGGTGGTAAAGGTGTGCGGGATATTATCTTCAGCCTTTTAGTACCAAATGAGCATTGTTTGAACACCTGAGCATTATTGTTCACCATGTCCATGTCTCTTTTATGACCACAGTGTAACCACTGCTTCTAATAAGATAACGCACCATGTCACATACCTCAAATTCTCTCACACTGGTTTGTTGAACATGGCAGTGATTTTGCTGTACTCAAAGAAAACCTTTGTGATGTGGTGGAAGAGGAGATTTGCATCATGGATTTAAAGCAACTGTGTGATACAATCATGTTAATATGGAAGAAAATCTCTGAGAAATGTTACCAACACCTTGTTTAATCTAGCCCATAATGCACTTCTGAAGGGGAAGGGGGGTATACCTAATAGAAGAGTGTATTATATTAGTAAGTATACATAGAGTGAAGAAAAAAAGTCCTGATTTTTGCAGTAACTGACTAGCTGTGGTATATATTGGGGATAAAAACGGGCAAGTTGTAGCTTCTCTGAAAAGCCAAACCTGCCTTATTCACTCCAACCATGGTCAGCACAACTTCTCTGTGATGATACATGAACAATCATGTCATTACCTTTTCAGTGAGCTCACTGCCTTTGTTTTCGCCTGCTCTGGTGCCACTGTGATGTTGGCTGCTGTCATCTTTTGAGTTTAGAATGTCTTGATTCAAGTAGATACTGTTACTGTAGCTCTTGAGGGTGTGCTGCAGCTGGGCCAGCTGCTGGAGAACCCGTCTCTGTTGGGCATCCCTCCTCAGGAAGCCACCCTGAACGAGGCTATCAAAGTGCACAAGAGTTTCACTGGAGCCACACGTGTCTGCTGCTGGAGGATCCGACGAGCAGGACGATGCAGATGAACAGCATGCCCTCCAACTACTGTAACCTTGAAGCATTACACCAGAACACGTCAGTGTTACATGCAAACATAAAATATGCCTCGATATAGTATAATCTAGATGTTATAATATGATTCCAGTAAAGCTGTATTAAAACATGTCGTAGCAATAAATGTGTAGTTGTAGCACACGGAATTTAGATAGAGGAAATACAGTCTGAAACATTTCCCGGACGGGTTAGACTCTGCACGTTGGCGCAGAGTCGCCTACCTTTTCCAGAGAAACTGCTCGACAAACAACAAATCTGACGTGAAATCAAAGGAGAGTCTTTGAGGAAAAACTTCAGTGAGCGACTGACAGCGGCAGCAGCCGTGTAAGTCGCCATGATGTTTCAAAACGCTAAAACTTTATTGAGATTCATCCACACAAGCGTTTCGCAATAGCACGACGAAGGGGCGTTTAGAATACTTCAAATTTAAATAAATGTCACGAATGTATCTCAAATCTATAGTATCTATACACATAAACCTATAAGATTTTGCGTCAAAGGAACAATATAATTATACATTTTTATAAAATTTATAGTTTGTATTCTGTATTATGTCGATTTTCTTTCTCCGTTTTTGACTATAAACTGTTATTGATTGCCAATTATTATGACTAACCCTGTGAACTAGGTCTTTCAAGGAGAATAATATAATACTGACCATTAAATTTCTATATTTCGGTCGCTTGGGGTGTGACAGTAACAAGTTTCCGTTCTAGCAGTCACTTTATATTATTAGCTGTGTTTGATCTGGGTTGTAGGGTAAAATGAACACGTTTGTGTCTGTAGTGTAGTAATCGATGTGTGTAATGTGCCCGCTGGCAGGTTGTAAATAAATCGAGCAGGGGGGTGACAGAGAAGCGTCAGCTGAACCTCAGCTGATCGGAAGTTCAGCTCTACGGCATTTCAAGCTGGCGAGAGTAAGTGACTGGGTGATACCGAAATTTGCGTGGTTTGCCTTCAGAATAAACTATGAAATTTTTATTTTTAGCTCTAGCAAGAACAACATTCACGTGGAGAAATTAAATAACAATATATCTCATCTTTAAACTCGGATAAGTCAGGAAATCAGACCGTATTTTAACGTCAGTCTTCATTTTACATACACAGCATTCACCAAAATCCTTTATTTTGAAGGCCATCAAGGTGACGTGCATATTCTTAATCTGACTAACTTCACGCAATCCCCAGGCTGCTAGAAGGAAAGGGAGACATGGCTGAAACCATAGCTGATACAAGAAGGCTTTACACCAAGCCTCAGAACTTAAATGACGCCTATGGACCTCCGAGTAACTTTCTAGAGATTGATGTAAGCAACCCTGAGACGGTCGGGGTGGGCAGAGGCAGATACACCACGTACGAAGTCAGACTGAAGGTGAGCCTACCGTAACAAGTGCAAATGGCGCTAGCTTTTAAGCTACACACCTAAGCACGCAAACATATCTTTTCTGCAGTCACAGAAAGTTGTAATTTTTATGACATCGCGATTTTTGCCCCCACTAAGACATTCAAAGGGTCGATATTTAAAAGTGTGGGCTATTAAGAAGTATCAAATTGTCCGTTGCTAAAGGAATTAGTCGACGCTTGCTAGGAAGCTAGCAGCCTTTATCTGACTGCACGGTTACCTGACGTTACACTGTCTGCTCAACGTTGTTGGTGTACATAAAGCTGTTTGACTGCATGTTAATTAAAAGTGTTTGATAACGTGGTTAACGGAAACGGTGTCTGTGTCTTTTGACGGCGACATCGCTCCGGGAAAGAAGGGGTGTGCGCGCGCGTGTGTGTGTTTACATTAGCCTCAAGTGTTTTTCCACAGCGCAGCTGAAACATGTCTACAAATAAACTGCAGTTATATAACCTCGGTTTAAGCGAAACACATAACCTTCTCAAAGACTTAACGTCTTTCTGAACATTTGATCTCCAGCCACACCCCATTGTCCGAGTGCAAACCACAGATAACAGTATTGGTCACACTTAATGACAATCCTGAGGTGAGGACTGGCCTGTATGACTAAATGGTGCACTGGGACATAATGCGAACATTTTGGTTGGTATAGTATTTTACTTTGTAGCTTTTCTGACGTGACAAATCACCAGAAGCCTAAAGGAAAGCATACTTTTGAGTCAGCTTCTCTGGAGCTATAAAGACAGGATGTAGGATGCTGCCTGATCCTGTCCAGTTTCACCCACCCCCTTACAACACACTTCCTTCCTCCAACTTGTAGAGGAGAACAAAAGGTGTTTTGTTTTTTTTCGTATAAAGAATTATTTTTGTCACTTTACTATCTATTTGGCTGTCAGTGTACTTTTTTTTTTTTAAATGTGAAATTCTGGGATGGCAGCTAATGCTGCGTAGAAATGCAACAGTGTTGTTGAGCAATAGGTCAGGATGAGAACTGTTAGAGAGTCAGCAATTGCAAAACACATCCTGTGTATCTTTCTGTTACTGTAACTTTGTGGTCAGAGTAAAAATTAGCCTTGAATAGCTGAGGTCAGCTGATACATTTCTTTCAGTGTTGATACAGATCACTAGTAACCAAAATCAAACTATTAAAATAACAAATCATAGTCAACATTAACTCCAACACTAACCTTTGTTAGGCTTTTTGTGTCTTAAAACTGTTGCAATGTAACAACAACAAAAGAACAAATGTATCTTTTTAAGATCTGTTCTCAAAGATTAAGTGTATTTTTTTTTCCTGGGAACTTGTAATTATAGAAATAAATCACTGTAATTGCGATATTTGGCAAAATAGTTAGTTCAGTTAAGTATTTGGAAAATCTTGCAAAGAAAAGCGTCTAGACTTCTTTAAGTTACTTGAAGACGTTTCACCTCTCATCCGAGAAGCTTCTTCAGTTCAGAACTGAAACGTCTTCAAGTAACTTAAAGAAGTCCAGATGCTTTTCTTTGCAAGCTCCTTTGACTACGATGACCTGGATGACTGAGAACCTTCACAGACATATTTGGAAAATCACACTTTTTTTTTTTTTTTGCCTCTGTCCACAACTGCTGTGGATTTTAATTAAACTCTCCAGATGTGATAGAACTGCAATGATGCACCTGCATCCTCATGACTTGGTGACAGCTTTAATTCAAGAAGCCTTGAACCAATTTTTATACATTTTCCCATTTTTAGATGCTCAAAAATAATTAATAACTGACTGACATTTTCTTTGTCAGATGAGATCTGTTCCCTTGTTGTTTTATTGCAAATTAAGCAGATGAAAAACAAAGATGCTGACGCAAGTAAAGGAGGGCAATAGGTTGAAAACCTAAAATAAACCTAACAGAGAGATGGAAATGATCAGACTGGCCAAATCAGCAACACCAAAAGGTCTGAAAGACTACAGAATACAACTAAAATAGGGGGTTTCCATGGTTAAGGAAAGCAGCTTCACAACATCTAACCAAGCCACGAGGCGGTCTACAGTCAAGAGATACCTTCATAAATGTAAATAACAAAGGGTTTACAACAAGGTGCAAATCACTGGTTGCACTCAAGTACAAGCAGCCCTGATTAGACTGTCAGAAACCATCTAGAAGAGTCTGCATAGTTTTGAAATAATATTTGAAACACGCAAACAAGATGAACTTGTACCAGAATGACTGGTGTGCATACTTCAATCATACTTGAAGAGAAAATAATGGAGAGGGAGAGAAGTGGCTCATGATCTAAAGCATGCCATATTACCTGTCAAACATGGTGGAGACATTTTTTTATGGCACTTTCATGTATGACTGTCAGTGGAATTAGTGTTTATTTATTATGTGACTGTTGAAAAGTAGCAGAATGAATTGTGAAGACTACAGGGCTATACTTTCTGCTGAGATTCACTCAAAAGATCCTGCAAAATGGATTGAACAGTACTTCATAGTGCAAATGAGTAGTGTCCCAAATCACACTGCAAAAGCAGCTCAAGTGTTTCTCAACTCAAAGAAATATTGTGAAGTTCTTTTTTTTCCTTCAAGTCGGTCTCCAGATCTAAAGTAAATAGAGCATGCTTTTCACTTGCTGAAGACAGAGCTAAGGTTAGAGAGATCAGTTGGACACCTTTTGGAGCAAATGTGTCAAAGCAAGTCACAGGATGAAACAGCATATTAAAAGCACTCCTTAAAATGGTTAGCTTCTATAATTACCTTAGAGCCTCTAGAAATTTATATGTATAAAATGTCTGTAAATCCCCTGAAAGTCTGCATTTCTATCGTGTCTCGATAGTTTGATTTATAGTCCACTGTGGTTGTGTCCTGAGACAAGAGTTGTGTCATTTTCCAAATACTTATGGACCTAAATGTATCTGGCAATCCACCTTTGAAACATCAAACCTGCTTAAATCTGCAAATGCTTTTCTTTGATCCTGTTTATGGCACAGTACCCACAGTGTTGATAGGATAAATGTCTTACAAAATAAAAATGTAAATATAAACTAAAGGTTGCTTGCTCTATTATTGGAGTTTTAAATCATATCATACATGGAAACGGGAGTTGACGTGGTTGTCATAAAACTATAGATTTTAAGAGTTTTTTAGAACAATGAAAAGTTTGAACGTTTTTTATTTCAGTGACAACTTAGCAGTCTGCCTGTGCTGATAATCTCAGTGAAAGCTCCATGGTGAACAACTTGGACAACCTTGGACCGTTTGATTCAGCTGCTGCTGCTTTTGTCAGATATTAAATGTCATGCCTACATCAGGAATTTTGTGAGAATGTTAAAATATAAGTCTTATTTGACATGCAGACACAACAAGCAGGCAGTTAGATTCACGAGAAACGAAAAAAAGACACATTTTAGCTGGGTTAGCCACGAGGTAAACTTTGTATTTTTTACAGTATTTTCAAGCTTTAAGAACTCCTTTTAAAGGCTTGTCAGTTTTGCCACATAAGCCAGGCAATTTTGTATAAATGTAACTATTATTGGACCTTTTGTGTTCGATTTTAAATACACAGACTGTCAGACAGTCACTATAGGCTCATCTGATTGCTCCATCTCCTCATCTCTAAATTGTCATCTTGGTTGACTGACACCCCTATAGTTACTGGCCCGGAGTATTTAGATTGGTTACCAGCCCTCAAGTATTTAGTCGTTTTCCTTTACCTTTAAGAAACGAGTTGAGAGGAGAGAAGCTGTCTCCAGGCATTAGCGTTGAATATAAGGCTACTGTACTTGATTAGCGTGTAATAATTAGCATATGCGTGTAATCAGCATTATTGTGCACCTCATAGCCCTGTGTGACCCTGCTTTGCATAAGACCACAGAAGAAGCGGTGCATCCCTCACTTCTCAACAAACGTGGTGTCAACTTAGCTTTGCTTCTCTCCTTCTCCTTTCTTTAGCTTTCTTTGGAAGCGTTTTACTCCATCTCCAGCCATTAAAGAGTGTTTGCCACAAGGCCTAGGTCTGGAATGCGTAGTGTTTGCTTTGCCCCTTCATTGCTTTTTTTCCCCTCTTTCCCCCTCTTCATCTACCTTTCTTTTAATATTTCAGAATACTTGAAATATATCATCTCATTACTCTGTACTGTTTCCGTTCCTAACCTTTTCCCCTGTTCTCACTGCTGTCCCGCTATCCACCCCGAAATCGAGAGAGCTCTTGTGGCCGCAGTGAGAGAGTCTGCCTAATCCCCTCATTGAGAAAAGAGAAGAATTGAACCAGGCCAGGGTGGCTGGGTGGGTGTGTGTGTGGTGAGGGGGAGCTGGAGCATTTACTCCCCATCCTCACCCTCCAACTCACCCCCCCACCCATGGGAGGGCAGAAAGCCACCCCCTCACCAGATTTCATCCTGTTGCTTACTTTCCCATTTTACTCCCAGCTGTGTGCAGTCACTTTCCTGGTTCATACCGTGTTACCGTTGTTCCCCATGATAACTGAAATCATGAAGTTTGCTCCGAGACTGTTGAAATAAGAGTCATTCAGTTTGCCTGTGACTCACCGGCGGTGTTGGGATGCTCACAAAGTTAGTGGCGAGACAAATTGTTTAAACATTGTTTGCTGTGAGGCATAGTCACTTGTTGGCAGACGGGCCTGCGTTTGGCGTTTGAAATTAATGGGATCAATCTCTCACTCTATGCATCAGTTTTTTAACGAAGTGGAAGCTAAGTTCACACCGAAAGGAGGCGGATATCTCATTTTGCATGAGCAGACTCGTAATGTCGGGGGTCATGCTGAAACAATGGATATCTGTTCCAATCCAAATCCCTTCGTTTTAAGGGTAGTTTTTGAAGTGGCTTATGGTTGCTTTTTTTATGCTTCTGCACATGTTTCATGTTCCTAATGGAGAGAGTTGTTTTTCATGAGTCCTATCATATCACCTTAATGGTCTTTTACTTTTTTCTGTGTAGTGTCTGGTTTGGCGGACCCCCCTCCCCTCAATACAGCATAGTGTATTTGTTTGGACCCTCAGCAAACAGGGGGTTGGAGCTGGGATGGGGGTGTATGTGTGTGGAGTAGGAGGAATGGGTGATGGATATTATCAAAATTTTAGTTGGTTCCCATCTCATCCAGAGAGCACATTCAGGGGAGCGAACTTTGGGATCTCACTTTGTTTATGGATAGGAGTACATAAAAGGGCTCTTATAGCGGTGTCTCCCACTCTCACTCAGTCTTCTACCCCTCCTCTTCTCTTCTCCCATAGCTTCTCCCTCTCTCTTTCTTTCTCTTTTCCATTTGGGCACCAGGGTGAGGGCGGGGGCCTTTGGTCATTAATAAAATGGGGAGAGATGGTGTGTGTGGGTGTGTGTGGATTGTGGGGGGAGGAGGGGAGGCTTGTCAGGCACAGTCAAGTGTAATCCAAAGTCTACAGCATCCTCTTCGACAACTATTTTAATGGAAATGGGGAACATATTGTATCAAGGCTACCATATCCTACTTGAAATGACAGTATCAAAAGTGGGAGTTGATACTATGGCAACAAAGCAGCTTTTTGCCAGCTAGGCGAGTCGGAGAGAGGGTAGGCTGTCAGGCCGCAGAGGCCGGCAAGCGAGGGAACGAGTGAGAGAGTACATGGAGAGGCAAGAGCAAGAGACCCATAGCCCCAACTCTTTTGTTCGGGGTCTTTTTTTCCCATTTTGGAATATGATGCAATGAGATGGTATTATGTTGCCATTTTTAATGCTATTATTCTGAAAGGGGACTATATGGGAGGGGTGAGAAGGGGGCATGGGGGAGGTTTAGGATGTGCACTCTCAAACTTGACTTAATCCATCCTGCTAAAAGCTAATGCATGGTGGCCTTGAACTATTCTCTCAGGAGATGAGTGATCTTTGTCCCCTCTCTCCCTCTCTCTGTGTCTCGCTGTTTTTAAGGGTTCTGCCTCTTTTCAACCCATTTTCAATGAGCCTAAGGTATTGTGTCCCACACATTATGAATCACATGCTCTTCCTATGGAGCGTAGATTGCACCTTGAACACTCATAATTGAAAGTGAAGCAAGCAGATCCACTTTGAAGGAGGTACATGTAGCTTTATGCTCCTATTTTAATGATGTCTAAAAATCTATTTTTCCACCTTTGCTTTTAATGTGGCCATTAATTTCTCATTTCTGTATTTTTCTACCTTTGCAAATGTCCTATTTGTGCCTTTTGCTTGCTGTTTTGTCTGGCTTTCCTCTTGTATCTGTCTTTTACAAAGTGAGGAAAGCATCTTTTTTTTTTCTTCTTTTTTTTTTTGTGTCCCTTTTAAAAAAAAAAACAAAAAACAAAAAATCAGTTAATAAAATCCTAAGACCTGACTGGGTGTGGGCTGGTCCCCTGTTCTGATCACTGTGAGGGGTTAGTAAGTTGATACACCCTGGTCCTAACCTCTAACCAGCCGTGAAAAGAACAGAGGCCGGGGAAACCTGATCTTTGACTTGTAGAGCTCTCACGCACCGCCTCTTTCTATGTGTTCGTGTTAGAGAGAGAAAGCATGAGTGAGACCTCTCATTTTTCAGTTCTGTCGTTTTCGTTCCTCCCCTTGTCCTGAAAGGCCAATCTCTTAATCACAGGGTTATGGTGGGTGAGGGAACTGAAAGGCCAGGTGACTTTCTTTCCTTACACTCTCACTGCTTGCTTCATTGTCTTGAGATAAGTGGTCCGGGTTCTAGTGTGCATACAAGCAGGCTCGAATGCTTTGGACTATTATATTTACATTGTTAAATGTGTGACTGGTCAAATCCTGTGCCTAACACCTGTGCCTGCATACCTCCTCTGTCAATGTGTGCTCGCACATGGATAAGTGTTTTCTGTGTTCACGTGATGGGATTAGAGTCACGGCGGTGGCAGATTACCTGTAACTGTGATCTGTTGTGGTGGGGATTAACTTTGTGGCGCTCCATGCTGTGAGGTAACATGACGCAGCAGGGACGAACCACGGTGAGAGGAGAGCGGAGTTAATGCTAGAGCACTGGGGCGATAAAGCTAAGATAATCCACTTCTCCTGTGACCTGAGAACGAGGAGGAGTGAGGGGTTCATTGACAGCTTCACCTGGAATGAACTTGAAATAATTGAAAAAGGAAGTTTTTTGGTGGGCTGTTTAGTCACACACAAAAAAAACAGTTGAAAGAGGGAGTGGCAGATATTGTGCCCAGTGTAAGGAAATACTCCTACAGTTAATACAGTGTCACCTGAACCAGGTTATTTCACTTGGTTTTATGTTTTAAATGTAATAAATGTGGCCTTATTTATTTAAAATAATCTTACGAATTTCCTTTTTTATGTATAGTCCAGGCTCTGAATATTACATCAGTTAATATTTATTGATGTGATTTGGCGTATTCGTCCTAAGGGGGGAAAAGGGGGACTAAACTTTGTTTTCAAATCAGCTTGTTTATAACCCCAATTCCCAAAAAAATATTGCGATCCTTTGTGATTTGTGAATAAGACAAAGTTGAAAACTGTTCTGTGGTCAGACACATTGAATTCATCATTGATTCAAACTCTTTTTGGAAAACATGAACGCTGCATCCTCTCAACTAAAGAGGAGTGTGACCATCTGACTTATTATCAGCACTCAGTTCAAAAGCCTGTATGCATGTGGTATGGGGGTGTGTTAGTGGAATTGGCAGCTTGAACATCTGAAAGGCCAGCATCAATGATAAAAGGTATATACAGGTTTTAGATCAACGAATTCTCCCATATAGATAAGGTCTTTTTATGGAATTCCTTGCACATTTTGGCCAAGACATTACTAAACGCCATAGCATAGCTATTACAATAAATCAGTTTCACAAAAACAACAACAACATCTTTTTAATCTAGGGCTATGCTTAATCCATGCCTGGGAAACTGATCCAGTGTCCTAACTGCTGTTTTTCAAGGAATTGAATGCTTGGCAGTTTCAGGGTTAGTGCATTCACAATGTAAATAGCTTGCATGTGGTGCAGAATGGACTAAGGAGTTTGACCTGCAGTTGTGTTGGTTTTTTTTTTTTCAATCTTTACTTAATGTCCATGTAAGCCTTGTATAGTTGACCTGAAATAACTGAGGAGTGACCTTTAAAGTACTATAAGTCTCTGTGACACAAACAGTATCTGCTATTTTCATATATGTGTTTTGTTGCCTATCAGTTCACATATTTCTGCCTGTCTCATCTGCCATGTAAATTAAACATTGAAAAATAAATCTTTCAGCAGTTACATCATTAAATACCAATGCCTCAACTCCATTCAGTAAACTCTTACGTTCACTACTTGGGCATACTTGTGTCAGTGTTGAGGGATCAGTTATTCCTGCAATTTCAGTTAGAAATTCCAGTTAGATTAAAACACAAAAATGTCTGCAGAGTCATGAAAACTTGTTAGAAAAAAGGCAGAGCAAACCGCTAGAAAATGGTTAAGCTAAATGTAAATGGACAGGTACTTGTATAGCACCTTTCTCCTCAGTTTGAGCACTCAAAGAGCTTTCTACTACAACTCTCATTCACTCAATCCCATACATTCATGCAGTGCTTTTATCTATGCCTAAGCACTTTTATCTAACGTTTATATGCACTCAAACTCTGATGGATGCAAAAAACATTGGCAATTATCAGTATCAGGGTTTAGTATCTTGACTGAAGATACTTCTACAGATGGACTGGAGTAGCTGGAGATTGATCCACCAACCTTTCACTTGGTAGACAACCTACTCTACCTGCTCTTCCACAGCCACCTCAGAAGCTTTTATTATATGTTGGCATACAGGGCTTTCTTATTTACTGCAGTTTATTAGTGTTGTTGCATCCTGTCTGTGAAACGTTAATAATTCTTTGCAGATTTCTGACATAGAGAGGTCCATCGCTGGATCTTATATTATGCGTTATTATGCTGACAAGTTAATGTATACAAACCTTTTAGTTGTACACAGGTGATTTGTGCCCTCTAGTGTGTATCAGTTGCAGTTTTGAGGTGATCCATTTGACAGTTATGAAGTCCTGTGAGATTGAAAAGGAAACGGTCAGCTGAGAATATCCTATAAGATAAACGATCAATAGATGGCCAACTTTACTGTAATACTGAAATGGTTGGTAAGAAAGCAAAAGAAAATTGTGTTCAGCTGAACTCATAAATAAATCAGGAAAACTCAATGGACCAAAAGCACTGACTTTTTAAGTGAGATCACCTGTAATAGTATTCAAATCCACATTTGGAAGACGGTGGGGTATATTGATGAAGGGGTCATGTGAAAGATCAGTGTGTCTATACGAGTCCAGATTTTAACCCAATCATCAGCTCAAGAAAACATTCTGTGCGATTGAGTAAATTGCCCAGGTAGCATTTATTTTACAGTTAAACATCAAACCAGTCGTGGTTGATGGGCGACTCTCTTCATCATTGCTAAGGATGTGACAGATGAGTTTGTTCTTGCCCACTAAACTCGGGTGGGATCCATAATTTTGAAGGTTGAGGATAGGACAGAGCAAAGACTGAAGAAAACAAATGCCCATATTTTTCCCATTCAAACACCACAAGAGGAGTCTCAAGGGCAGAAAATGTGACTTAGTTTTGCAGATCAAGGGAAATAAAAAGGAAAAAGACTGAAAAGGGGAGACCATGAGAGAGAGAAATGACCACTCCTGGTCTTCCTCCTCTTCAATTAGTCTTGCATAGAGCAGGCAAAGCTTCCAACCTCTCTAGTATCTCTGCTCCTTCTTTATGACCACGTACACCCACCTCCTTTCTCTTTTGTTCAGCCATTTACTCAGCCTTCTAGTTAACTCTCCATCCCCTTTACCGCACACAGTCACAGTCGTCTGCTTATCGATCAGTCTGCTGCTCGCGCTGTATTCATGCTGCACCTACTTGCTCAATTGCTTTGCTCTTGTGATTCCTTCTTCCATGAATTCTGACCTTCTGTGAATGTAGCCTGCCAATGAAATGCTCACTCACTCCCTCCTTGTTTGTACATTGTCATGGGATGGCCATGTGCTGTCAGGAATAGTGAAGAGCTTTGGCATTGTGCCGTAATGTGCTGTTTGCTTCAATGTTCTCTGTCAATGTCGAAACATCTCCTCTTTTTTTAAAATGAAATTCACTCTCAAGTGCTTGTCAACAGCAACTTGGAATTATGCACACATCTGTGTGAACGCACAAAAAAATGGCAAAGCATTCTGAGTGGGACAGACCTTGGTTAGCAAAATGTGGAATTTCTTTTCGCCTTGAGGCCAATTTCAATTTTCTGTTCGGTTTGGTTCGATTTGAAGGAGTTTTTTGTTTCCCCCCCCCCCCCCCCCTCCTTTTTTTTTTTTTTTTTACTAAGTTAGAGTAGATAAGACAAAGCTATGCCCAAAACCAAGTCAATAAAACCTTCCTCTCTAGCTCTTTCAAGTTAGCTCAAGCTCTCCCTGAAAGCTTTTTAGTGATAATTTTCTGATATTCATATGATTGCCACAGAAAGTACAAACCTTTGTTTTTAGTTATCACATTTTCTTAAAACATGTTTCCAATAAATGAATGTCTTGGTGAGTTTGTTAACTCTTGGGGAACACTTAGGGCTGTTCGATATAACGATATATATCGGATGACGATATAAAAACATCTATCGTTTCATTTTATGCTATCGTTTGTTTCGTGGTGTCGCAAAATAAACTGTTTACGGCAATATTTTTTTCCACCGTTTTGATGGTCACTGTAGTGGCTATATTAATTTCTTAAAGTTCTCTCTTTCTCTTATTTTTAATATAACCACACTACTGACGGACAAGCGCCTGTTTTGGTTAGCAACAACAACGGTAACACCATCGCGTGTCCGCTTGTTTATGTTCCACATAAACCTTTCACAATAAAGCTCAAGATCCACTTGAGACTTTTCAAAATAAACTGAATCACGTGAAAGAGCAGATTATTTACGGATGAGAATCAAAAAAAGAGCTGCCAGGTGCTAAAAAATAAACCTTAGACTCAAACGTTAGAACAGGCTTTTCCCCGCAGCACGCCTTGTAATAAATACTCACAAAGAAAACGGCGGCCGTTACAACTTATGTCTAAAAATGTATCGTTTAATGCATCTGTTAAAACTAGAGATGGACCGATCCGATATTACGTATCGGAATCGGTCTGATACTGACCTAAATTACTGGATCGGATATCGGAGAAAAATAAAAAATGTAATCCGATCCATTAAATATCACGAAAGCACCTCACAAAACTTGCAACACGCCGTAACTCACCTCAGAACGTATGCATCACGTGATAGAGCAGCTGTGGCATGCAGGACCTGTCGGTGGTCTGGATAGCATGTGGAGCTTTGCTAGCAACCTGGCATTTCATCTCCGACAAAGTTATCCCCGAGAGAAGTAAAGCACGTGTGTAAGTCCATCTCTGAATGTTTGTAAAGCATTCCTGCCTTAAGCTTAACGAGCGACTGCCTCTCCTGCTGCTACTTCAATCATGAAACTGCTTAACGATCAGCTGATCGGCTTTTCTGTCGCGAGTCTGTCTCTCGTTTGTTTTTGGTCCACTTTGCGCCAGAAAGAGCAAACCAGCGGCTGAACAACAGCAGCACGTTTAAGCTTGATAAGCTGTTGTTAGAATTTATTTAATATTAATTTCTACACCAGGATCTTTTTTCTACGTAGCTGACTGCTGGTAACTGTGCAGGGGCGGATCTAGCAAAGTTTAGCCAGGGGGGCCAATAGGGCATTAACTGGGAAAAGGGGGCACAAAGACATACTTTTCTTTCTTATTCTCATTTAAAATGTCTAGCTTTTAATAAATAATTATCTGACACCCAAAGTTTTAATTTGATGTAAAATGAATAGAAGTCAATTACTGTACATAGTGACTATTAAGTCTAATATATATATACCCTAGTAAGCTATAGTACTTTTTACTTTGGGAAGGTACCATCTGTGCAGTCTGCAATTTTGTTGAAGAAAGATGTTGAATCTATTTAATATTTCTTGAAAAATAATTGATTTCTGTGCATTTTTTTTCACACTGCATCAAATTAAGGTTGATTACGTCGATTAAGCATCATGAGGTGGAGCGTGAGGGGTGGTTCCCTATTTTTTATTTATTTAATTTTGTTGTTGCTGGGAGTTGGAACCCTATTAGTTAGGTTGCTTAATATTTACGCTAAGTACTCTTTAAAATACCAGAATAGGGAGGATGGTGTAGGTCTAAGTTTATTAGATTGATCAGTATTGCTGAACTATGAAATATTTTTTTTGTATACAGGTATAACAGAATAGCTTTAGTGTAGTTGTTGTTTTAAACTTGAGTATGAACTTATACAAAATGCAGCAAGATATTTAAAAAAGCAGTTTTGTTGATTAAAAAACACTATATCGGATTCATATCGGTATCGGCAGATATCCAAATTTATGATATCGGTATCGGTATCGGACATAAAAAAGTGGTATCGTGCCATCTCTAGTTAAAACACTCGACTCCAGCTACATGACGCACAGCTGGGAACACTTCCGGCAAGTCGAGCTGCCCGAGATTCACAGAATTTACAGAAAATGTTATATTTTTGTGATTTATATCGTTATCGGGACGATAGAATTCTTATATCAGGATATGAGATTTTGGTCATATTGCACAGCCCTAGGAACACTTCCAACAGTACAGAGATACTGCTTTGCAGTTTGGTGGTTGTATCAAATAAAAGTACCCAGTACACTTGAAATAACAGAATTGGCCTAATATAGCAAACGAAAACAGAACTACAACTAGTGATTATTTTATTATCAATCAATCCGTCTGGGTTTTTTTTTTCTTCCTCAGTTGATTTAATATTTACCTGTTTTTGGTGGCGTTTACAATTGCGTGTGTAAACATCCCACATATAGAATTGAATGAATTTGTAGGCATGTAGAGTGAGGTCATGTTAACAAATCAATAAAATGTGGCTTACATCCACCAAGGTCTTTGTGGTCAACTTAATGTTTTATTTGTAAAAAATTAACAAAAACTTTGAAAGTGTGGTTGTTACAAATACACCGTATATTATCAACATATAAAAAAGTATTGTATGAAGATTTAAAATATGTCACATTTAACCCCTGACCTCTCTTCTCAAGGTCAGTAGTGAGTGAGCAGAAGGTCAAAGTGATAATAATGGTATACAGAGCTGTATAGATCAGGTATTTGGAGTATCCAATGCCAGCTTTTTATTATAACTTTATGTACATTAAAGTGACAGGTTAGAACTGTTTAAATAACAATTTTAGTACATGTATAATGTACCTGAATAAGAATTATTTTTTCAGAAA
Organism: Copadichromis virginalis; assembly: GCF_057382275.1. Taxonomy (NCBI): domain Eukaryota; kingdom Metazoa; phylum Chordata; class Actinopteri; order Cichliformes; family Cichlidae; genus Copadichromis; species Copadichromis virginalis. Next base: position 12,783,006 of record NC_140632.1, read on the forward strand.
GTAAATTACACTTCAGATTTCTTTGTTTCTGGATCTGGAGGCTTTGTCTAAGCAGGGAAACCTATTGTTTAGGAGACCACTTCAATGAGTTCTTGCAGCTTCAACGCTGGTATAAATGGTATGGAGCTGTGGTGATGACTCTGTTTGCATGAAAACCCATCGATACAGTGAGTGAGTAAATCTGCGATAGACTGGTGACTTGTCCAGGGTGTATCCTCTTCACCTGGTGTCAGCTTGGATGCAATTCCCACGGCACTGAAGTGGACGAGAGAGCAAGAAAATGGATGGATATGAAATGTCAGACAGTAGTACTCAGCTTTGAGTGCTCAGTCAAAAAGCACTATATAAGAATGAGTCTGTTTAACATTTGCTTGCTTAGTTTGAGCAACAGTCAGAAGTAAAAATCAATCCCATAGTTGCTGATCAGTTTTCTTTTTATTTTCCATTCTTTTGAGCTTTAAAATAAAGATTTACTTTATCACATTGTGGTGATAAATCCATAACTTTATTTAAATAAAACGGGCATCATTTTCATTATCCTCACCATCAACCTGTAGGAACAGCAAAGTGTCTTAGTAAGCCACCTCCACGGTGGGATTGAGTCTCCAAAATTATATTAATTATAACTATTCTCTCACTCATTGGCTTGATGGCGATGTCCAGAATCTCCCATTAGTGCTTGATTACTTTGAAATCTGGTATCTGGTTACAGATTAGGATTTTCTTTGTTGTTGTCCTTGCACTTAGTGCCGACTCATGTCCTACGGACAGGTTCATAATCACTTTTATTCATCAGGATAAAAGTGATTACTTGGGACAGCTTTTAATGGATTTTGCAGTGATCTGTCCCTCCCCAGAGGGCAAGTGGACTCGAAGCATGGCAGTAAAATGCAAAAAGAGATATGTGGGGGGAGAAATCATCCACACAAACTGGATTTTCCTATCACTTGCTAAACGATTCAATCGATATTTCTTGAACTCAGCTTTCTGAGCTTTACTTTGAACCACTCTGACTTACCTGAAATTTTCTTAGTGTATATCAAACTACTTCTTGAAAAACTGTGATTTCATTTGAATAACTGCAGCCAGAGTTTAAGGGCAATTTCTTTGTAAATCACAACAGCTCTTAAAAGTGACACCTGTAACAGTCTGCGGCTTGTGTTTGTCCATAGACCAACCTACCCATCTTCAAGCTGAAGGAGTCTTCTGTACGGAGGCGGTACAGCGACTTTGAGTGGCTCAGAGCGGAGCTGGAGAGGGAGAGCAAGGTGAGCCATTGAAGTGAACTCCACACAAAGGCTGCTCGAGTACTTAGCTTATCAAATCAGCATATAACATTGACCACATCTGCAGTGTTTTGCTATGAAAGAGAAGGGAGTTTTGTGCATCTTTGGGTTGTTAAAGAACATTTTCTTCCCTGTCTAGGTTCAGCCCATAAACAGTTTCAGAAATGACACACAAAAAGCATTGACAAAACCCATATTTAAATAGTTTGAGTTGTTCAAATTTCTCATAATTTATTGTAACAATTAAAAACTTTTAATTTTGCTCTTTCTTTCTTTTTCTTTTTTTCTTTCTAATGGGAAATCTGTTCTCTCAGGTGGTTGTACCACCTCTCCCGGGGAAAGCTCTTTTCCGGCAGCTTCCTTTCCGAGGAGATGATGGCATATTTGATGACTCTTTCATCGAGGAGCGGAGACAGGGTCTGGAGCAGTTTCTCAACAAGTAAGCCTGTCCACGTCTCAGTCTTTATCCATTCTCCCACAATGCGTCCATGAGGTTAAAACAATTTCTTCTTAACAATTTCTTCTTTGCAGCTGCAGTCGTTTTCCGCTTCTGCCGTTGCTAGTTTAATTATTTATTTTTTTTATTTAACTCTGACGAACAATGAAGCACGTTGTGCAATAACTAGATTCAACTTTTTCACTTCTCTTCATATTGTTAACAAACTGAACCCTCGGAGACGGGCAGGTCTTTTTCCTCACTATCCTCCTTAAATCTCCTTTATAATTACCTCGCAAAGGACAAGAACAACCAAAGAGGACTCAAGTGCGCACCCCCACAACATAATTTTTCCCACATTTGTTTTGTTGTTGATGTGTAATTTATGTTAATTGCAGCTCAAATTACAGCGCGTGGTTCCACGGGATGGTGTGTGCACCTCTGCTTATTTTTGATCCAGCATGTCCTCGTTTTCAGCTGCGGAACAATAAAAGTTACAGTCTGATTGTAATTATTTGCTTTGATTGCAGACTTGGCCATTATCTTTGTTTCATGTGCAAATGCTTCAATGTTTCCTGTTGGAATATTAAGTGTGCAAAGACAGTTGAGGAAAATTAAAATCCATAAATGTTTTTTTTCTTCTTCATTTATTTATTTATTTATTTATTTTTAAAGGAGACAAGAATGTGTTGGTAATTAAGATTTCTCCCTCCCGTGCTTTCTGTGAATGAAACACTGCTGTTAATCATATTATTGTTCAGACTTAACACCGGCTGATGTGGCTGGCAGCATTGTTAAATCTGTGATTGAGAGCATTGTGAAGAGGAAATCTTTTGGAATGCTAAACATGATTATCCCTGCAAAATGAGTGAGGAGGAGGAGAAGAGCGAACAATCTTTTTTTTTTTTTTTTTATGATAGGCTAGTCCTACATAATGCTGGCTTCAGGTAAGAGGAAATGGCTTAAAGATTGTAAACATGCTCCTGCTGCGCCTTACGTCCAGATCAACATTTCCAAACCTATTAAACAGTATTTGTTGGTAGCTAGCCTGATGTTTCCGGTGACTGCCCTGGTATTTGACCTCTGGCTCAGTCCCTTTGCTGCTTAATTTGTATGAAATATTTCCTATCAGAGGTTAAGATGCATGCATACAGTGCGTGTAGTCTTATCATTTTGATGTGTTCTGAGCAGTTTGTCGTTTACAAAAAGAGCCGTTTAAGGGTCTCAGGTGCACTGGCTCATTCTCGTTAAGCCGCTTTGCGTCATCTGAAGGGACATTGAGGGAAACTCGATGTCAGAGTGGCTTTAACAGAGCCCCAAACATCCAATATTTTCCACAAGAACTACCACTCTGACTGGGAGGGGGGTCATAAAATATTGATTCATTTAAGTCCTACTGGGATTTAAAGACGTTTGAGAACACCAAATACTCCAGAGCCTCTTATCAATCCCTCAAACTAGGATCAGAGTAACTTTGTGAAATAGTGGAAGGAGACAGGCAGTCTGCTAGTTTTCCTGTTTGCCTTGGTGTGACTTAATTCTATATCTTTGCTCATTTCTGAGTCAAAAGGGGGAAAACGGATTACTACTCCCAAGTGAACAGTTTTTGTGACTGTCAATGTGTTTGTAAATGTGAGATAAAGTTGTCGTAAATTTACGGTTAAATGGCAAATTCAAATAAGAGTTACTCTTTTTCACATTTTTGGCCGATTAGGGAAATGTACTGTGCTGTACATTACTATATGTGGCAATATAGTTTATAATAATATCAATGATATATAACAGTAACTTTTAACCATTAAACTACCGATATGTTAACTAGATCAGTTCAGATCAGCTCTTTATTCTCCATTAGTATAAATTACTTTAGTGTAATTATTTTTCAGAGTAGTTTAAATTATTTGTTAGTGAATCAGTGACATTGTTGACTGAAATCTATCCCAAATCGAAACTGCGCACTAAATTTAAACAGGTTTGACTTTGAATGCACTCATATAATATAATATAGTATAGTATATTTTAGAGACCGTAGGGAGATGACAAGTTAAAAGGGTTCAAACAAAGGTGGGAAATTCTTTGCCTTTCACACACACAAAAATAAGAGTGTTATAACTGTTTATAAATGGTGCCCATGTAACTTCAGGAATGCCTAATTGAAGTTGTGCACTTATTGTAGTGTTTGAAGTTCATTCTGTGTCGTCGGTGGTTAAGACACTGAACAGTGAATGAGAAGCAGCTTTTAATGACAGGCGAGTACCTAGATGTGTTATTAAGCAGTGTTAGCTTGTAAAACTTTTTGTAGTTTGACCGTTTTTTTTTTTTTTATTGTTTGGATTTTTGTTTTTAAACTACATGTTTGTTTTGTATCTTGATCAGATTTTGTATTGCTGTTACTGCACTTACCTATTCTTACATATTTTACTCTGTTTTGTTGTACGACTGCTTCTTTGTGAAAGTAAATTTTACTTACCTACTCAGCTTGCTTATTAACTAAATTTAACAAAAGTTATACTTAAATGTTTTCCCCCCATATGCCACAGTGGCACTTTTGAAGGATGTGGCATATATGTGTAAATATATACTTTAAAACGCAGTTATACTCAGTAAAATTCTTTTAAAAGCATTGTATCAATCCTTATGCATTTACATGTTACTGGAGTCTGATAGGATTGAAATACAGCAAAACACCTGACATGACCAGTTTATTGTGCAGGCTGTAAATAACCCATTAAAAGTGGGCGAGTCACTTTTTTTTTTTTTTTTTTTTTTTTGTCCTTTTTTTTTTTTTTTTTTTTTTAAAGCATGCACACAAAAGATATCATCCTTTAGAAATACTTGCATAAAAATGTTGAATGCTAAATAATTGTCCTTCTAGCACAATTTATAAAAAAAAAAAAAAAAAAAAAAAAATCCCCACACTTCTCACGTCCATTTCAGTAATTCATGCAAAATCTTGTTTCCTGTTTGTGCTCATCCCTGTTTAAACTCATCAAAGCTTCATGTTTGAATGTCCACTTTTGCTTTTGTTTTCCAGAGTGGCCGGTCACCCTCTAGCTCAGAATGAGCGATGCCTGCACATGTTTCTACAGGATGAGTCTGTTGACAAGAACTACACCCCATCCAAAATCAGGCAAGCCTGAGGGAAAGAAAAATAAATAAATAAATGGATGGCTCTGCTTGGCCTGGTCTCTCTCTCAGCCCTGCTCAGCCTCGCTTGGCCCAACAACCCAAAGCTCTTTTCACTGCTCCAGGTTTCTCTCAAACAAACATTTTATTGACAATATCGCCCATCCCCCCCCCCCCCCAGAAAAATTATATAATTCACTGCCTCTTTTAGTTTAGTTATCCTGATCGGTGTTTGTTTTCACCTTCTAATCAGAGTCAAGAATGTTCGACACGTAACTGTGGTTGAAAGTAATTTATAGCAATTTCTTTGTCTGGAAATGCCACTAACATGGATATATTGATGTATTTATCATTTAGCTATGTCTTAAATATATTCATTTATATAGTAACATTGAATGAGTGTTCTGTATATGCAAAGCTCTCGTAATGACCCACAGCGTTTCTCGTCCAGTACGGCATGTTGCTCACCACCGACCTACCAACTAAACACAAAAAACACACATGCAACGACGGGCGTTGACTTTCAAATCACACTTAGGTGTTCTTCTCCGAAAAAGGAGGCGTGCATATGTGTGCGTGTGTGTATATTGACCAGCACCTGCCCAATTATCACAAATGATTTTCTAGCAAGAGATTTACACAGAGGGAACTGCAGTATTTCTACTGGCTATATGCATTTTGAGATTTGTATACTGCTGTGCCATTTTTGTTTATTTTGAATATTTTCCAATAAAATAGGTGAAACGTCTCCACGTGTGAGTGCATTTGTTGTCGCTTCGGGCCGTTTGCCTGTCTCGCTACCCGCTCTGGACAGTCAGTCAGGACCAGTGCAGTCATCCTAACTTTATTGTACCTGTTTAATAAATACTGTGCAAGATGTATAAGGACTATAGCTATTCAAAGACAGCCCTGAGTTTGGACTTGCACTAGAGTGAGCCATGCTAAAGACACAAATGATGCAGTCTATGACTTGTGACAGATTAAGCTTGAATTAGTACAACATGTATTTGGGCCAGGTCACTATGCTTAATGAATGCAAGATCCAGAAGCTTTTTTTTTTTTTCCTTTACTTTTGTATCACATGTGCCACCACAATAAAAGTAAAAAGCCATTTCTTCTTGCCTTCAGGGCTATTTGTAAGGTCTGACCTTTTTCATAACAATAACATATCTGTACATTTTTTTTTTTTTTTTTTAAGCACACTGCCTCCCACATGCTGCACATATAAGATGTGAGGACTTTTGACCCGTGCAGTTCCATGTAAAACTTTTGAATTTGAAGATGGAGTTTGATTGCAGCTTCATATGTCCTGTGAGAGCAAGCACTGCTCTGATTTTGGAGAGATTAACCCCAAATGAACCATTTTATGTAATACAAATCTCATTTGGTGGCAAAGAAAAATGTAAAATAATATATGTTATTCATTACTTGATAAAGCACCAACAAATCAAATGAACGTACACAGAGTTGGTTATTACTGATGAGCTTCAGGTGTTCACAAGAAATCCTGCATTAAATCAAGATGCATGCATTAGTGTTTAATAATTTAGTATGAGCTCTACATCCTTATAAAGTGTCACTGTAATTAGATATGAAACCAACACCACTGTTTGCTATGATGCCAGGGCTCCAGCTGGTAGTTTTACTATAAGCATCTAGGTCATGTTATATGAAAACCGTTTAACTCAGTGTATTTTATTCTCTTGGTTACAACTCTAAATAGTTATAACTCCATTAAAAATTTTGTTTTTTTTGCTTTTACAACAGAATAAAAACATTACAGGCCACAAAAACATTTCCAAGTGCTGAATAAGATTGTATCCAGTGTTAGTGTCTAACTTCAAAAAGTCGACCTTAAGCGTTTTCTTTTCTTTCTTTTTTTTTTATGCTGCGCCTCAAACAGGACACACCAAACACAAACGGGACAGCCATTTAAATACAGACACCATTTTTCAGATGAATGTAGTTTTACAGTCAAAGGGGGGGGAGGGGGGATAGATAGTGCATCCTTTTTAAAGAGTCCTCCGCAATGCTTCATGGAGCTGACGCCTCATCGGTGCATTTGGTTTCAGCACCGAATTGAGGAACAGCGACTCGCATCTCCCCCCCCCCCCCCCGGATGCTGCTTCTTCTTCTTCTTTTTTTGGTTTCCTCCGTTGGGATTGAACACAGAAATAAAATGGTGAATTGGTCGTCAAGCTCATTGGTCTCATAGACACTCGGAAAAAATCAAAACAAAAAAAGTCTTAATGTACAGCGTTTCTTTAGGAAACGTGCTTGGCAGGTGCTCTCCAGAGCCTTAAGGCGACATTTAAACGCTGCAAGCTGTTTTAGCCACAAGATATTGCAGTTTTCAGAATCAGACAGGCAGGTCTCTAATGAAAGGTACATGCTAATCCTTGACTAGAGCAACTGTTAACAGGCTAAAGTTGTGATCCGGATGTGTTCAATGGAGCCTAAGCCTAAATAGGCTGTATTAAGACAGCCCGTAAGAGATTTTGTGCCGTGGCTACACCTGCTATGATTTGACAGTCTGTGTTGATTGTTCAGTGGGTCTCCTCGTGGGCCTCCAGTCTTTTTTTCCCCTCCTCACGCGCCCCGGCAGATGGTGAGAATTCATATATCGCTGGATTTGTACATATCGGACAGGAGCCTGGTGATGGGAACGTTGCCGATGGTCTTTTTGAAGAACACCTCCTCTATGGTGGACGGGCTGACAGAGCGGAGGGCCGGCAGCAGCAAGAGGAGCTTACCAAAACGACACGGCTGAGTCGGGTACCTGAAACACAACTGGTGTCAAAAACAGCCTTTTTGTCCGGTTCCATTTGCAGACTGTCTGTTGCAGCCTGTCCAATTACCGCACACCTGTGACAAATAGCTCCTACTTAGCTTGAATACGAGCTTCATCTGGTGCACCTGCACAATTACAGGAGGCTTATTGCCTCATTAACTTTATAATGAAGCTGGCAGACTATAGCCAGTTGACACGTGCGTAAAGCATGCTTTATCTTAGGATGAAGAGATAGATAGATAGATAGATAGATAGATAGATAGATAGATAATGGCCTGTATAGCGCTTTACTTAGTCCCTATGGACCCCAAAGCGCTTTACACTACATTCAGTCATCCACCCATTCACACACTGGTGATGGCAAGCTACACTGTAGCCACAGCTGCCCTGAGGCGCACTGACAGAGGCAACTGCCAACTCTTGAGCCACGATCGCCAGATAGATAGATAGATAGATAGATAGATCTCTTTTACCTGGTGTGTATATAACTGTTGAGAGTGAGCTGGGCTTCATCTTGCAGAGCAGCAATAGCGCTGGCGTTGCGGAAACTTCTTAATTCTGTGTTTCCATGCGTAGGAACTGTAAGACAAGAGGCATCACTATAGCTGTTAGAAATCTGCTGACATGACACTGCTGTAATGACATGTCATATATTCTCTTCTGTCTTCCCAGATTGGCTGTAGTTGTATGCAGCAGAGAAAGTTGAGGTTTGCTTTGGTAAATATGGTTATTTCCGGTAAGAGTCTTTACACTGTGTCAAACATTCGGGCAGTAATTTGCGAGGTACTCACCAGCTTTGAATGTCACGATACATTTCAAGCAGGCGAACTCGGTCGCGTCAAGGCGCATCTGTCTGAATCTGGTGACCACCTCTTGAAGCGCTTGAATCTCAGACATAATCTTGTTCATCCGCTGAGACTCCGTGTTTTCAGTGTTCATCCCTTTGGATAAATGTGAAGAAAAGTTTTATTATGCACGACAACAGCTGCTCGCTCTTCACTTAAAATTCTCTCGTGCTTTGCATATACCAGAAACAGCGAGAAGAGTTGTGGAGTCCACGGGAATGGCCCACTGCGCGATGCCCAGAACAAATAATTCTCTCCAAGCGTCCTCCAACAGAATCAGCTGTAAGGGGGTATTTTAAGTGTTAAACTGTGCACAACACGCAACAATTAAACCATTCAAAGTATTTGAAACTTTTTGAATGGTAAAAATAACAACATAAGATTAATAATTCCTTCTTATTTTTCCATGTTGTGTGCAGGTTTTAGGGCTTGGTTGGGAATTATTAGATATGCGGTTTTCAAATCGATACTATCAAATTCATGACATTAATTTAATTAATTTAAAGCGTCTGTCTGCGGACCAAATACTTAATTGGCAGCTGTTCACCATTTCAAACCCCACAGGGCGCTAATGGCCTGTTTGGGGATCATGTTTAAGCATCATTCATTTGGAGAATGAGTCCAAATCGTGGCTACCTGATCAGATAAAGGGAGGGTGGAGAACGCGGGGACACTTTTTGCCCACTTGATGCTCATGAAGAGAAGACGCGCAGCTGACTCGCACACAGATTCCGTAGCCACCTCGTACAGATACATCGGGGTGCCACTGACCTCGTGGGGATACTGCAGAGAGGGAAAATGAAAATGTTGTCATTGTTTATGTCAGAAAGAAACGCAGGTCGGAAAACAGTGAACAACAAAGGTCGAATTCCAAGCCCCAGCGCCCAGTTTTATAATGATTAGTGTTGCTTGTGGTGGATTTACAGTGAGAAATCTAATTGGCGGATTTGTTGGTCTTACAGGCTTTTAAATCTGGAGAGGAATTTCAACTTCTAACCCTTGTGTTTAAAAAAAATGTTTACTAATTAATCGCACAATAACGGTTTGGAAGAAATACAAACATCTAACATTTTAAGGAATTCTACATCTAGAAGTGATTAAATGTAAAACTATGCATGGACTGCGACACGAGAGCCAAGAAATGATTGACTTCTATGCTCTCATTCTTTACTTGAAGGTCTAAAACTCTTTGAAGAAAGTGTACGTTGTAGCTATTAAATTGCGTAATCTTAAAATAAAAATCTACCTTAGGAGTTGGCTGTGCTAGACCCACGATGGCCTGTCTTTCCGGTGTAGTGGCTACTGTGCTCATCTCCAAGTTGTGCGGCTCCAGCTGGGTGACAGTGGTGAAAAAAGGAGGACCGGGTAGTGAGGATCCGGGGAAATGTGCCGAGGAGCCATTCACCTCTTTGTGGCCCCGGAAATACAGAGCGACCTGTTTGCGAATTGTAGATGTCCGTGGCCCCCTCTCATGCTGAACGGCTGTGGAGCAGGACAGTAGGAAGGCAGTGTGAAAGAGAGCAAACTGCTTATTTATCAGGATCGTTAATTGCATTCTCCAGGAGCAATCCTGGGTTTATTTTATTGAACGAAAGCTGCTCCTTAAAGTGCAAATGTTCTGCGTGAAAGAAAAAAAATAATGAGTTTCTACCAGCGCTCCCAGGAGGTATAAATAAGATCTCCTTTAAAACAAGCAGCAGGTAATTATCAACTTCTTTTCAGCTTTGATTAACAGATTTTATACACTTTTTTCTCCCCCGAATCCAATACTGTCCTACTGTACTGGCGTTTCTTTGCTCAACGTGATAATTCAATTAAGCTCGTTTACCGTCTTTATTCATGTTCACTTCCAGACACTTTTTCAAACGACAAGCTCGGCACTGGTTTCTGTGAGTTTTGTCTACGGGACAACCACCCTGTACAGAGAGAAAAGGGGAGGGGGAGAGGGGGACATAAAAAGAGGAAGGGGTTACAGCTTCTAGTTAAAATTCTCTTAGCTTGCAGGAGAGAAAAAAAAGCTTCTTGCTATTATCCTCCTGGGAGGGCAATCTCCAGGTGAAAGATCGTACTATTATCTTTTAGTTATGGAGGTGCTCCCCTGCGGCTCCAGTGTGGCCTCATCCCGCAGGATAAGTACTCTATCCCGCCCTCTGCCGCCTAAATCCTCGGCTTCGAGTCATCACATTAGATTGGATTACACCTGATATATTACAGCAGCGCGGCACTTAGCCCAGTACTTAATGGTCCAGGCATGACATAATTAGGCTCATCAAGAGAGACTTAACTCAGCGCCAAAAAGAAAAGCAAACAGAAATCAGCTCGTAAAATGTGCATTACGCGCGTAAAACGCTTGGTATGTTTTGTGGGTGAAAATCAGACACCTAGGGAATATAAAGAATAAAGGACGAGACAAATTCTGTGCAGGGTGCTAACTTTATTTGGAAAATGAAAGAAATTGCTCCATATTCATGGCAATGATTGCGTACAGGTTTCTCACTTAGGCTTGATTTGATAATTCCTTTGCCTGCTTGTTTTCCCGCCTTGCTTGAAATTCTATTAAAAATAAATAAATAAAACTACTTAATCGAATTTGAAAAGCGCAAATAGTAGGTGCATTTAACCACAGCCAATTCAGCCTCGTGTAAAAAGCAGGGAAATTTAGTTACGAGCTTGTATAAACTTAAAGGAGGCCTCACCTGCGAGCCAGATTTACACACATAAGTCCGATTTCTGCGGATGCTCCTCTTGAAGAATCCCGAGCAGCCATCACAGGCGTAAACACCATAGTGTTTCCCTGAGCTGCGGTCACCGCACACTTTACATGGGATGTCCAGAATCCGACCTGGGAGAGGTCAAAAATGTCAAGTAAATGATGTGCTCACTGAATTACGAAGCGCACAGTTCAGTTTTAAATCAAAACATTTTGATGACATTTTGTAGCGGTTGCTCGCGTAATCGCGGGATTTATGAATAAATATGATGGAACAAAGTGTTTACAGTGTTTTTCCAGAATAAGTTGGTATAACAGTTTTCAAAGTTGACACACTGGCTGCAGTTCAGCGGCCGACCTGCAATTATGTGACTTTACACCGACCCTATAATCAGTTAAAAAGTACCATAATCGAGCTCATATACACTGAAGCAATGAACAAACTGTCCTGCATGTGACTTACTTATGTCCGACAACTCCACACAGCCACAGACACGCTCTCACACTCATTACACGCACACTGGACAACGCCCCGCGTCTCATCCGAGCACGACCATGGGAATTCACTGCGCACATTTTAAGAATAAAGTCCGGTGGGAAGCGTTATATTTGAGCTCTCTAAGACAATACCCCGAAAACGCACAATGGAGACATTAGGGGAAAGTGTTAACTTAATGATTTTCTCCCATTGAACCTCGTCTGACTGCCTGGATCTCGACAAGCTGCCAACTCCACTTCATAATGGGACTCGACAGCTGCTTTATCCCACAGGTCTATAGGCCCCAGGATTAGGGAGTGACACTGCACCATGAGAATAATGCGTACCAACTCGTTTCACCAACTCAAATGAAGTGTATGTAAATCGACCCCGGTGTAGATGAAAAAATGTGATTTTTTTGTGAAGATTTTGTATTCAAATCTCTTAAAAAGAAGATATTTGTATGCATATGAGGCAGTCCTTTTTTTTTATTCTGGAGGGAAAAGCCGTCTATGTAATTACACTGACGTTTTGCCACCTGCTCATTGATTCACCAGTGACCCGTCAAAAAGGGTAGCATGGGAATAACTACTCAGCAGCAAAAACAATGACTTCAGGAGAGAGTTATAGGACTGGAATTGGCTGTTTATTAAGAATCAAAACACCCTGTAGCCCTTTAAATGTACGCAAAAGACATTTAATTGCTGTAACATGCAATAAAAAGTCATTTTAAAGTTGGATTTAAACATTTTATTGTTAAACAAAATTTGGTATTTTGGTACCCAACTTGTCCTTAGTAATTGGAGAAATTTACGCTCAACATGTTCCATACTGGTCCTAGTTATTATTATTATTATTACTATTATTATTATTATTATTATTATTATTAGTAGTAGTAGTAGTAGTAGTAGTATCACTGTTGTTCTTTTATTTTCTTGTTTTCTAATTTTTTTAAAAAATAAATCATTCTTTTTTATTTTGTTTTAACAAACCTTTAAAACCAAAGCTAACCAAATCACATTTTCATTGACACAGCCCCCAAATTAAAATTTAGAGTTTAATTAAACCGCGGATGACCGAAAGTGTAAACATTTTCAACAAGAAAAAATGTCCCCCCAAATATTAAACGATGGTCGCTGGGAGTCAATTAAATAAAAATGACAGACAATTTTGTTGTGAAAGGGGGAAATGTATTTAACTTCCCGCTGTGGGGGTCCACTGCGTCTCCATTGTGAGCAGTAATTGCTTGAAGATATATGGCATATTCTATTAACGTAATCACCATCAAGGCGAAAACCTGCTAAAAGAGTTGGAAATGAAGTTTTAGGGAGAGAAAGAGCTGTTTCCTCTGACCACTCGGTAGCGTGGCTGTGAACTTGAGTCACAGCAATGCTGTGAGTCGTTTTATTCTCATTTGAAAACACACGTTTACATCGGCCGAGCACAGATTTTAAAAGCGGCGGCCTGGTGTGAAAAAAATGTGGTAGCTCTAAAAGAAGCATCAAATGTGAATTCAACAGAAATGTCCATTCTTTGGAGAGAGAGAACAATAGCCTACTTTAGGCCTATATTATGATCTGAGTCCGCCTTCATTTGAATTCATAATGAGGCCTAGCAGAGGGATAATTGCAAGGGTTAAGAAAAAAAGGATCAGAAAATAATTTGATAGGAAAGTGTAAATCTGCTTGAAATTTATTACTATTTAAAAAAAAAAAAGTCAGTAACATGATTTAAAGCGCTTCAGGAAACTCAAATGAGGGATTCAGAAATGCGCAAACACATTTCAGACATAAGAGAAAAAAATCTCGTGCGCAAACGGGATTTCTCTTCATGTAAGATTGAATGATACCCTGCATATTGCGCTGTTACTCTTTTTAAAGGCTGAAAATTAAATTGCAGGCAACAAGTGTCATCAAAGGGAAGCATGTGGGGCTTTTGAAGAGCAGTGGTCGGAAAATGAATGTGGCTTATTATTTTCGCTTCCTTCTTATTTTGTTTCTCGAAATCTGTGAGCAACATTACAAAATAAATTTTACACATGATTTCCTTTCATTCAGGAGCTTTGTTATCCGGGGATGTTCATGTATTGCATTCTGAGACGGCCGACAGCCAGTCCCCATACTCACAACTTTGTGATCATGAGGTAGAGTCGTGAGAAACATCTTTAAAGACACCATGGACTCACTCACTCATTTGTTATACCCGTCGCTACTGTAGACCTCCCATTATCTATGCCGTGTTCTTCAGAGGAATCGGAGATGATGATGAACAAAACTTACTTGATTTGACATTCAGAATATCCAAACAGCCACTTGTTGAACCGGTGGGTTTGCTCATCATGGATCCTCGATATTTTAAAGAATCTGGATAAAAAGTGTCCTTTTTCTCCTCTTCTTGTGGACAGAAACAATGAAGTTTGTGACACTTAATCACTTGTGGTTTCTCGGTTTCTTTGCCAGCAGCGACGAGAAACACAAGTCAAAGTCCCGAAGCCAAGTTGATAGAAAGTCAGCCTCCGATCGATCGAGAGCCACAAATTAAAACATTAATTATACATTTTATCAGGGATCTTTGCCCTCGACGCCGAAGATTCCGGAGAACCAGGACTGGATCCCCGGGCAGCAGCCGGTAAACGGCAGCAGCAGCTCTCCAGCTAGTGGCGCAGTAGCCGGTGCGTAAAGTTCGAGTTGGAAAAACGGTGGCTGGAGCGCATCCGATACTGCCAACGCGGTGGCGAAGGGAAAAAAGGGGCAAATTTCCGATTTTCTTACGGTTGAAAACTTGTTAAAACCAGGACACGATGTGACTTTATGGTGGGAGCCTCCCGAATAAGCCTTGGTAATATTTATGAGAAGTGTCAGGGGGAGGCTGGAGGGTGGAGATCTCCACTTCCTTCATCCACTTGGCTTTCTACTCCAAACTCCATCCTGACGTCACTGGCGTGCGAGGGAGTGTGTGTGCGCTTGAATGTGTGTGCAAGTGCTGTGAAGTGCCTTGCTAACGGAGCCAGATCCACTGCAGACAAAACACACATGTTGCATGTTTTCCTGGACTGCATTTGCGATTTTTACTGTGTAGAACTCTTATTTATAATAATAATAATAATAATAATAATAATAATAATAATAATAATATGACCGAAAATATTCAAAATGTGTTTAAAATATATAATCGCATATCCTAAAGAATAAAAAGATAAAATAAAATGAAATAAAAAAGTAAAAATGATCCAAACTGTTGGGACCGTGGAGATGGCTTTAAGAGGCTGATTACTGTAAATATTTTCGGGTATGCTAAGGTATGCTGACCACTAATAAGAGTGTATTACCATATGCAGGGAGGTGGGGGGTGAGGGTGGGCTGAGACCTTCAACAGTCAGCGCTCCTCATTTCCTACACTAGCACAAAGACATTTGTGTCTGGTTCCTCGTACAGTCCTCCAGATTAAATGCTTGGGCTCCACCACATACGTAGCAGCGGTCAAGACAACTGTCATAAAGCTGAACTTTGATTTTTAAAACACTTTATTGCGTATTTGATTCTTTAATAAATATAAAAAAGGCTAAAGAGACGACAAATTTAAAAGGTTCATACAGTTAAAAGTTGTAAAATATCCATCTCTCCCCCGTTTTCTCGGGGGCGTTGGTGTAGTTTTGCTCCACAGTCTGCATTATCTTTCCTCTGTTAGTGGCTTATTGGAGCTCGTTAGGTGGGCAGATACACCATGCAGACACACTTTGGGACCTTGTAATATAACTTATTAAAAAAACAAGGCTTCTAGAAATTAATGTATTTTTTTTTAAAGAACCTTTTATTAAATGTAAAAGGTAAGCATTCATTTTTAATTTAACAACCATCTTTAAATACAAACTTGGGAAAAATGTGAAATATAAAAAGTCATACATATGGAATATATAAACACACTTAAATATATTTGCTTTTCATTCTGTTTACTTTGATTTTCTTTGACGATTCATGCAAACCTACCGCTGAACTTCATGAGCCCTTCACATTTAAGATTTTACTATTATCTTTTAAAATGTTAGATCGATTTGCACTCTTGCACTTTAGCTTTTTTAGTTACAGCAAAAGAAATGGGCAATAATAATATTAATAATAATAATAATAATAATAATAACTTTTGAGATCTATCTATCTATCTATCTATCTATCTATCTATCTATCTATCTATCTATCTATCTATCTATCTATCTATCTATCTATCTATCTATCTATCTATCTGCCTCTGTAGCTGCCATTCTCTGTAGTGGGTGATCCGGTTTTGGACATGAAGGTGCAGACCACGGCCGGCTGTCCGGGGCCCACTCATTGACACTCTGACCTTGACAGCTTGTTGCGCTTTCGCCGGGTAACTCCAGAAATCCATATTCTGTTTTAATTGTGTTCATTCCCACGGTACACTGAAGGCCATATGGACTCACAAAGTGTCGATTTAAGCGGACAGGGGCAAGGCGGAGAGGCGTAGTTAATTGCAATTAGCTTTTGTCGTGTCTTTCAATCTGCCCTTTAGCTGAACGGCTCCGGCTGGAGCCTAACAAGCCTGAGGAGAAATCATTCTAATATTCCTTTGATTTTCCTGAGGGGGCTCATAGAAAGGCCCTCTGTAGGACGTTTATAGACGCAAATTGTGTGTTTTAACTATTCTCTGAATAGGCCACTTATACTGTAGAAATTTTTTAATTTTAAGTTCCCCCCCAGACTTATTTTTGGCTTATTTTTGCATTTCCTAAATTATTAACTTTTCAAAAGAAATAAGATCCAATAACTTTCCTTAACGAAGACATAATCAGTAATCGATAACAGTTTTCATTTGTTTCTAAATGCACGTGAAGTGGTGTATGTGTGTGAGTGTGTGTCTGTGTGTGCGCATGTGTGTGGGTGGCTGCTGGGTTGGGTGAATGGTGAATGTGTGACATAATCTCCTTAACTCGTCCTAATCCTCGTCATTCACTGATAGCCTTTACACAAATATAACCAACATCATGGTTGCCCGGGCTGCCTTCTTTCACTTTTTTTGTATGAGTGACTCTCTTCTCCTCCAGCAGTCAATGAAATGTGGCCAACAAAGGGGGCAGTGGATTGTGTATCTGTTTTTTGGGGAGGGGGATCTCGGCATCAGTATGCGGATACTTGACATACTATAGTATAGACTTTAACAACGAGAAAAGAGTGAGAGTCCAACAGAAGTCAGCGCAGAACAATGCAGGGAGACCGCGGTGTGTGCTCAATGTCTGAATGAGTTTCGAACAATGAGAAAAAACACCTGCGAAAACATCACATATCAGACAGAAAGCGGATTTTATATTCTTGGATTGTGCACCTGTTGATTTTTAAAAAAAATTATTAGAACATCCAATGTTTTGCTCTTTGGGGAATCTTCAAATAGATCCCATCCATTAGAGTTTATCCATCTTTTATGTACTGCTATCACTGTGGAGGCCCCCCGAACCGACCAGGCGTAAACCAATTGGCTTTGGAGAGAAGTCACTAAGCTCCAGAAAGCAAATAATAGGGAGAATTCAAGTCGACCAAAGGCCCCAGCAGCCGTGCATCTCTGAAAACTGGCCAGGGAGATCATCTTCAGTCATCTCATAGCCTACAGACACTGATCGTGTTTAGCCGAGGAGGTTGGTTGTCTGGACCGTGAAGAATCACTTCATCTGCTATGGTAATGACAGTGATTTTCTGAAAACATTCCACTGGTTGAACGCAAAAAGGTTTGTTTGGCACATTTCCGAAAACGGCAGTTGAAAGATCTTCCCCAGGTACTGTTAATATCCAATAACCTAAAATATGATTTAACGTCCCAAAGAAGTGGAAGATAATCAGTCTGATTTCAGCACCACGGACAGTTCTTCAATAAGAGTCACTGAATAGATGCAGATTACCTGTCCGAGCGATTCTTCAACATTTTAAGGGGCCCGCAGGTTTCCACATGCACATCGGACCACATTTGGCTTCCCAAATTGTTTTGATGGCAAGTCTTAAATCGAAATTACTCAAGACTCACGAATGGTGAATCACATTGGACATATTGAAGCAACTGCAGGTGAGTTATAATGAGAAAACAAACTCAGTTCCCTCAGTTGCAACATCAACTCTCTATCTAAAGGATGTTAACGCTATGAGTAAGCAGCTGATCAGGTACAGTGTGTACAGCAACATGCTTCTCTTGGAAGGTTTGGAGTCAGCAGTTCTTTCAAAGTGGTTATTAAAGTGGGCGTTTAATGCTTCAGGAGCACAGTGTTGTTGTCGTGCTTGCTCATCTAGGAGCACGCTGTCTGTGAGTACAGTAAAACTATAGCCCTCCTCCTTAAACTCCACAGGCCTATCCCCGCATTCCTCCACTGCCACCGCGCCACCTCGTTAGCTGCAGTGTAAAAGAGATGCTGGCATACCTGTGCGTGCGCACAGACAAACCCATGTGCGCTTACATGCATTCACATACACACGCCAAAGCCCCCCCCCCCCCCCCCCCCCCCAAACCACCACCACCACCACCAAAAACACAGACCCAAGACCCAAACCCAGAAACCCACAAGTCGGTGCGGTGCAGTTGGACGCTCTGACAAATCTATTTGGGGCAAATTGTCAGTGAGAAACTTCCGCTCGAACTGCCGTGGACAAAACTGGCTGTTGGGGAGAGCAAATCCCGCTGCATGAGGGTGGGGGACAATTGGGGGCGAATGTGTTGATGTGCGGCCGGTGGCTGGGGAGGTACAATGGACGGATTAGTCAGTCCCCTGGCTGACTGATTTGAGATGGCTCCTCTCAGCCTCTCGCGGTGGGGAGTCCCATTGTCCCGCTTCTGATTCCCACTTCTCACAAACTCCAAACAAAAGTCAATCTCTTTCTCAAGGGGGGGAAAAATATCGACCCGTGTTTCAGCTGGGGAAAGTGACTCAAAAACTTATTTGCAAGAGATGACTGACTCTGTAACTCCCCTTCCACTCTTTATGTCTTTTTCCCTTCTCTTGGAGTCCTCTTCATGTGCAGTCTTTATTGACCGGCGGTGGTTAGCGAGACGTTGAATGATCCCAGTTTTTCAGACTCGAGTGGGGCTGGGGGCACCTGTTGGAAGCTTAGAGGCGGCTTTGCGGCCGAGGTCATTAATATTAAAATATACAGAGATGCCATCACGGGCTGGTCTGAAATCGGTCTGATGTCGCCCCTGGGTTCCCTCTCTGGATGGACCTCTGCTTTCAGTCACTCGTGAAGAGCTTTCTTTTCTTTTTCTGTCTTCTCTTTTTCTTTTTTCCCTCCCTGAAAAGACTCGTTAACAAATTATGACAGCTGAGTAGAGGGGCTTAGTCTGTTCAGACTGCAAAGACAAACATGTGAGAGCCGAGGAGCCCGCGATGTGATCAGTGTATCTACAGTTCATTTATTATTCTGCCTGTGGTGTGTGAAAGTGTTCGGATTTCCAGAGCTGAAAGGACACGTTTCAGTCATGCAGAGGTGACTGGACTTGATTAGATCGGTGGGTGAGTTGTACAGGCCTGTCTCTTTGTCTGTCTTTAAGTTCGTTTTGAACAATAAACTTCACCTAGTTAATGAGTTTATCTTTCATTTATTTGTGTCTAATGCTCATTTAAAACAATCAAATCTTTGATTGTCTTTTTGTAGCTACAAAAAACAAGCAAAATGAGTATGAAAAAATGACACTTTCGACCACATTTACCCTCATTTTCAAAGTCATCAGTTTAACTTTAAGTTGTTTATTTGATTTCTACATATTCAGTTTTCATTATTTTAACATCAGTGGGACATCAAAGGTTTGATCTACTGCCATCAGAACTACTGATCAAACCACAACAGGTTTTGTGAACCTGTCCAAAATACCTTGATGATCACAGGTCGTAAAAACAAGACATAATATCGTACTCATTCATTAACTCAATAACAGAGTGCATAGTAATTTATCAAAAATAACACAGTTTATAATTCATCTAAGAAAGCGTTCTAGACTAGTTGTGATGTCACAAAATCATGTTTATCTACAGTATCTAAACCTCTATTTTTCAGTGAATGAATTTGAAAACAGAAATCCTCAACATACAATCGAGGAAACAATCAATCTAACAAACATGCCAATTAGCAACACACATTTTCGAGTTGAGAGGGACTTTAACAGTTTGCTGCATCAGTGGCACTTTGCAAAAAATGATTTATATATATATATATATCTATATCTATATCTATATACACACACACTTTCTCCCACTCTTAGTCCCTCACGGTGTCTAAATGACTTTGTTTAAGAGGCAGCAGCAGTGAAAGTACTGGTCGCGGTCGTCGCACAGATTAAGCAGAGAATAGTCTTCGTCTACTCCTTCCACAGCTGCCATTCACCTGGAGTCACTCTGATAGTCATTCTGCTGTTTGTCCAGCTCTGTTCAGCAGTCAGTCTTGCTTCGCAGCCCTGCTTCTCCTGATGTTATCCTGCAGACTCCACAGGTCAGGTTCAGTGATCACGGTCTGAGGTCACAGCTTCCACCCGTCAGTAACCCTCAGGGCAGCACAGGAGCTGTCATCATGAGCCTCACACTCACCTCATGGGTCTTAATACACATCCAGACACCCAGACGCTAGGAGGACTGATGACCCATTGATAGAATCGGGGCATGTGACTTTGTCTACGGTCAGACCAGGGTACAGTGCATGCATATGGGATGCAGCTCCTTGGAGAACTTCTTAAGTAAATTATATTAAGTAAAGTAAATTATATAAATTTTTGTACATCACAGAATTTTCAGTCCAAAATTTCATATTTATTATAAGCATGAAGGAGTATTTCATCACCCTCAAGCATAAAGTTTAGCTCATGTGTGCTAACAGGCGTATAACGTCACCTGTGACTGCAGTGGAAGCTGTCTTCAGTGTGTGGCTGCTCAAATTAAACTTGGCCAAAGTCCCAAATAATGCAGTCAGTATATGTTTAAGTAATCTCAATGAGCTAAAGCTCAGCCTTCAGACTGCTCTCAACGCGGTTTCAGATATTTTCTTTCTGCTCTTGACTCTCTATGATGTCAGTTAGGAGGGATCTCCTTAATATGGTAATCTCAGGGATGCAGCTCTTTTTATTTGGTCCACTTTGAATACTGAAAGTCAGAACATTACGAGCACCAATATAGCTCCCCCGTTTGAGCAGGTGGTCCAGATGTCATAAGCCTGGGTTTGAATCTGAGGCTGTTTAACATGTGTCTTCTCAGGGTCTATACTCCCATTCTCACCAATAATGACAGAACTGCAGTTATAAATGAATGAACTAGATCTTTAAGTATGTATGGAGACATAATCTGCCTAAAGGAGGATTTAAATGATTAGAGGTATTTTCCACTGTGTACATTCATTAGTGCTTCTGCAACCCTTAGTATTAGTAGGGTTCTGTCCATGACAATAAAAGTTGATGATCTCATAAAGTTAACACAGCTTCACTTCACAGTTTTGGGGCTCTTTCCCCCATTTTTAATTTTTTTTTTAACCATGCAGTTAATACGAAATGTAAAATATTATAAATGTTTGACAAGATAGGATACTGTCATCTGTTTGCTTCAGCCTATATACGGAACGATTTTTCTAAAATGTTAAACAATCACAATACTGGGTGATAATTTGTTATATGATGACGATTTAGTTGTTTTGTCTCCAGAATGCCAGAATGCTGCCAAATTGCAGCCGCTGCTCAGGCTCTGCTCAAGTTATATTTTACAGTATCGAATTCAAGCCTAGAAAGAATGCAATAATGACCATTTCAGCTTTAAAGGACCAGAAGCAAAATTTCCCCTTATTTTGTAACGTTTAAATGCAGCAACTAAAGTTAAGTACTTGGGTCATGCCATCAAGAATGAACTCTGTCATGATGATGTGTAGTGCCAGTGTTGTAAACTGTATGCAAAGCAATTAGCCCTTAAATTCTATGTGAACAGGTTATGTTAAAAACACTCTTTTTAGAGCATGTTGTACCTCATACGCATATTTGTGGTGCACTTACGGTGTATTGAAAATGAAAATACTTCAGGTGGAATGCATTCATGCATTCAGCTCCTAACATGGACAAGGCTATTTATTAATTTTGCAATTACAGATGATTACATTTGTGTGTGTGTGTTGTTCTTGCATTCTCTTTCTTTACTTTTCTGTTCTTTTATATTCAAATGGACTGCATGGAGCCTTCATAACTGGAGGTTCTTTCAGTGTATGTTATGATTACAGTGTCATAACCAACATCCTCTTTGAGTTGAGCAAGCTTTACTACCTAGGCTAACCACTTGGATATCTGCAAAATCCATCATCACAAAGCTTGAAAGCTGTTCCTCATGAAAACATGTCATACTGGAGTTACAAGTTTTGTGTATTTAAGGCGTGAAAATCGTGATGCAAACTAGCTAACCTACACAGTTGATGACATAAAGGAAGAAACATTTTCAATATGTAGATGTTGTTTTACCTATTCTATTTGAGTAAGCAAGTATTTATTCACAAAGTGCTTTTTCACAAACATAAAGTCACTTAGTCGTTGTACAACAAAATAAATACAAACTAGGAAGAAACACAATAAAATATAGAAAATTAAAAACAGTTAATAGCATGTATACAGAATAAAACCACAGATATTTAAGCAATAATAACAAAAGCGTCTCAAAAGAGGGCCTGACTAAACAGACAAGTTTTCAACTGCTTTTTGAAGGAGTCCATAGAAGTGGTAAATTGAAGACTAGACCCCCTTACAGTCCTCAATCTGCAAGCAGGAGTGCGTCTAACAAGAAGTTGAGATAAATGTGCAGCTGGTCGAATTAGTGCTCAACATGTAAGCAGGAGAATTTTAAAAAGAATTTAAAATCAACTGGGAGTCAATGAGAAGAAATCTCAGCACTCTGGAAAAACTCAATTTCCTCCTCACCTGCTTTGTATATTTGAGTATTAAAAACGTACCAATTTTTTCTATACAAACGCTCCCCTGTTTATCAGTGAAGTTTTGAACTGTAGCAAAAACCCCCAAAACAAAACATCCTACGTCTTAAAAAGAGGCTGGGTAACTTTTTCTAACAGTCACTCTCGCAGCTCTGTGGCTTTGTGATGTTTTATTACAATAGTTGTAATGATCTTCCATAAGCCACTGGTCAGCTGCACACCAGATAAGTGAGTGAGAGCACTTAGTGATTGCTTAAGAGTGAAACACAGTTGCTATTTATGTAATACTGGCAAAGTCTCACTTGAAAACAACGTATTAGGTGAAATATGTTGAAAGGTGCATTAAGAGTTGGCAGTAAGTACATTATATTATTGTTCATTACGATATATGTATACTTTTTAAAAATTATACCATAACATCACTATGACTGGGCTCATAGCTGCACCTGTATTTTCACACTGATATCTACTCATAATAAACAGAAAGTTTATTATGAATAAACAATCATCAGTGAAGTGTTGGGTGTGTTAGTAAGAGATTGTAAATTATTAGAAGTGCTTTCATATGTCTTTCTTTTTGGACTTTTTTTTTTTTGCAGAATAAACGGTAGAAGTGATGAAAGCAGCTGTGGGACATGGGGGTCCTTTAGAAACACCCAAACAATGATGAGGGCAAAGAGGCACTTATTTTTTTCTCATATTCACTACATTTTCTCAATCACCCACCCCACCACCCAGTAGCTCAGTGCTTTCCCATCCTCAAATTCCCTCAAAGTTTCAGATGCTCACAATTCCACAATGCCCAGATGCTGTCCTTTGGCCCTTTACCCCCCCCTCAACCCAGAGCTATCATTCATAACCTTTCTGTGGAGCTGAGAGTGAAAGAGGTGGGATAAGGGGGAAAAAAGAGGGGGAGCGGAGAGCAACATGGCAGCTTATTTAGAAGACTTCCTTTATTGGAACATGTGCAAGCAGTTCACTCACAAAGGACTTAAATAGGATATTTTCTGTTCCCTATAGTTGCTTTCCCCTTTTAAGTGCCGAGGCAAAAAAAGTAAGTTTACAACTCCCTCCTCAATGGGGGCTCTTCACTCTCAGGTTGCGGGGACCTGAGTGACCTAGGAAAGTTAATTAGGAGGCGAACAAAGAGCGGGCTGGAGCAGAATGCCTCGCCTCTCCTCCAGCCAAAGATGTCATCCATTAATTAGGAAAATCTTTAAGGTGGCCTTATTGAATTTACAGAAAGCCCTGTGGTTGGCGGGCAACAGTTTTTTGATCAAGCCCTGACTCAAACAATGCCTTTCTGGAGGTTAAAAAAGAAGAAGAAGGGAGGAGATTGGTGGTAGAAGAAGAGAGGAAGAAAAAGAAACGTATGGGTTTGCGGCGCAGTACAGTTTAATGGTGGGGAAGGGGGGGCGGCTGCTGATTGTGACAGCTCAGATTCACATGGGTATGGGGGACATAGTTTGGGAATGATGTCATGCAAAGGCAACCTGGGGGCTTGGGAAGTAAGAAGGAGGGGGTGCTGAGCTTGAGCCACAGGGGCCACTCAAAGTTAACATCTCTGCCTGCATCTGGGCCAAATCCTTTTCTTCTGGCCCAGGAGAGGCTTTCCTGCACGCCAGGCCCTCCACCACTCCTCCCACCGACTCGTTCACAAATCAGGACTTTTCTTTAAAGCTAACCCTTTGCTAACTGACTAGCTAACTGCCTATTCAACCTGAGCTCACTCTGAATAATATAGCTGGATAACATGGGACTACAGAGTAGCACCTGTACTTTTACAAAAAAGTAGTTTTAAGTATACACCTTTGTTACTCTGTCTCCATAATTTTCTGTATTTGAACCAGGGATGAAATTTAAAGCATCTGAGGCAGGCATCAAATTGTAAATACTTGGAATGTGACTTTTAAAAATATTTCGCAGCAGGACCATGCCTAAGGTTTAGAAATCATATTTATGGAGTGGTACCTGTGCCTTTGAAGAGACTAGTTCCTTTAGTTACAGTACAATCAAAACCAGAAGATTTGAAATATGTATATGAAATCAAAAAATATTGAATTTCTATACTTAAAATTAAACTAACACATGGCGAAAGCTACTTACTTAGGCTAACGTCTCTGGTATTACTGATCCACTCCTCATGAGTCACTTATTAACCAAATCCCCCAAACACAACCCATTCAGATAGAATGTCACAGTCTTTTCAAAATAAAAATCATCTAGAGTATGATGCATTGATTTGTATCAATATTTACCGTCTTGGTGTGAAAAATATATATATAATACATATACTGTATATACACTCTCACATTCACGTGAATGAATAGTGGAATTGTAAAGCGCTCTGAGGGTCTTGAAAAGTGCTATATAAATGCAATCCATTATATCTATCTATCTCTACATATATATATATAGATAGATATATTTTTTTTCTTTTACAAATGTTATGTGTATATATATATATATATATATATATATATATATAGAGAGAGAGAGATGTAAAGTCTGTCAATAAATTTATTTATTTATTTATTTTTTTCTGTACAAATGAATTGTTGACATTAGGTGTCTAATGGACTTGTTTTACACTTTTTTGACCACCAGTGGTAGCATAAAGCAACACTTCTTATTCTGCATATTGAAGAGAAGAGGGTTGAAATAATCAACATTTGTTAGCAGTGACTTCCCATAAAGTGTAGAAAACAAACAATAAATGAGCAGGAAAAAGTCCACCAAGCGCTATATAAATACAGGCCATTTTACCTTAGGAGTTTGATATGTAAGCATGTGCATTTGATGTACTTACAATGGAAATCCTAGTTTATTTATTTGATGTCTTTTCCTTTTAAATCAAAGTAAAGAGACTATCATGCATACATATAATCAGAATCTGAATAAATCAATTGGTTAAATGTGTGCCCATCTAAAAATATATATTTCAGGTTATAAGTAAAGAGATACTACTCACTTCCTTGACTGAAGACACTGTAATGAGTAACTCATCAATTCTCAGTGTTTGAAATAATTTCACCAAATGGGGGAGAGATAATCTTGGATTAGGTTCAAGGGGGTAACAAGCTCACCCACTGGCTTTCCCCTCTTAAGTGACTTAAAACCAGTAATAGATTTGGATCAAGGCATGTTAACATAAGCCAAACTGAACAGAGAACTTTTGTTTTTGTTTATTGACAATTTATTTTTCTTTAGCAAGAAAGATAATCCAATTGGTAATTCATCCCCAGAACGAGCTAAAAGGTAAGAAAATAAGCCACTACAAATGACAGTCACGCCGATGCTCATGCTATATACTGGCATGCTGTCGTGTCCATGTGTCTCTTGGGACCCCCTCACCCCACCCCCTCCTGGGCGACTAATTTGAGGGGAGGGACGGTGTGTTTTGTTGCTTGTCAGAAACAATCACCCATGGCCCATTACATTAACAGCACTTTACGCTTTCATTGCTGTAACACATTGAGCGCTGAGAGGGGGGAAAGGCGGCCGTGAGGAGAAATCATACATCATGAACAACAGGGAGATAAAAAGTTGGCAAACGTTTGCGGATGCAGTTCAAAGGATCTAGATTTCACTGTTTAGATGCCAACGTTGGAACTGGAGTAATCAGTTTAAAGTGAAGATCCTTTGTTTTGTTTTTTTGCCTCTAAAATGTACGATTAAAGTGAATAACAACTTTATTTAGTGCTCCCTGTGCCGCCCCCACCTCTCTCTTGTCCTCGCTCCCGGCCCACCCGTCCTCTCTCTGTTCTCTTTGGGCACTGGAGGTTGTCAGTCGGGGTTTATGTCCAGTTCACTGGAGCTGAAAGAAGTCAGTTTCGCATCTTGTTATGGAACAAGTCGTCCTGCCTCTCAGGAGTGATGAGAAGAGGGTCTGGGTGAGCAGGGTGAGCAGGGAGCGGGACCATCCCCTGGAGGCGACCAGCAGTGAGGAAGTCAATGCAGCTTTTGTGCCTCTGCTGTCGGCTGCGTGTTTGGTAATTATCCGCCTCTATGTGAAGACAGACTGGACTTTCCAGAAGAGATCTCAACCAGCCAGTCCACGGAAGAGTGCACAACACACCATCAACAAAGATGAACTTCTCACAGTGCCGCCAAGGTGCCAGATTGGGAGAGAATCAGCAAATATCAGCAAATACATGAAGCTCTCTCTTGTGTGACATGACGAGCAAAGCTCCGCTGTCTTGTTTGTCATTGTAGCATGTTTAGATCGTGACACTGGTAAAGCTGAGATAATGAAATGCCACCACTATTTGCCTTCTTTTTAACTTAACTGCACATCAAATGTGTTTTGCACAGAAACATCCACATTACTATTGTCTGTTGATAAAATCATTACTGATAAGCTATATCAGTCAAAATGTTATTGTTGTGGTTGGTAAATATTGAGTGACCTTTACTGTGTATGAAGTTGATAATGAGAATTTCTCATTTTAGGAATCAGGGGACTCCTTTTAAAGGGTCGGTATAGCATTTTGGGCCAATTCGACTAAAACCATTTCATTTTGTGAAATTGGTTTACCTCCAATGTTTAAACTAAACAATATAAGAAGAGAGGAGAAATTTGTCATCGATGGTGAAACTTAGAACTTACAGATAACTGGAAGATGTCATCCCGGTCTAACTAAACAATATGGGTTTTATGAAAAAAGTTTGGAAAACGATGGTTTAACTGTAATGCATAAAAATTCCTAAAACTAGCACAAAGATATAAAGTAAAACAATTGCTAAAATACAAGTAGCTCAAGCATAGACTTAAATATAATTCCTAATATAAAAGAATTTGTTACTCATGTCCATCCTTTAAAAAAAAGCATTGCAATTTATGCATATAACCTTATACAATATGTATATACTTTACACAGTCGCTTTTAGCTATTATTCTATTCTCACGTGTACTTTTGATACACACTGGATATACGAAGAAATTTATTACGTTATCCAGTCATAGGTTTTTCAACGTGTGTAGCTTGTGTGTGAGTCACTTACTGTAACAGAGCAGAGTTTTCTAAAAACCTCACAACTAACAGTTGACACCTTGCAATTACAAAACTTTCAAACCTCTACATTTAGCTCAAAATAAAGTTTGAAGATGGGTTGGGTTCATCAGAGCAGAGCTAAAAAATGAAGCCAATTGAAACCAATGAGGAAGTGACAAAAACTTTAGTTCTAGTGGCCACTTGAGGCTGTCTCCAAAAGCATGTTAATCTCTTCTAACTCCTATTCTTGAGTGCCAAACTTTACTGCATTAAAAAAGTACATTTATAGCCTGGAATGAAAAAAAAAAAAAGATATTGGCCTCTGTGGATAGATTAGTATAGGCAATGTGAAAAGTGTGTGCTTCATTTCTACTGACTGAAATTCTATTTGTTTTTAGAAACAGACTGCAGCATGTGAGGTTGGGCAGTGGCGATCGTGGCTCAAGAGTTGGGAGTTCGCCTTGTAATCGGAAGGTTGCCGGTTCGAGCCCCGGCTTGGACAGTCTCGGTCGTTGTGTCCTTGGGCAAGACACTTCACCCGTTGCCTACTGGTGGTGGTCAGAGGGCCCGGTGGCGCCAGTGTCCGGCAGCCTCGCCTCTGTCAGTGCGCCCCAGGGTGCTACAATGTAGCTTGCCATCACCAGTGTATGAATGTGTGTGTGCGAATGGGTGGATGACTGGTTGTGTAAAGCGCTTTGGGGTCCTTAGGGACTAGAAAAGCGCTATACAAATTAGAGATGGCACGATACCACTTTTTTATGTCCGATACCGATACCGATATCATAAATTTGGATATCTGCCGATACCGATATGAATCCGATATAGTGTTTTTTAATCAACAAAACTGCTTTTTTAAATATCTTGCTGCATTTTGTATAAGTTCATACTCAAGTTTAAAACAACAACTACACTAAAGCTATTCTGTTATACCTGTATGCAAAAAAAATATTTCATAGTTCAGCAATACTGATCAATCTAATAAACTTAAACCTACACCATCCTCCCTATTCTGGTATTTTAAAGAGTACTTAGCATAAATATTAAGCAACCTAACTAATAGGGTTCCAACTCCCAGCAACAACAAAAATAAATAAATAAAAAATAGGGAACCACCCCTCACGCTCCACCTCATGATGCTTAATCGACGTAATCAACCTTAATTTGATGCAGTGTGAAAAAAAATGCACAGAAATCAATTATTTTTCAAGAAATATTAAATAGATTCAACATCTTTCTTCAACAAAATTGCAGACTGCACAGATGGTACCTTCCCAAAGGAAAAAGTACTATAGCTTACTAGGGTATATATATTAGACTTAATAGTCACTATGTACAGTAATTGACTTCTATTCATTTTACATCAAATTAAAACTTTGGGTGTCAGATAATTATTTATTAAAAGCTACACATTTTAAATGAGAATAAGAAAGAAAAGTATGTCTTTGTGCCCCCTTTTCCCTGTTAATGCCCTATCGGCCCCCCTGGCTAAACTTTGCTAGATCCGCCCCTGCACAGTTACCAGCCGTCAGCTACGTAGAAAAAGATCCTCGAGTAGAAAGTAATATTAAATACATTCTAACAACAGATTATCAAGCTTAAACGTGCTGCTGTTGTTCATCCGCTGGTTTCCTCTTTCTGGTGCAAAGTGGGCCAAAAGCAAACTAGAGACACGGACTCCTGACAGAAAAGCCGATCAGCTGATCGTTAAGCAGTTTCATGATTGAAGTAGCAGCAGGAGAGGCAGTCGCTCGTTAAGCTTAACGCAGGAATGCTTTACAAACATTCAGAGATGGACTTACACACTTGCTTTACTTCTCTCGGGATAACTTTGTCGGAGATGAAATGCCGGGTTGCTAGCGAAGCTCCACATGCTATCCAGACCACCGACAGGTCCCGCATGCCACCGCTGCTCTATCACGTGATGCATACTGCTCCGACGTGCTAACGTTCTGAGGTGAGTTACGGCGTGTTGCAAGTTTTGTGAGGTGCTTTCGTGATATTTAATGGATCGGATTACATTTTTTATTTTTCTCCGATATCCGATCCAGTAATTTAGGTCAGTATCGGACCGATACCGATACGTAATATCGGATCGGTCCATCTCTAATACAAATACAGGCCATTTACCAGTGCTCTCTCTGATTTGGTGATGTGCAGCACAGAAGCTCCACAGGGCACGGTGCTTTCTTCAGTCCTGTTTCCCTCAGACTTTCAGTACAACTCTTGGTCACGCCACCTACAGAAATACTGCAACAATTCTGCAGTGGTTTGATGCATATTTGGAGTGGTCATCTGCATCTGAAGGTGAATAAGACCAGAGAGATGGCGACCGACTTCAGAAGTGGCAGGACAGCCGACCTGTGTCTATCCTGGGACAGGGCGATAATGTTGTGGAAGGGAAGTAGCTTGGATTCTTCACCAACAACAGCTTGAGCTGGAAAATCAACACAGAGGTTCTGTGCTGGAGGATAGGATACTGAACAAAAAGTTATCCATTATGAATAATCCTGACCATCCTCTGAACCGCTTACCAGACAGGCAGCGGCAGACCTTCTCACACTGACTCAGCTCCATTGGCACAAGGACTGATAAAGAACACTTTTCATACCATAAGCTGTCACCATCTATACAAGCATAAAATAATTTCACAAACATGGGATAAATAAAGTAGTTCTCATCCCTCATCGCATCATTAGCACTATGATTAACCAACCAAATGTGACTATGAGGCGTAAACATCAAAAATGATATATTTTACAGATGTTTTACTACTCTTTTATTGAACCTGTGCTCTCCTTCTTTCTAATTGAATGGTTTGGAACTTTCTGAAATTTATACCATTCAAGGTTTATGATACTTCTACACTGGCTTTGTTTTTCTGAACTGGAAGCTATCTCCATGTTTTGTTTTGACTATCTATTGTCTGTGCATTGCACCCTCACATTTTATGATTGCAGCATGCTAGCCAAGTTATCATCATTATAAAAAAACACTCCATCTCCACTTTTCGGTCTTTGTGATGGCATCAGCCACACATAGATAAAACAAGTAAATTTATTCACTTATTAGTTTGGTGTGCAGTTTCTTCATTAATATAATTCATTAACCATTTTAACGTAACACTGATATTATGAAGTGCGAGCATAAAACATTGTGTGGTTTTTCTAAAAATATTTTCTTTTATATTAATTATGTTTCTCTTTCTTTGAGTTACCGGGTTTGGGGTGGTGGGTGTTTACTGTCTGAGCAAAAGGTGACTGAGGAGGACTTCTGCCTGCTCAGCAGGACCAACCATGTGTTAATCAGAAACAGGGGTGTTTTAGATTTACTTATGTTATTCTGTGCTTAGTTAGTATTAGTGTTTGCTTTCGTTTCTCCCTACTGTGTCTAAATGGTTTGGCCAAACCACTATAAAAGCTAACCTCTTGTGTCTTTGTAATTGGGTTAGTTTGTGAGTTGTGTCCACTTTGTTGTTTTAAGTTTCTGGAAATTACTTTTTGTAGAGTTATATTTAGTTGATCTCTTTTGTGTGCCCGCTAATTATATTTTTGAATTTTGTCTTTTTGAACTTTTTTTTGAGGGTTAAAATAAAGAAAACCCATTTTGAAGATATTTTTTTCCTTTGTCCTCTATGACTTGGCTGCTTGGTCCCTCACAGTCTTGCTCTAAACCCACATTTATTCTCTGGGTTTTCTGTCCCACATCTCCCATTTGCTGTTACATTTATAACTGTGTTGTCAGTGTGTGTCTGCTTGCTGGAGAAGGTCTCTTAATCTATGTTTTATGTGTACACTTCTAATTTTTCTATTTATATATATATAATAATGTGTGTGTCTGTTAGGTATACATGTTATAGCAGGTTTGTCAGTAAACGCTATGTTTAAATGTGGTTTATAAATACATTTTACTCGATAAGAATGTGACAAAGTTATTTGCTTGCTCTAGTTTGATCTAACCACCTCTTCCCCCTGATTTATTTCTGTTTGCTCCTTTGAGATTGGAAACAGAATTGTATGCTGTCATTGCAGATATAACTTTTAAATCACTGATTTTCCTATGTAACATAAAAAAACAACAGCACTAAAGATTTCCTCGTATTTGCAGCTTTATTAAGGTCAACATACCTTATATCCTTTATTTTCTGCTGACCCTCTGAGAAGAGCCGTAATCAAATTTATCTAGAATTACTTACTTAATCTTCAAAGTCCATCAATGGAGTTGCCAAAATCTTCATTATTACATTGTTATTACAGCAGAGCAATGTAACAACATACCACTCAATAACTATAGCAACTTTTGTTTTTGTCCGTCTTTTTTTTTGGTTCCTCCGTTTAGGTGTGGTCACATCCGCTCATCTTCCCTCATCTCTTCCTATTCCTAGCATCCTCTTCTGTCACACCAACCTCTCTGCATATCTTCCTTCACTACATCCATGAACCTCCTCTGTGTTCTTCCTCTTTTCCTCCTCTCTGGCAGCTCCATCTTCAAAATCCTTTGTCCAACATATCCACTACGCCTCCTGTGGCCTCCAAACCATCTGCACCCTCCTTTATCTCCAAAGCACTCCACCTGAGCTATCCCTCTGACATACTAATGTCTAATCTTGCCCATTCTGGTCACTCCCAATTAGCATCAGTGCCACAGTCTCCAGACCATACACCATAACATCTCAGTACCATCTTGTAAATCTTCCTTTTTACGCTTGCTGCTATCCTTCTATTCAAGAGTGAGTTTCCCAAATGGTGTGGATGAGTTGACGCTTTCCAACCGATCCTTCTGAGTAGTTCAATGACCTGGTAAGGAGCAGTGGTGAAAGCCAGGCTTAAATAGTGCGCTTGATTGTAGATGAGTGACAGGTGTGTCTGTCCGAGGTCTCCAAAGGCCACGCCCACGAATGAAAGCAACTGTTAATCAACTTTCATGCCCACAACACTCACACAGACACGGGTGAGAAAGATGGAGCAGGTAGGACAGCAACTTGGATGACCATGACATTGTTCTCTGTTAAACATAAAAACCTGGTCACATTTATTATTGTATCCCCATCATCATCATCGTCAGGTTTAGTGGTGCTAATAGATCTGCTTCTATTAGCCTAGATTTTTTGGGGGGTCAACAACACAAAAAGTCATTTAACAGAAAATATGAGATAATTGTGTACGATGCAAACTCAAGCACGTCTGCTTTTTTCCATTATAACTCCTTCATTTAAACTCGGCTCAGATCAGTCCCTTTCAAAGACACAGAATAAGCCTGCCTTGATCTGCATCAATTGTCATCCCGGGGCTCTGGGGCTCTTCGTCGGCCAGTGCGCGGGCGAAGTCAGGGCTAATCCCTGGAAAAGGGGAAAATCACGGGAGAGGAGAAAAGCAACAAAAACCAAGTCAAGCGTGTAAAATGAAAGCGAAATCTCTATTATCACTCCCCGCAATTCCCAGCAAAGTGGTGAAAATCAGGGTTAGTTTGTGATTCGAGTCAGACGCGAAGGAAAGAATATAGGGGTCCCTGCGGGTTGGGAGACTCACACGACGAAAAGGGCAATATTCTGGAGAAAGGGGCAAGAAGAAAGCCCCTCTCCCATCCCGACATAACCATTAAATGCAGTCTGACTTTATGTTGTATAGAGAAGGGGGGACAAGAAAGGAGGCACAGTTCTCCGATGAAAGAATGAGGTTTTTGGCGGATTAGGGACGGCCCGAGGGATGAAGAATAACTTCTGCATAACTTTACAGCTATTTTCTCTCCCCACGCCAAGAGCCAAGTTTAAGGCTGAACTGGTTTGAGTTAACCCCTTTGAGATTGTCCAGTTTCCCAAGATCATATCACACTCAGCTAACAGGGCAGTAATCTGCACCAGCATTCAAATTAATTTTTTTGGCCTCTCAGCCTACAGCTGTCACTATGAAGTGACTGAGAAGCCTGTTTTCATTGTATTCCCCTTCTTGATTGTTTTATACGGCATTTGAAAACTTCCATGAAGTTAATAAAATGTAAGCTTATGCTAAACATTTCGTACTAGTAACAGTTTCCCAGTAACAACACTTTTGATTTAAGGAAATGATTTTTGACAAAGTCTGAAGATGGAAACTGAGTTTTTATATACAAATCATGTCTAAATGCACACAAGCAGCATAGTTTAATACTTGAAGTTTACTCACTTAAACTGAGCTTTCTGTACTTTTTAAATACTTGATGGAACAGTTCGGCACCAGCCAATAACTTCAGTTATTTTGTGTTCAGCCCGTGCATTATGGTTTCAGGTGTTTGCATGGCCAATTATAATATAAAGGCTTAGCAAACAATTAGGAAACGACATGACAAAGCATCAGTAATAGTTTTTGACCTCACTCAGGTTTGTCGTTCAAATGTAAATTAAATCTGCTGTTTGTCTCATGACACAAAATGTTAAAAATACATGAGTGCATTCAACACAGAATTAAGTCATGCTTAAGGTGGCACACAGTCTGAATAAAAAGCTCTTCTATCTACCCATCTTAAGGTTGTTGGACTTCTTTTTTTGAGTAAATGAGTTAGCATATTTTTAAAGTGAAGCTAATTTATTATATTTACTGAGTAGAGGGGCCCCAAGCACAAGGGATTATCTATCCAGCTGTACATAAAGGGGTTGAAATTTATTCCACTTGATCTGCCACAACAGCATGTCCCAGTAGTAACAGGGGTAAGTTAATGCATAATGACTACTGCTGAATACTTACTGGTAACTGTTCTTTAGCAAATTAATAGTTACAGTGGTGTGAAAGAGTATTTGCCCCCTTCCTGATTTCTTTTTTTTTGTATATTTGTCACACTTAAATGGTTTAGGTCATCAAATAAAGGTTAATATTCGACAAAGATAACACAAGTAAACAGAAAATGCAGTTTCTAAATGAAGGTGCTTATTATTAAGTGGAAAATAATTCAAACCTGCATGGCCCTGTGTGAAAAAGCGCATGGTCCCTTGTTATAACATAAATTCACTGTGGTGTATCACATCTTTGGAAAGCTGAGTTCAATTTCTCTAGCCACACCCAGGCCTGATTACTGCCACACTGTTCTCAGTCATAAAATCACTTAAATAGGGCCTGCCTGACAAAGTGGAGTAGACCAAAAGATCCTCAAAAACCAGATGTCATGCTGACATCCAAGGAAATTCAGGGAGAAATAAGAAACGGAGTAACTGTGATCTCGAAAAGGTTATAAAGCATTTTCTAAAGAGGTGGGATTCCAGCAAACCACAGTGAGAGTCATTATCCACAAATGAAAACATGGAACAGTGGTGAATCCTCCCAGGACTGGCCGGTTGACCAAAATTGCCCTAAGAGCACAGCGACGACTCATCCAAGAGATCGCAAAAAACCCAGAGAATAATATTCAAAGAACTGAAGGCTTCACTTGCCTCAGTTAAGGTCAGTGTTCATGCCTTCACTGCGCACGAGTGGCAGAGTTCCAAGATGAACACCACTGCTGAGCAAAATGAACATGAAGTCTCATCTCGGTTTTGCCAGAAAACATCTTGAACATCATGATCTCTAAGACTTTTCGGAAGATACTCTGTGGACTGACAAGACAAAAGTTGAACTTTTTGGAAGGTGTGTGTTCTGTTACATTTGGCGTAAAAGTAACACATCATTTCAGAAAAGGAACACTGTACCAACAGTAAATATGGTGGTGGTAGTGTGATGGTCTGGGGCTGTGTTATTGCCTCAGGACCTGGAAGACTTGGTGCGGTAAATTGAACCATGAATTCTGCAGTCTACTAAAGCATCCTGAAGAAGAATATCCAGCCATCTGCTTATGACTTCAAGTTGAAGCACACTCAGGTTCTGCAGCAGGACAATGATCCAAAACACACCAGCATGTCCACCTCTGAATGGCTTAAAATAAAATGAAGACTTTGGAGTCCTGACCTGAATCCAATGCAGATGCTGCGGCATGACCTTAAAAAGGGGTTTCATGATTGAAAACCCTCCAATGTGGCTGAATTATAACAATTCTGCAAAGATGAGTGGGCCAAAATTCCTCAGCATATGCTGTAAAAGATTCATTGCCAGTTATCGCAATTGATTTATTGCAGTTGTTGCAGCTAAGGGTGGCCCAACCAGTTAGTATTTTTAAGGGGCAATTACCTTTGTCTCATATTTACATTTTTTTAATCAAATCTTTAAGTGTGACAAACATACAAAAAAAAGAAAAAAAAAGAAAGAAATCAGGAAGGTGGCAAATACTCTTTCACACCACTATATATGCATCTAGTTACAGCCCCCTTTAAAAATGTGTGGTGGGCTCTTCTCAAGTTGTTAAGACAATCAAGATTTTTTTCTTTCTTCAGTAATTTGACGTATCATATAGAAATATACAGATACTTGTACACAAAATAGCTCCGTGTCTTACTGGAAAAATAGAACCATCACAAAGCAGCATCACTGGAAATTTTAACGTATCTGTCATCAAATGACTAATGAAGCAGCCAGAACATTTTCACGTTAGGATGACACACACACACACACACACACACACACACACACACACACACACACACACACACACACACACACACACACACACACACACACTGTCTGCTTCCTCTCTCATTCTCTCTGTCACTCTGTGCGTCTCCCTGACGATCTCCTCTTTTTCCTCCTTTCAGCATCACTTGCCATTACCTCTTTCAGTTGCACTTGTTCACAGTATAGAGCTCAGAGAGAAAAAAGCATACTATCTAGGATGTGTCCACTTAGAAAAAGGAATAAACACATTTTTTCTTTATGTTAAAAATAAATGCAAGTAAAGCAGAAATATTACCTGGATACTAACACTCAGTCTGTGGTTGTGACATGCAGGAAGCCTCATTTTAATGAAAGCAGAATGAACATTACTTACTCAGTTATTATATTTATATACATTATAAGGTTTTGATTAGATTAAATATATGTCTATGATTTGCCAATATATGGTTTTAACATTTCAAGGGTTTTTTTCCTTTCTTTTTTTGTCTTTTTGGTAAGCTCCTAATGTGCATGGGCCCCTGGTACCAAGAATGTCCATTGGATAGTCACATGTACTCTATATGTGTTTATACATAACATATATTGAAAGTCTATATATAGATATAAGATATGGGTTTATATCTCACTGTTTGGTCATAGCTTCTTGTTGACTATACTGCTCTCCAGCAAGGAGCTTCTTTAGACTGAGTCTTGCTATCCCTCCCGAGGGGCTCTCATCATTCTCATCGCCATCTAATTTATGGACCTAATTAGTAATTTTTGTCCACTCGGTTGCTCTATTACATGCTAATGAAGGCATTTCTTCCCCCATCTGACAGTAACGGTCATCTGAAACAGTGATGATATGCCTGTTTTACTTGGTAGGCCACTCTGTTGATTAGCATCCAAAGAAAAGACATCCAAGCTTGGAGACTAATGTGACTAATGTGACCAATGTGACAAGAACACCTATAGCTCATTCATTTTAGAGCGTTTTAGTGACCAACAACAATAAAGATATGATGAATATATACATTTTTTTAAGTTATTTGTGAGGAAAAAATGCTAAAAGATGAGGTCTACAAATAAGCAGGATCAGAGTTTAAGTTGTAATCACTTCTTTCTGAGAGCTGCACTAGAAAATAATAAAGGAATGGGGAACATCTGAACAATTAGGTGAACTCCGGTCAGGAGAAGAAGAGTTAATGAGCTGCCGGTGCCATGTGCAGTTAGAGGAGCATCAGGGGCCAGAATCCATATTTATCAGCGGAGTTGTGCGCAGGCATTAGAATAGGCCGCTAATGCCGCTTGCATTCTCTCCCCCCTTATTTTCATTAGGCTCTGATGACTGCGGAATTGATGCGGCCTGCAAGTTATCAAGAGCCACTAATTTCACATTAACGACCATTGACTGCGCTTGCTTGATTCGAGGGGGTTTTTGACAATTATCACAATCAGGACTGGAGCCCAGATCGTTTACCTTGACTCCGTGATTATTTGCCTCGCGCCAAGCGCACATTGCAAAATTGTATGGTGTCAAAAACCCCGTAAATAATGAGGAGACCATGAGGACGGGATATCTCTTTCCAGCAGGGACGCTCACTCACACCTCCCCATTACTCAAAGCGTCGAGAGCAACCCAGGTTAGAGTGCAGTGGAAATGCCAGCTCTTTTCATTTTGCGAAAAAAACAAAACAAAACTGTAATGGTGTCCATGATGTATGGGGAAGTTGACTTAAAGAATTCCAGTGTACAGTCATGGGATAAACCAGATCACTTTTCCAGTAAACCTTGCTTCTAAGTAAGTGGACCCACTTATTTCAAAGCGGGTCCCTTTAATTCTTAATCTATTTGTAGATTTACAAAAAAAGTTTATACTCAATAACAGATGTAAGAACTCTGTGATAGGCAATTTGCTAGACCCTTGAGCCTCATTGTACCAAAGCAAACACAGTATCTCACATTCCCACTAAACACAATTTAAAATATATGCTTACTTACTGCCCTGTAACTAATTTTATGAAAAAAAATTAATGCATAGATGATGTCAATAGGTTCATGGGCACTTTTCAGAAATGATAGGGAACAAGGTCAGGGAGTACAAGTAACATTTTTACAGTTTTCAAAAGCCTTTCAGAAAAGGTGTCTATTTTAACCATTGGAGGGCAAAATTACCCAGTACATATTTACAGAGGTACAATACAGTTCAGAAAAAAAATATATATATATAGTGGATGAAAAAAATTAGGCTTTCTTTCATAAAAAAAATGGCTTGAAAATGTCATGGAAGTCTTGTAAAATGCCTACTTTACCTTAAAGATGCAAATACGAGCATCTTATATGACGTAGAGGAGGGGCCCCATTGAGAAGTCATTTAGATTAAGCCCCTCCTATCTCCAGGGCCCCTGAAGACAGTCCTGTCCTACATTACAACTCATTATGTGCTGACTGCATGCAGTATGCACCTCTGAGGATACATCTTGTAATAAACTAACCATTTTCTTCTACAATGATTGTTGTTATTTTATACGCACTTAAAGTCTTTTTTAATCAGGAATTTACTAATGAAACTAGTTCAGATATTACTTTTCCTTGCTTTAAGTTCGACTTGAAAACATTTGCATACACTTCTAGGGGTTTACTGAAAGCTTACCGCAAGCAGACAAGAAGTGAGCATGCGTGAAATGACAGCCTCGTGGAAGAACTGAGCTTTAAGAAGATATGTAACTTCAGTATTATATATAGGGTATAGGTCTAAAAAAACCCAGACTGCAGCATAGCATCAAACGGTATGTACAGTACTCTTGTGTGCTCTGAAGTACTGTACATCCCACAGACTGCGACGTGCTCTCGCGAGATTTCACAGTCACATGATTAACGAGGAAGTCATAGGATCTCCAGAGTGAAAGCCAGCCAGAGATAAATCAGCTGTGTTTTTCAGCCATGTTGCCGTATAATCTCTACTTGTTTTTTGTTTTCGTAGCGATAGATGTTCCCTCTCTCAAGTGTGGAGACGTGGTACATCTTAGCGCCTCAGAGTCAGCGGACAAACTGGAAGCAGTCCCGTCTTTAAGCACCGCTGCGGTCAGTTCTCCCGTGCCCGCCGTGGACACTGGTTTCTCGTTCAGTCTGCTGTCTTCCTTCCCAGAGGACCTGGAGGTCAGCGACTACTGCAGCGACCTGCTCCACATATTCGGTCAGCGGTATGTGGCCTATGTGAACTGCTTGGTGCCCGCTGCTCGACCCGTCAAAGTATGCCAGAGCTGTTACTCTACTTATGGCAGCGTCGTGGAAATCTACAAAAACATCTCGTCAGATCAGGTATGGGCTAAAGCCATTTTCTGTGTTTTTCTTTGCTATGGAAAAATGTCTCCAGTGTTTGTGTGAAGACAGGCCTCCTCACGCGCATCTGTCGTCAGACACCAGTCTTGTGATGTGATGAGTGTTTGCTGGTGACACATTTGAGGAAACAAGCTTAATCCTCGCAACATCTTTTGCTGACCTGTTGAGATGGAATGGAAACACACATGCAGTACCTGTGCAGGCAGAAGGTAACTCGTGAGGTCCTTTTCAAATGCCCCTGTCTCCTCAGATGGGTCCTGGGAATGTGACCTGCAGGGACAGCCTTCTGCGCAGTGATCGGCTGATGCTGGTTTACCAGCTGTACAGCAATCTGGAAAGTCTGTGGGAAGACTCCAACTGTGCCCGTAAGTCTTCTTCAGAAGTATAAAACACAGGATCTCTGCATTTCTGTGAACTTCTAACGCACACAGAGGATTACATCTGGCCTAAAAGTGTGTTTGCTTTGTGGATGCTTTAGTGAAAGTAAACAGCAGATATGTAGAGCTGAGAATCATGTGATTTTCTTTTTAGTTTTTAGAGCCATGTTTGGTTGTGACTACATGATATAATCAGATATAATCAGACAGTTATTTGGGTTGCTTACAAAATATAGTTGCGAGGCTACTTGTAGATCCTCTAAGTAGTCTCGTGTGACACACATTTTGTGTATTTCTGCTGACGTCAGTTTGTGATCTTGGTGATCACTTTTAGAGCTCTGCATGAATAAATGCCTGCTTACATTACCAAACTCTTACACCCATTTATAACGTGCAGTGTTCTGACAAATACCAGTCTGAAAACTAAAGGAAACTGCACTAACATTACACTTGTGATCTGTGGACTCTTAAAGAAACTTTTCAAGAGCAGCTCAAGACTTATTTGTATAGACACACTAGTGGATATTATTGCTGTGTTTTAATAGTTGTATTTATTTGTTGAGTGTTGTTATGAAGCACTTTGTAATCCTTATCTAGAAAGATGCTAAATAAATACAACTTACTTACTTGCACGGTAGACTTTAACATTAATTTCTTCTACTGGCTCAATGCAAAGGCATGTTAGCTCATCCAAGGATCTGACCAATGAACATTCTCAGTGGAACTGGTAGTTATTTCCTCTATTAAAACTTCATGGAAAACGTATCATAAATTCTGCGTTATGACAACCTTAAGTATCTTCAAAAGACAATTCAACACCAAAGCACCAAAATATATTTAACTGAAAAAATTAAATCAGAAAGTCTTGCTTTGTGTTAAATTGTGCAGGCAACAATGAGTGGAGAAAAACAAGACACTCTACCTTTAGCTGAAGTCTGCACACAAAGTCTGCACACGAGTTCCTGTATTTGGTTTGGCACGGCACCTTAGCCATCAGCTATGAAGTGTTTCCTCTTTCCTTTTCTAAAAAGACACTTAAACAAACTTAAACAACTTCAGCAAAAACAAAAGAAAAGCAGCAAGTCTCTACAAACAAGATGCAGGTACTGTTGGATTAATATATTTATTTATTGTTTTGTCTGAATCGTGTTTTTCTGACATTTTGCGTCAGACGTTGACTGCAAACTAACAAAAACTTGGTTCCAAGTGGAGGAAAATAGCTGATGTTACTATAATGCATCTAATGTTTCTGTTTCTATTCCCTGATTTGCAGAATGTGTCACTGGAGACTTGGAGAGCCTGACCAATGACACACTGTACTTCATGTCTACTCTCAATCAAACTCTCACCTGCTTTGAGAAGTATCAACAGGTATTTAGTGAACTGGGCGACGATGTCTGTCTGTCTCCACTGAGTTCATGTTCTGACGTTAGACTGTTGCACTTTTCTTTAGGGGAACCACACAGAGCTGTGCAAAAACTGCAAGAGCGCCTATGGGACACTGAATGTGCTGTACAGCCAAATGGAAAAAAACAGTACTCTGTGTATTGACATAGAGGATGCGGTATGTATGCTGGGAACAGAGATAAGCAGACCTTTTCAAAATGGGAAAAGAGAAAGCTGCACCCTCTAGAGGAATCTGTAGACATCAATAGAGTGTTAGCCCAAAAACTCTCACTTCACCTTTAGCTGGTGACAAAATGAAAGTGTTACCAAGAACTTTTTTGTGTCACTTCCCAAAAGTCTTACCAAACGATATGTTACATGTCAATGTTGAAGATTCATTTTCGACTTTGGACGCAGAGCCCTAAATTAGTTTTTGTTTCAGAAGCTTTCAACCTAATTTTTGGCAGATGAACGCGGATGAATGGCATACAGAACTGGAAACCTAAGAGGGTTGAATTCATAGTAATGTTGTTCTGTTGCTGTAGTCAGCTGAATATTGTTATTGCCCTGTTTCAGATGAATATGACCCGCAGACTGTGGAGTAAGAATTTCAATTGTTCCTTCCCCCGGGAAGAGAATGTGCCCGTCATCGCTGTGTCCAGCTTCATGCTCTTTCTGCCCATCATCTTCTACTTGAGCAGCTTCCTTCACTCTGAACAAAAGAAACGCAAGCTCATACACCGTGAGTAACCAGCTTAATTCGCCCATTGTCAAACACAGAGATTTTTTTAGGGAGGGCTTGGGGTCTTTGTAGAGGGGAAAGACTTCACTATCTCTGATACTGGGGGTTTGGCTCTAGATCATACACAATGTTTGAGGATTTCTTTTTTTTGTGTGGAAGGGCGGATTCTGGTAGCCTTGAAGTGTTTAAGGGAATTTCTCAAGACTCAAACATATTTAAGGCAGTGGCTGTGGGATGGATCTGTAGAAGAAGAATAACATAAAAACAAAGGGGTAAATTTAAAAGATGATGAGATGCAAGAATTATCCTGTGCTCAATAATAGCAGCTTGCTTAAGTTAGATTGATAAATAAGTAAAATTGCCTTTATCTTTTTTTATTATTTTAATTAAATAATCATACATATCACAGATTCTTGATATGAAACAATTGGTTTTTATTCCAGACTCATGCGCAATAAAAACAAGAGAAACAGATAAAACACAATGAATAAAATAAAGATAAAGTAAAAGTAAAACCAAAAAAACTTTCCCACAGAGAAACCAGTCTCTTCACAGCAGATACTGGTAAGGTGGAAACATTAAGCCCCCACTGATCTCATTCTTAGAAGTACTGATATAGATTAGGTTTCATTTAATGCAGATTTAAATGAACAGACTCTTGCAGCTACAAAAACTTAATTTTATGCAACACCGCCTTGGTCTCTTAAGTAATAATCTCAGTCTCTCATTGCCTTATAAGCAACATGAAGTTTGTATAAACTTGCTTTCTTGTAGTTTGTCCACACGTCTGCACATAGAGCGAAGTTTGCAGAGTGTTTCACTCCTAAACCTGAAGAGTAGGATGCATTTAAATACATCATTAGTTATTACCTATAAATATTTTCGTCATCTGTCATTTGAGTTGTAATAAAAATTTAAATTCAATTTAAATTTATGAAATCTCACATTTTTGTCCTCCTTGGAGACTTTGTACCTCACATGTTCCACACCATGAGCTGCTTGAGACCACCACTAATAGGACTAAAGACCACACAATCATCTGCATACATAATAGAGTTCACTACTATAAATCATGCACCCAGTTTTACAGGCTTGCAACTTCTTCAAAAGCTCATCAGCATGAAGATTAAAATAAGTGGGGGAGGTGACAAAATTCCTCACTCTTGACTTTCCTAACTCCAAACGAGGTTTGTGTAGATCACAGGATCAGTAGTTGGTTCTCTAGCCGGTAACTGAAGATTGCCTGATCATCGGGTTGAATAGGAAAGTGTCGTTCCAGTCATCCTCAGATTGTTGGATCTACTCCACATTTTATAATACTGACTCATCTACATCACAATTGCCTCCTGTCATTAACGAACCTAAGCCACTAATCTTAAATCAAAGCATTTTTTGTGTTTAATACCGTTTCCTAATACTCAGAATTAAATCTCTGCAGTGTGAAATTATTTTAGTGCTTGGGTAACATTTTTGCAAATTATGTCCTTAACAGTTGACCTGTTAGACACTATATTACAATTTTTTTTTTTTTTATCAGTGCTGTTTGTGTGCATGGCATTGTCTCTCAAACACAGCTCCTGCTCCATGACAAGTTTTGAACCTGAGATCTTTGGTGAACACTTGTATAAACAAACCTAATAGGGAAAAGTGAAAAAAGCTGACCATTTCTGGGATATACTGTGAACAAGATTCATCACAGTCAGGCTTTCTTTCTTTTAGCTTGCTTGACAAAATCTAAAACCACCAGGTAGAGATAACAGGTATAACAATGCTGGTTATAAACTTTCTCTGCTTCAGGCTTTATGCACACTCACAAAAAAGAAGCATTTCATGGATCACATGATTCTTTTTCCACCTACTTATATCAGAGGGTGGTAAAATGGTGATTAAACATTTCTAAATGTAAAATATGAGTGAAATGTAACACCACTGCAAATAATATGAGGCTAATGCTACATAAAGTAGTG
This sequence comes from Copadichromis virginalis, assembly GCF_057382275.1. Lineage (NCBI taxonomy): Eukaryota > Metazoa > Chordata > Actinopteri > Cichliformes > Cichlidae > Copadichromis > Copadichromis virginalis. The sequence continues at coordinate 12,826,906 of NC_140632.1, forward strand.
AATCTTAGGATTTATCACAACGAGCTGTAAAATAAACATTTTAATTCATGTTAGTTAGTTTGCTGTTCTTGTACTGCTGTTCTTTTTGAACTGAATACGCCTCCCTAATCGAATGCATGTAAAAATTGCTTTAGTTTGAGGGCATATAAACATGAAATTAATTGTATTCATTGATCAGATATTTTTGGTGTGTTTCCTGTGTTCTAGTAGCTGCAGTTTCAGTAGTGTAAACAGCAGATTAGAACCATGTGTCACAACATTTATAGATTAGTATTATTTTTTTTGTATCACCAAATTAATATGTGAACATTTGTGTTAAAATGCAACATACAGTTTGTGCTTTATTTGGTGGTTTTAGTGGTTTCAGTCAGGTCGGATTAAAAACCTGCACATATAAATATCACCATATTCCTCTTGCAGAGAATCTACCTTTGCACTTCAAACAGCAATAGTAACAAAAAGAATAATTTAAAACGTGATGCTTCCAGCTGATTTTAAACTGAAATTTGGAGCTAACCCGCTCCTGACCAGGATATAGGCTCAGCAAAAGTTACCATGGTGATTTAGCCAGTGTAAAAGAGCCAATTTAACTGACACAGAAAACTCTTATTTTAAGATCAACATAGCTCGCTCTCACTTCCTAGTACACCCCTGTCTACTTCTGTGACAATGACCGATGCACAAATATTGTAAGCGACTTCCATGAATAGCAGTTGCAGCACAGCTTAGAGCTGAAGTAGCCAGTGCTTCTGATTCTTTCTGCAAAGTAATGTCCGTTTTCTCTTCACAGCCAGGAGAGCCAAATCAAACACGAGTCTGATGAACATTCAGGACAAACTGAGCTGAAGAGGCTGCGCCTGCCTGGAATGGAGTATTGCTTTTTGGGAGTAACTTTATCATCTCACTGCCTTGTGCCTGAAATTTGACCAAATCTGAAGAACTTAAGTGCAGCCTGCTCCACTGTTTTCAACAGGCTGTGATATCAAACAGTATTAAGAGGACTTGAAAGATCTGAACAATTGCAATTTTTTTTTTTTATTGCACTAAAAGGACTTTGGAAAGGTGATAGCTTTTATATCTTTCTAGTTAATTTTGTTGGGATACCTGGAGAAAAATCCACAGTTACACCACATTTACATTCTGCTTTATTTTGTAAACTTTAACATTAGGGATTTCCATAAAACAGAAATAAGTAAATCATGTAAGTCTTTGAACTTGTAATCACGTGGTCGCTCGTGTTGCACAGTACGCTCTTAATCCACAGGCAGCACTGGCCTCTCCTTCCTTTTTAACTCGTTAACAATCTTCAGGTTGTTCACCGTATCCTGCTGTCACGGGAGTGAGTGGTTGAATGCAATACGAGTGTGTGCGCGTGTCTGTGTGTGCGCGCGCCTGCATGCGCTCTATTTATGGATTGAGAAATGGGTTTTCTGTCTCTAATGTATGTCCAGAAGAGAGATACAAAAAAGAAGCACTTGATGTCCATTACTGGTGATGTATCTGCTGTAAGAAGAAGAGGGGTGCACATCAGCGGGAGGGGGAGTAAATAAAGACATAAAACACATAATGGAAGAGCACTCCACAGGACCACACTGTGATGTTACCTGTTTTCTAGTTGGTGTTTTTTCTTTTTCTTTTTTTTTTCGTGGTTGCATAAAGCTTTTAATGCGCTTTGTTGTCATTTTTCCACTGATGTTTAACTCAATTTGTTAACAGGTTTCTGACTGCTCATGAAAGCGGGTTGATGAAGTTGCTGTGAAGTAATGTACACCTTAATTTTGAATGCAAGAGCTCAAATAAAGAAATTCCCATCACAGACACAGCACAGGTGGTTGTATAGCAATTTAACTACAAATCCTTAGGTATCAATGGCTGTTTAGTTTCATTTAAAGTTTTTTAATCAGGTATTTAAATGCATTTCATTAACATTTTTTTTTTCTTCTCATTGACTACTTTTATTTTTGCTGCATGTGTACTTTCATTGGCACTGTGACACAAGTTACATTACGCCTAATGAGTACAATGTCATGCTGTTGTTCGAGCAGTTTCTTTACACAGCAGTGGCCCTTGTTCTCAGGTTACGTGGCCTTGTGTTTCTTGCAACGCAGCTTTTCCCTCCGTCATTAGCAGCTAATCTAAACGTGGGATAAGGATACTTGGCCGAATAATCGCAGCAACACATCCGTTAAACTCCTTTGGCTTTTTGGTATTATGGAGTGGAGCCACTGCTGGCTATCAGTGGCTCGAGCATTATGGAGATTCTGAGTCATGTGGTCCGGTTGCGGCCAGCGGAGCAGCTAAAAAGCACGGGGAGGGCGGTGTGGGTTTTGTCATTCGTGCCCCGGAGTTTAAGAATGACAGCTTTGACTGCCGTTAAGCCTCGTAGCTTTTCGGAGGCGTACTGAGGCTGAAAGTCAAGAAATGGGCCGGAGGTTGCCACGTGAAGGAGAAGACCGATGGAAAAGCTGAACTTGTTGTGAAGTTTAGCTGAAAGATCTTGTGCTTACTACTGAAAGTGGAGAAATGCAAAACAATCTCCACTTAGAAGAAGTTAATAGCCAGCTGCAGTTTGGATGCAAATGCTGGAGAATGTGGAGAACGCCACCAGATACCTCCTAATATTTTTGGAGTGTTACTATCATAGATGTCTCCAAAGGAAGTGCATTAAACCATGGCCCTACATAACCTTTAACTGTAACTTTAATAATTCTGTTCTCCGTTACGTTAAAATATATGCAATATGTATGCACCAAGCACTATGATAAAAGTACATTTCACACCCAAAGCGAGGTTTAGAGGAGTAATACTAACAGCAATTACATTTTTTACACTTTTAAATATTCAAATATGATAATATAAGTTTCACTTGTTCAAATGTCATCTTTATTAACATATTAATAGATTTAGATTTTTGAATTAAAAAAAAAAAAAAACTATACATACGCATATAATTTTTTATAAATATTATACTTTAGAAAAAATATTTGGTATGCTCATGTTTAAATTTTGAATTTTAAAAACTTATTTACCAAATTGTCTTTGGTTCACAATAGTCATAAATCAATTCATAAAAAATAACTGATAATAATCAACACACATTTATAAAAATAAATACATAAAACTTACATAATCAACAACATATTAGTGTACTAAGCATAGTTTAAATGAAGTCTGCAGATAAGTGTACCTGTAAACTTTAGTGCTTAAGTAAATGTACTGAATTCCCACCACATCCCAATCCTACATTTTATCTTGGATTATAAAATTACTTGCAATCACTGTGTCACTGTAAATAAGGCTGACAAACAAATGGCTTTCAACACTGGAAATGGAAAGTAAGTGTGCAACAATAATAAAGATCAATATAACTACAATGAATAAGTAATAACTACTTGCATTACTTCACATTTACACCTTGGCTCTGCATGCTGAATTGGATTAGGATCAAAGCAGATCTACCATGAGGCACTAGGTGTTATGAAGTGCCCTGCTCAGTGCCTGTATTTCGAGAAGGAGCCATACCAGGGTTTAAAAAAAAATCTACTGCCTTATTTTGCTGGCTCTGCATCTCAACAACATTGTGTTTTTTTTCAATGCATGAGTGTTAACAAGCTGAATTTCCTCATCTTTGGTGCCCCGCACTTCACCTTGAGAGACAGAAGTGGTTTAGGTTAGCAGTTTGCTTTGGAGTCTTTATTGTTACTTTGTAAAAGATGGAAGGTTTTTTTTTTGTTTTGTTTTTTTTTAGCTGCAAAAAGAACATTTTCATTTTGTGACGTGCGTCAGAATTTTATTTTTTATTTTTTTTATTTTCTAAACTCATTTACATTAAACTGCAACAATGGAAGCAACTCATTCACTCTCTTGTTGAGCTGACTGCAGTACAGAAAAAAAATCCAGAATTATTCTCAGAGTAATTATGGTCTAATGCCATGCAAAATTATTGTTCACCTAATCCACTCACAAAGGGCTTTGATTTTAAAAATGACTGTGAGAATAATTCTATTGTAAACGTGATGGTTTATGAGGAGGAAATTAAAATGATTTTGTGAAATGACTCATATTCTGATTTTGACTGCTTGGTCCAGTTCTTTTCTGGATTAAAGTCCAAAAAACGAACTGAGGTATGAAAAACTTACATTAATGCCAGCAGTGACTTTACACAGAAATAAACAATTGTGCATTATAAGAAGTTGTATGTTTTTATGGTTTATCTTTTTTTTTTAAATTAATTTTTTTTAATTTATTTTTCCAACAGTCCTAAATGTAAACAGTCATTAGCATTGTTCAAGGAATATCTAATCAACCTGTAATCACTGTTATTTCAGAGTAAAACCATAGAGGTGTGATCTTATAGCTGTGTAATGGAAACCATGAATTTTTATTCTGAAATAGAGTTAAAATTTTTAAATAACTGTAACATTTTATAAATTTTGCTAATATCAACATGTTCACAATAATCTGATACCATAAAGTGACTGACTTTTTTTAATGGACTCTCATTATTACTGTATTTCTTTATCTTGCGTTTTTAGCTTGAATCGACAAGTGTTGATGCGTAAAAATTATGACATAAAGCTAAAAAAAAAGCCAAATTAGCTAAAGAGCAAGATAGTAAGTAGCATTTATTACACAAACTATAATACAATAAACATGTAACATGTTAAAAGAAATTGCACTTGTTTACCTGCAGTAGCCCCGTTACCTCCCTGCGTGCCTTCTTTTGTGTTTCCCACTGCTCTCCCGTCTTTTAATGTTCAAAGACTGAAATTGTGCAGTTAAAGAAGTAGAGACAAAAGATTTGTTGGGGGAAAATTACTGGGCACTTGTTTGCAGTGCATGCTGCACACATGGCAAAAACATACTTCCTTTTGCACAAGTTACCTTGAGACAAGGACAGTACATTTCATGTTTCAACAGTAAGGGGATGCTCTTCATGTTGTTTGTGAATCTGGCCTTCTGTTTTCATTCATTAAATCTCATTTTTGTCCAATTTTTTTGACTAGTTTGCTGTTCTTTGACAAGGTCATGGCCTTTCTGGAGCTAAGCATTGTTGTATTTCTTTTTTTTCTCTAATTTTTTTGCTGTATTCTACAATCATCCTCCTCTCTTTTGTATTCTGTCCCATGCTGCAGTACAGTGAATGTCTCCATCGTTATGGCAATATTAAGAAACTCTTAGTTAGGACTTAAAATGTTATGCAACCCCCACCACACCAACACTCTAAGCTGTCAGTTAGTTAACTGGCTGAAGGTCAGGCTTAGATTATGCCCCTGGGTAATGAATATGATGCTTTGTTGAACAAGAAGTAAACATATGCCCCTGGGGGTAGGAATTAACGGACACACACACACACACACACACACACTCTCTCTCTCTCTTTTACCAAGCATATGTAGAGTGAATGGGGCTTATTATACACCTGCAAGTGGGGTCAAAGTCTGTCAATCCCTAGCTTATGGTATTATGATAGATTTTAGAATCACTCTCTAATGGCAGTCATTCAGTTTGTAATCTCAGCAGCTTGATGCAAAAGCACTCAACGTTCCAGCTAAGGGTCTGTTGAAAATAAGGCCTTCTCCTCATTCATTCCTCACTTCCCTCTTTCCCAAAGGTCTTATGACAAGTCAGCTGTTAGTGACATCACAGATGCAGGATCATATGTCAGAAACCTTTGCTGCCTGACTTATATCCCTTGCAACCATGGCCACTTGAGGCCAAAAGAGCGGCGAGAGGCCCCGGGGGGTGGAGGCAGGGGCACTCTTCAGAGCAAGAACATCTGACCCGTGTGTGAGTTTGTTTGTGTGGGCAACCAGACTGTGCGCATCTTGTCATCAGCTTGAGAAGACATCTATCATGTGCATGTGTGCATGTGTGTGTGAATTAAAAGTCCAGGTTCTGTGTATGTGAGTATCTGGGTTATGGTGATCGGGGGGCATGACAATTAGTGAGCATGGCCCTTGTGAAAAAATATTCAGAAATACTTGTTTGTGGAATTTCAAGTCAAGTTTTGATCACAAGGTAGTAGCTCCACCTAAAGTCAGCTTTGCAAATTACACTAAAGTTCATTATGTGATAATATTTAAATTCTTCTTCTTCTTTTTTTTTTTAGAAAATAAATTAATCCTAAAAAAATTAAGACACCACTTAATACACACACAAAAACCTTGCTAGGTCTCATGTTGATTACAAATTTCACTTTTACAATTGTCTGCTCGTTGTGTCTCTAGCACTGTTCTGATGAGCATGTGCCACGACTGCACAGTTTTTTGACTGCCTGTAACGCTTCACTGGGGAAAATAATCTCATGTCATAATCCGTTTTATGAACCTACAATGAAACTTGGAAGATTATGATGTTACATTTCTTAGAAATGACCCTGTTAGGGAGAGATCATTGCTAATATCTGCACACTGTCCTATAGTATGGAAGTTCTCATCCCCAAAATGATCTGGACCAAGTGTGTATAACATAAGGCCAATCAAAGACTCCAATCTGGCCCACTGGAAAATGAAAAATGATGCAGATTGTGAAGTTCTTACTATAAGTTAAAATTTTGTTTTTACAGCTTTTCCTACTAAAGACTTTCCCTGTGGTCTTTCGTACTACACCATAGTAAATAAGTAATATATAAATATTTTAATGACAGAAATGCTCCTGTTTTTCCCTATCTGGTGTAGAATCTCTATTTTTTATAGAGGAAAAAGGGACATTTTCTTAGTTTCTAAATTAACAAAAAGTTAGTTCTGTTATTTCAGGACAGTCTGGGCAATGAGCTGTCTAAACTTTTTCTGTTTTTAAGTATGCCTGTTTCTTACATTTTAAGACCAAAATCATGCTGACAGATTTCCTCAATTTCTTTATCACATAGAAAAAGGGGAATGCACTTTATTTAAATTCTTTTTTCTTAATTGAACATATCTGAGGGATTCAATAATTAGTTAAACTACTTTACACTGACAGAAAGGCAAGTTTCGCTTGAGGTCAAAGTGAGCTGTTAAATGAGTTGACATTCCTGATCTAGGGCGGTTGAAACCCGATGATGCCGCTAGATGGCAGCACCGAGCCATGTAAAATTTAACAGCATCATAAAAGCTACTCCCCCGGTAGAGTCGCATTTTAAAAGCCCTAAGCACAAGGAAAGAGAGTAAGAGAGCTTACTAAATAGAAGCAATCTCTAAACATGATCAGTCATTAGTAGCAGATAGCAGCACAGAATGAAAACAAGAACAAAGCCGGCAGACTGCGCTTTATTAACAAATGAAGGGATTATATTAGAGACACTTGAAACTGTTAACGTCATTATTAGTCTTTCAATGATGAAGGAAGGAATATTCTGATAGGAAATATAAGTGTAATAAGTTGTGAATAGAAAATGAAACAAGTTGTCACAGGCCTCTGTACAAACTAAGTGCAACCAATTATTCAGTAGCTTGTATAACAATCCTCAGCAATGACACTTAAAAAGACACTGAAATAACGACTGTCGCTGTTTTATTTTTGAGTAAAACATATGCAGGTTTCCTCTTAAAAAAAACAAACAAAAAATAGGACTTCAAATTAACGAGGGAACCTGAAAGCAGCTCCGTCGCCAAAGCAACGCTTACCAAACAGACTCTACAGGACTGCTGCGGACGACTTTAACTGTACAACGTTTAATGACTTTTTAGTAATTTTTACAACATCGTCAAACAATGGAAGAAGCTGGCAAAGTGCATGAAGAGGCGCCCGAACCTCCTGTGTTGTCCGACAATCAAGTGGATAAGAAGGGGTAACCTGCAGCTTACTGTGGCTAAACACTGCGATAGACGGGACAACGACAACTACCTTGAAAGCGCCGTTGCACGTTGTTTGTGTGTGTGTGTGCGTGTGCGTGTGTGTGTGTGTGTGTTTTAAATCTGACCGTTTAATAAATACGATGAACTCTGTCACTTTGCAGTTTGGCCCATTTTTGTTGATACTTTGCTCATTTGAGTTGAACGCTGCTCATGTAAAAAAAAAAAAAAAGTGGAACAACGAATGTTTTAAAAGCTGTAAAAGCCTCACAGTTATATTTTATTACACCAGTTGAACACAGATATATAAAAAATAACCTCTAATAATCAAAAGACCACAGTTACATGTCGTAAATCTTTTCTTAGTGTCCCAGGTGATTAAGTAAAGCGTAAAGTTAACCTGATATCACTCTACAGATGGTAACTATATTGTATGTTTATAGGGCCTCCAGTTTTAAGGGAAAGAAAGACCCCACTGAGGAGGGGAATGAGGAGCTGAAGAGCAAAATGGAAGAAGAAAAGACGGACGTTAAAAAGGTGGTTTTTTCATGTTTCCCTGTCCCCTACCTCTGCAGGATTGGTGAAACAATTGAAATGTGTATGTCTGGACTTCTTTTGGGTTTGTGAAGAGATTTCAGATTTCACCTTCATCAGATTTCATCCACGAGATCTCTTTAGTTCCAAAAACCTGATGGAGAGTGACAGACAATTAAACCCTTTTCTGTTGTCCCCCTGGAGTGTAATCATGTGAGTTCTTAAGAGTCACATGATGAACTTAGGTGTGAACATGGTGTGAATCCTGTCACATGATGTCCAGTTCAATTCAATGAAATTCAAGATGTGAATCTTTTGTAAGACATTAGCTCATCCTGCTTTAAGATATTGATATTGCAGCCTTGAGAGACCTTCCCAGGCACTTTAACCTTCACTAACACCTCATCCTCTATAATGAGATCCATGCCTTGTTCACACCTTGGCTTGTGTGACTCTTAATGACTTGCATGATTGCAAGGTGGTTCGAGGACTCTCAGGACACCAACAGGAGGACAATGTCATTAGGGGTTAAATACCGGCAGCTTGACACCAGTTTTTAGAACTGAAGAGACTTCATGGATGAGAGGTGAGTTGTCACAAAAACAAAAAAGTTGCCTTCATTTTAAGGCAGGGCAGCTTAGGATCAATTTACATTTCACTCCAAATAAGCTTTGCGAGGCAAAAGTACTAACAGGACTAGAAAGAGGAATCAAATTTCTCTCATATCAAGTTCTCTTCATTGGTTCCCTGAATTTAAATAATTCTTTCTTGTCAGTTTTGAATAGCGATATCTTACCCATCATATCTTAAAGACCCTATAGTACCATAATATATAACCTGTGGCTTCTAGAGCTTCTAAAACTAGAATCAGAGCCACAGCCTTCAACTATCAGGACACTGTACTGTGGATCTTGCTCACAGTTCGGATTCAGGACATAAACATCTGTTGATGAAACTAGGCTACGAAGAGAGGTGATGATCAGTCAGCAGCAGAGAAAGATCTCTACAGATCATGACAGTGTCGGTGGAAAAATATAGAGAAGGTCAGAAAGATCTTCAGTGTGTCTTCGTGGATCTAGAGAAAGCATCTGATGGGGTGCCAAGAGGGGAACTGTGCCACTGCATGAGGAAGTCAGGAGTGGCAGAGAAGTATGTGAGGGAGGTGGAAGACATGTACAGCGAGACAGTGGAGAGATGTGGAGTACGAGTGACACATGGGTTCAAAGCGGATCAGCTCTAAGCCCCATCTTATTAGCAGTGATGATGGACAGGTTGACTAATGAGGTTAGGCAGGAGCTTCTGTGAACCATGATGTTTGCAGACGATATTCTGATCTGTAGTGAGAGTAGGAAAAGGTGAAAGAGAGGAACGATGGAAGTATGCAGTGAAAACAAGAGGAGTGAAGGTCAGTAGAAACAAACCAGAATACAAGCGTCTGAATGAAAGGGACACCGGTGGAAAGGTGAAGAATAGAGATAGTGAAGGTATATGAGTTTAAATACCTGGGGTCATCCATCCAAAGGAACAAACATTATATCAGAGGGTTAGGTCATGATTTTGTGTTCTTGACTCTTATTGTGATTGCTATGTTGGAATGAAATAATTAAATCCATTAAAGCGAGTGGCCAAAGGAGAGGCAGCATTATAATATCCACTAAAATAGATCTTTATAACTGAAACTGAAAACAAAACTGAAGTTATTGCAAAAGATGAAGTCCAATCACTAAATGGACACTACCACAATCAGATGTAGCTTTCTTAAATTCTTATGAGATGTATTTATTTTGATTTGTCCCACTTTCACTGCTCAGAGGATAATGAGCCTGCAGAAACGTCTGACCACATTAGTGACCAACATTCAAACTGCAGCGGACGCCAAAGAGATGGAGCGAAGGTCAGGGATGGAGGACAACTGCAGAATTAGGTACGTCTTTTAAATTGTTCTCAGTGTTCAAATCACGCTTTCTCCCATGCAGAACACCCAGTGCTAAAGTGGCTGATGTTAAATTATGATATTCTTTCCCATCAAACAGAGAGGAGCGACTGAAAGATGATGCTAAGGCCTGTCAGGAAAAGGTTGAGGAGATCAGAAAAGGGTGGTCGATAGTTAATCAAAAGGTGGTTCATTCAGAACTGCAGAGTGTCCTGGACAGCCAGCAGCAGCTGTGTGCTGCAGTGATAGAAGACAAGAAAAAACTCATAAGGGAGCTCCAATGGGTAAATTATACACAAATGAGTAAAAGCATGATTTCATGGAGTTTGCATTTGTACCTCAAAGCCATTGTTTATAACTTGGTTCCCTTTTCTGCACTGTGCTGAACAGGAGCGCCGGGTCAAAGAGGATGAGTATTTGAAGAACTTGAGAAGGCTCGATGAGGAGATCAAACTGATGCTCGACAGGATGCAGCAACAGTTTCAAAACCTGTCCAAGGCCTACAGAGAGGAGCTCACACAACTTCAGGTAGAACCAGATCTGAGTCACAAAGGAGCTTTAAATGATTTTTAGTGCATCTGAATCAGTGAGCTGATCACATCTTTGCCTTATTTCAGTTTGACTTTTTGTTTTTAACTCCGCTTAGTTACGGTTAGTTTCTATTGTGGGTTTGTGTGTTTCAGTTTAGATTTTACTTGTTTGAAAATGTTTAGTTTTTCTTTTAGTTGAGTTTTTATTAGTTTCAGTTTAGGAAAATCACTGCAGGTATTACGATAAAAACAAATCCAGTGTCTGCATAAATACATCAAGACATCACGTCTTGTGTCATGCACTTATGCATACTGCATATATCTACTACTTACTTTGCTTGTAAAAAGCGGTTATTTGAGGTACTGCTCCCTTCTTATCAGCTCAAAGCAGTCTGGCTGTTTTCCTGTAACTTCTATCATCAACGAGGCATTTTCACCCAGGGAACTACCACTCACCAATTATTTTCTCTATTTCAAAGCATTCTCTGTAAACCTTAGAGATGGTTGTGCAGCAATATCCCATTATATCTATGTTATCTAGATTCTTATTAATAATCTAATGATTGTCCTGTTTTTGGCAGGCAGTTTATCAGCAGGAAATTGAAGTCTTACTTGCTAAAGACAAGGCTAAGCTGAAAGAACATATGAAGGAACATTGGGACACAGAGGTTAGGATTATTTAAATTAATTCACATACACTTAACTTCTCATTGATGCTAATATGTTACATATATCAGCTCTGTATGTAATGAATGTAACCTATTTCTAGCTGGAGAGTCTGATGGAGAGGAGGAGGATGGTAGAGGAGTCTGAAAAGACAGTTCATGATGTTATGTTGGAGAATACCACCAAAATCAAACTCGTGCAGCTGGAAGAAAATGCAAAGTCTCAGGTTTGTTTTACCCCAGTGCTTTATTACAATATGATGAAGCCTGGATGTTCTTTGGTGCTGAACATGCCATAGAGTGGTAGTGGTTGTGCTGCAAAAAATAAGATCAGTGTTTTACCACTCGATGTAAATGAACGCTCAGTCTTGAGATTGCTTTTCTTGCTTTTACAGGCTCGGCTGAGAGAACAACAACAGATGAAAGGCAAATCTGTAATTTTAAATTTTAAACAACTTGAACATGGCAACAAGAATGCAGCATATAATGCCAAGCTGGGAGAAATGAAGGGCAAAATATTAGGGTATTACAGTTTTTGCAGATAGAAATACACATAAATACACATACATGTCCAAGTTATGATGGTATCTTTTTGTTTCAGCTCTTCGAAAGAGGTGAAAAACTTAAAAACCAAGTATGCCAAACAAAAGGACAAGTTTATGAAGCAGAGACAGTATTTGTGTGAGGTCCAAAAACGCTCCCGCCAGCACTATGAACGCATACAGAAGGAAGTCAGGTAAGTAAGTGTTAATAATAATAATAATAATAATAATGATAATAATATTAAAAATAATAACCTAATTCTTTTATTTTTTTTCTGTTCAACTTCAACCCTTCCTTGCTTCATGTAGGTACACCACAGCCGCTGATGCCCGAAAGTTTGAGGAGATGTGGGTAATGATGGAGGAAGAGGTGACACAGCTAGCGGAGAAGGCTTTGGCCATTGACTCTCTGATCTGCAAGCACCTTGGTTTAGCCTGGGAATGTCCTTCAGCTGCCTTCATGGAGTCACCTGGTCCCCGCAGATCTCAGGAGCATGACACTAACCCCACCAGTCACCCCTTGCAAACCAGGCATCTTTCACACTGCAGCCAGAGGATGATGGATGCATCAGTCGGGCCCAGCCTGGAGAGGGACTCAGAGCACGGCACAGGGGTGGAGGAAGGGGAGCTATCCTCAGAGATGCTGATGAAAGCGATGGAGCTGCTTTGTGATGAAACGGTTAGAAACAAGTCCACAGGTTGTGTTTATGAATGATGACAGTATGGAGGCGGTTGTTGTAGAACGGGGCATGAATTGCACATGTTCCTTAGACATCCACAGATGTGCAGTATTTATATCATACTAGACACGTCAGTAACATGTCAGTAATTACATGAGAAATTTTTGTCAAGCTAAGCTTTTCTAATTAAGCTTTGGTACAGATTAAACAAGAACAAAGTTAAATGATGAGCTTTAGCAGGGCTGATACATTTTGGGATGTTATTTAATTTGGAAATTTGAGAATAAGCTCAGGAAGCTAGAGCAATAAAACCATTTAATAACATTTCATAACTACACAATACAAATTATGCCTTTTATTGCAGGGTAAAAAACAAAGTACAATTATATATGGAAAATATTCACATTTGACAAAGCAGATGACTTAAGTAGGGTGTTAGCAGTATATCTCAGTTTTTGCATAGTCAGTCAGGTATTATTATAGAGAAACACTACTTTTGTAAAACCAAAGAAAAAAACAGATAAAAAAATGCAAAATTGCAGTTACAAGAGCCTTTAAGATAAATATCTTCCTCCCAACTTAGGGATTCCTGGTGGAAGATAAACTGCGGAAGCTGCTGGCCCCCATGGAGAAAAATGAACAGACCACTGTGAAGCTGCATTCTCTCTTTGCTGTGAGTTCACATTTAGTGCTCCTTTTCATGTTTTTCATGTAGTTACTATTGAAAATCACACATGCTGTTTTCTCTTTTAGGTTCTGGGTCTTGAAGAAAAGGATTTAGCCAAGTTGGCTGAGTTTTTACTCATGTACAAACGTCAACAAGGAGAGCAGACTGTGGTGAGGAATCGAATGAGCAGTGGGCTTGTACTGAATATGGCCTTTGTGATTAGACAACTACTGTTCTTGTATCTTCTGTCAGTGTTTTTGTTCTGGCTGCAGGGTCATTTTGTTGAGGAGGCAGAGGCCATGGAGAACAGCGCCACAGCTGATTCAACCTCCAGACTCATCAACCCTAACAACATCTTGCCTGCTTTACGATGTTTCCTTGAGCAGCACAGGAAGTAAGACTACATATTGAATCATCAGTCCCGTGTCTCTTCCTCTGTGTGAGTGTTTTATACTAATTTTTTCCTGTTGCGCTTTGAAAACGGAGGTCTGTCCACGAGCGTTCCAGTTTAAGCCATCCAGCTAGAGATACCTCAGTGGAAGAAGCCTACTGGGATAGGCTTGGCAACATTATCACTGAGGACAAACTCAAGCTGTGGGATGCAGCAGAAAGGGAATTAAAGCAGTATGAGTGAGTAACACCTACACTGAAAGCAGGAATACCTCTGAATCAGATCAGTCATTTTTGTGTGTGTGTGTCTTTCCAGAGAGGTCCTGATGGATATCTCTGAGCTTGTCCCTGAAACTGAGCTCCTGAGGCAGCAGAACACTAAGCTGCGGATGCAGCTGCAACAGATACTCAGCAGTACGTGCACTTATGTTTAAGTTTACAGCACTGTAATCTAGTGCGAATAAGAATAATGATAAAACATAGGGCCTTTACCATCATAGCACAGGGTGTATCAAAAAGAATCACCAAATTTCAAAGTGCTTTAACTGTTCACCGGCATCGAGCGACACACGTACTGTTAGAAAGAGTGAGTTTGATGTGGTGACATTATTACAGCAATGACTCCAGATACTCGCAAAAGTGTGGGATGAGTTTGACAATCACATGGACGTATGCTGGGAGGACACATTGAGCAAACTGGAAGTTTTGTATGTAAAACTTTATATTCAGCCACGTATTTTAAAATTACTGTCTATTACTATTAAAATATAGGCTTTTGAAATCAGACAATTCTTTTTTGATACACCCTGTATATTAAAACAGGAAGCTTTGATCATTTATAATAATAATTAGTGGTTAATGCTACAAATGATTAACTATCCAGCTTTTTCAATGCAAACATTTTCAGATTTCAGATTTGACTGAATTTTAGAGTGTTTTTGACTGAATGAACAGATCATTTAATCTGAATACCTCTTATACCTCTGGCCAATTCTGGGTATTATTATTATTATTGTTATTAATTTCAAGTACTTACTTCCAATACAATGAATAATTAAATGATAAAATAAGAAACATTTATCAAATTAAACTATAATCATAGCAATCAGTAAAACAAAAGGGCTTTAAAATCCCAACTGAGCAGAACATCATGGATCTAACATCTTCTCTGCCTCTCTGACAGGTACCCGGAGCTCTAATTAATGAATAATCACTGTGGAGTCCGAGAGCACTGGAAGCGCCTTTGTGTTCATTTAAAAAACAAACAAAAAAAAACCACCATTAAATGATAATGTAGTGTGAGATTTTTTATTTATTTATTTTTTACAAATGTAAAAGAAAAATAGTCTTACAGTGTAGTTAATCAAACACATACAGTGTGGTTCAGTGTAAACAACAGTACACAGAGGATGTGTGTGTGGTTCGTCTCTACCCAGCAATGTTAAACAGCTTGTGGCTGAGCGCTGAGGGCAGAGAGAAGAAGAGCAGAACCAGAAAGAGCAGACCCAGTACAGCAACCAGCAGCATCACACAGTGCAGCTTGTAGTGCCTCCAGGCCAGGATACACATCGTCCTCACTGGAGCCAGCAGCCACGACATGCTGGCATTGGGGCGACTGCAAAGACAGATTCATAAATCAAACAGCAGTCACTGAAATTCAAAAAAAGCATGTTAGATTGTTAGTAAGTTTAATTTTGATTTTGGAGCTAATTGAGAAAATTTGTCTGTAATTAGTTGAATTAACATCCAATAAAATCCAAATAAAATTAAAGCCCAATATCTTTTTGGCTCTGTTTTTGATGCTGCTGAAGGAAATTCTTCAGGCCAATGTGAACTAGTCACTAACTTGATTTGCCTTTTCTGCTGAGCAAGTTGTCTGCAGTAGTCTACAAGCCTTTAGCTCAGGGGTCCCCAATCCCAGTCCACGAGGGCCGGTGTCCCTGCAGGTTTTAGATGTGTCTTTGATCCATCACAGCTGATTTAAATAAATAAATTACCATCTCAACATGTCTTGAAGTTCTCCAGAGGCCTGGTAATGAACTAATCATTTGATTCAGGTGTGTGAGATCTAAAACCTGCAGGGACACCGACCCTCGCAGACTGGGATTGGGGACCAATGCTTTAGCTGCTCTCTTTAGGGGTTGTCATACTGGATCATCTGCCTTCATCTCACCTGCCTTCATCTCACCTTATCACCTCGTGATAGGTATGGCACACCAACCCTGTGCATTGTCCATCCTGGTCTTTCCCAGTGAAAATCTTAATCACATCAGGTCTCACTGCCGTCTTGTAAAGCTTGTAAAACGATCTGTGTTCACTACCTCTGCTCCTTGCAGTTTCACTGTTACACCCATCTCTCTCGCTCACACACGTATTCTGTTTCACTTATACCGACTTTCATTCCTTTTTTCTCCAGAGAATACTTCTGTACCAAAAACATAAAAATACATTTTAGTGTACTGGTTGAGGGTTTTGTGTGCAACAAAATAATGTTAGTCAAGCATGTCAATCTATATAGCTATATATATATATGTCTATATCGCTGCAGGCCTTTAAGCCATTATTTCCCAGTCTGGAACTTAGTAAAAACAAATGCGACACTCCTGTCTAAAATAAATAGTAAGTGGGACAGTTGGATGAAAACGTCTAAGTTAGTGTGTTAGATACCAGCTTAGTCATTCATTTTTTTCTCACTTTTAATATTCTATTAATTTATTTATTTTAACCCAAATCAGATCTTTAAATCTAAATGAATCCTTTAGTGAGGATTTAGTGCTCAGGGTTTTGGCTAAACAATGAAACTGAACTTAATGCTCATCACAGCACGACAGGATGTAAACATTAATGGCATCCTTGTCAGCTGTTTGAGAGCTGTAAACTTCTTTTTGTCCTTTGAGCCCCACAGGGGCAAGAATCATTATAAACAAGAAATGGTAAATCAGCACTGATTATCATCAGCATACTTTTAAGGATAACTAGCACTATGGGTGTCACGGCTGGCGGAGGGAGCCGTGTGGTGTGGAGGAAAAGGAGGACCCAAAATGCAGCAAACTGATGATACAAGTGACGTTTTATTTACAGGGTGGTAGTGGCAAAAACAGGCAATGAAGCACGAGTAATTACAAACGGAAACCTAAACTGGGAGAAACTAAGTGACAAACCTGGGACCATACAAAGGGGTGCGGGGCAGAGAGACGCAGAGACAGGAACACCATAGAACGCAGATGAATGTAGATTAACGCAGTGATACATGGATGAACGCAGACGAGCCGACAACAAACACAGACCGACACCCACTAAATATACACACACAAGGTAATCAGGTAATCGCACACAGGAGGGAAGAACAGCTGATCTGAATACACATGATGACTGGAGGACACAAGCTGAACACAATGACAACAGACAGACTTTCAGAACAAAACAGGAAATCTAGAACCCGAACCGGACACAAGGGGGGAGGACACAGAATAACTAGACAGAGGGAAATAATCACAAAACACAAAATGTTGGGTCAACGACCCAGGACCATGACAGTGGGGGGTGTTATGTTATCAGTGTAATTCAGTCTATTTCAAATTGTCAAAACAAACAATGTATATGAATACACAAACCCATTGTAAAAACAGGCAAGTTTATTGCAAACAGTGAAACACAGTATCACAAGCAAAGGTTCCAACCACAGGCAAACTAAACGTAAAGGACACCACACACTTTTGTCTGGAGACAAAAACAGAGTTTTCAGAAGTAACCCCGACATATTTGACTAATATTCCCATAAAAATCATCTTTTACATTTTCGTTAACGTTAAAGACAACAGGGTTGGTGATTTGGTTTGCGTCGAGCTGGAAAGACAAGTCATGCTAACACACATGACCACTTTGGTCAGTTATCACAGTGATGCATGCATATTAACATATACTGTAGCCAACAGTGATCACCTTTACATGTCTGTAACTTTGGAGGATTATTAAACAGACCCTGGTCAAAATGATAATCACAAATTATTTATTTTAATTTTCTCTGGGATTTTTATGAGTGAAGTTTATGAGTCAGAAGACGAGGCTGGAGAGCATTTACATAATTACACACACACATAAAACTCAGGACATCCAGAGGGAAGCTGCTGTGAACACCCATGCTTGCACAATAACACAATTATAAAAATGAGGGGGAGATTTGAATCATTTGCAAAATCAGTTTTTGTTTTTATTCTTAAGGAGAAATCTTTAAAACTGCAGATAAACTAAACACCACAAAATGCTCATTAATTAAACAATTAATAACTAAGTCATCTTGTTCTATGTCTCACTGAAATTTACTAGGAAAATAGAATTATTTTTGTTTCCTTATTATTATTACTATATAAGTGTGCAAAAACTGCAATACCAATAACAGTTAAAAAGGTAACACTTTAACCTCATTTAGTATTTATAAGCACTGAATCGAAATTTCATATACAGTTTATAACAAACTCTAATGAAAATATAACTTCTCGTGAGAGCAGTGACTAGAGAAAGCTGGGTTATAAACAGATAAAGAATTATTATATCATTACGTAATAAGTTATAGCTGTTGACAAGTACTCCACATCAATAATGACTTCAAAGGTCCTTAAATTTCAGAGATATTTCCATCTGCAGTAATTTATATTTACTCTGTTCTGAGACATGATGCAACACTCATTATGTCTCGGAACATAATGAGCAAACAGCATTAGAAGGAGGAACTGGAATGAATGTGGTTTGCAAAGCAGCTTGCCACATGGAGCAACTGTAGGCTGGCTAAAACATCCTAAATAGAATCTAATAGATAAATATAATCTGAGCCATTAGCTGTGGGCTAATTGATATCAGTTGATCTGTGGGGACTTTGAGGCCTGCCTGAACTAACACTATGTTCAATTTCTCCACATTATAACACCACACCACAAACCATTTATTCAATATAGTGCTTATAAATAAAATGGTGGCAGGGTTAAAGTGTTACCCAAAGTTTTGTCCATTCCCTCTTAAGCTAAAACAGTAACAAGAGCTCATATAGTATGACTTGAAAGTGCAATCGCCTGACCACTAACCCTGGAACATATAAAATAAACTGAAGGCTGAAACAAATACAGAACCACCCACTTTCATGTAGCATTGCTTCAGAGGATTTTCAGGTTCGATCGGGGGTTACTTTGTGCCATGTAATTTCTGTGTAATCGTTTAAAAGGATGGAGTCCAAATATTGTGCATTAGATTTGTTAGCTGTTTTGCAGAGTTGTTAGTTGGATCTTCATTACTTGGGAGCCAGGGGGGCAAGGAAGGGGCAGTGGGGCAGTCACTTTCGATGGTGTTCCCTTCTCCTTTCAGTGCTAAGAGGGGAAGGTGTGAGCTGATTATGAAGCTCAGATTGGATTAGAGAGGAGAAAACATAGCAGTCTTGTCTCCCATCAGTGTTGCTCCCTTTCACTTATCCATCCATCTATCCATGTAGCCACCCTTCCCCTCCCCATCCCCCTAGCAGTGACTTAGGCCCCCAGCAGCTTCTTGACAAGGTAGCCTGGCATGCTGTAGAGGAAGAGGCCCACCATGATGAGCAGCAGCAGGGCCAGCACTATCTTGATGATCAGCCACTTGTAGCGGTTGCACACCAGGTAGCGGATTGCTTTCAGCGGGCTCAGGAACCAGAGGAAGGTGGTGTCTGGGCGACTGGATGGTTCAGGTGGAGTTTTTAAGAGGATGAAAATAAAGAAATGGTGAGGAAAACATGGAAGTGGAAGGAGTGTTGAGTTAAAGGAGGGTGAGAAGGGGTGAGTAATGGTGGACAATGAAAGGGAGCAAATAAAGAGGAGTAGGACAGAAAGAGAAAGCTGGTGTTAGTAAGCCATGTTGCAATAATATGCATGCTCACGGTTCACATTTCTATCAGTATTATGTTTCACAGGAGCAAAAAAACACATCACAGAGTGGAAGCTTTCTATTATGCAGAATGAGTATGTTGACACATGTAAATGAGTGGATGATGATTGACCAACAGCTCAAAAGACTGACATTTCTGGCAAATGTTTGCAACAGATGCTTATTGCCCCCCACCGCTCCCCACCCTGGAAACCAGAATCCAGAAATATCCTGGATGTAGGCACTCATACAGCTTATAGTGCATTACAATTCACAGGTTTTTTCTCATAAAATGGGATGAGATTTTTTCATATTGTAGATGGCCGATGGACTCGTTTGCCTAGATACGATGTTGAAATGCCCACAAAGTTTATGCAAAAATACTTAGCACAACATTACTAAAAAATACAGGAACTCTTTTTATATTTTGTTGCTTGTAAGCAAACAACTACGGTTTAATATGCTTAAATACAGGTTTTATTAATATAATCAATGATATAATTTTCAGGTTTCGGGGTTTTGTCTTTTTCTTTCCTGTGTTTGGTATTTCCCTGTTTTTCTCCGTTTTATTTTGATACTCTTGATACTTTTGAAACTCTGTCATTTCTTGTGACTTTCATTTAATTTTACTGCCTATGTCTTGTTTGAACTTCCTTCAGCTGTGATTTGTTACCCCTGATGTTTCAACTTCTCTTGATTACCTTATGTGTGTACTGTATATATAGCTCCATGTCTCCCTATGTCCTTTGTCTGTTTCTCATCATAGTGTAATCCTTGCATTTGTTGATGTTTCTTTGTAGTTTTGCCTCATGGGCTTTGCATTCTTGGAGCCACTATTCAACTACCATTAAACGTTTTGACTTCATTTTGTCATTTTTGGATTAAAAAAAAATATATATATATATATATACATTTTAACCCTCACATCTTTAGAATTATGTAATTTTTAATTTGTCTATACATTTCCCTTCTCTACCAATCATCCCACTTGATAAGAACATGGATATTTCAACCACCTTGTTCACCTTAAGTCAAAGCATCCCTACATGTGTCCATACTAAACAGTTGGTCACAATATGGGTGGTAACAAGATTTATAATGACGCTTGGTGGCAAATGACACTGACTTGCACACAGGGCTAAGACAAGATACAATAAAGGACACAGACGACTAGTCTACTTCTAAGACAACAGAGAAGACTAAGAAACTGAGCTTGGCTGGAAAAAAAGGAGAGGAGCTAAAGTTAAGAGAGAAGAATCCAGGGGCAAAAAGAGAAGCAGACAAAGTGAAGAGGGGGCGGAGGCTACCAGCGCATCAGGCCCCCAGCATCTTCTTGACCAGGTAACCAGGGATTGAGTAGAGGAAGAGGCCCAGCATGAGCAGCAGCAGAATCAGCCCCAAGACCTTGAGGATCAGCCAGCGGTAGTTGTGCCAGATGAAGTAACGAATGGACTTCAGAGGGGTCAGAAACCACATAAGACTGGTGTCCGGGCGACTTTGCGGGAGAAGGAAGAGAAAGAGGGAGGGAAGGAATGCAGTTGAGGCAAATAGGGGGGAGGGTGGGGGGAGGGTAAGGAGAAGAATAACACGCACATGAAAGGGGAGGGATGAGGGGAAAGACAGGGAGACAGTTGAAGAGATGATAGGAGGAGTAACGAGTGTGTAACAGTGGCCTTTTGACAGTGCAGAAAGCAATGCTAGAGGCTAACTGGAAAATGTTTTACATCTTTAAAAAAAATATCGATTTTAAGTGGCAGCACCTTATGATGTTTTAGAAACACTGCTTTTTGCACTGATAGAATGATTTTCCTAAAGACAAAGTTAAACACTTGCTCATGTCTGTCTTTTTCTGTTCCAGACAAGCGTTAAAATTTTTTAACTCTGAAACCAGTGTGTGTGTGTGTGTGTTTGCAAAACACAAGTTCTTGTATATATTTTTTTAAACATAACCCGTTAATATCTTACTTTGGTTTTTCCAGTGGATCTGGCTCATTTCGTCCCAGTCCTACAGGGCTTTTCTCTGCTTCCTCTGCTGTCACTAGGTGAAGCTCAGCTTCAACTTTCCCCTGTAATGACATTGAAAACAGAACTCAAAATAAAGAAGTCCTACCACATACAAAATGCTGACTATAAAATATCTGTTTTGGGATAAAGAGGATATTCATGTAGTATAAGAATCTAAATGAAAAAACATTTTCTTTTCCTCTACTTTTTTAATCTGAAGGACTTTTAGAAGATATCATATATTGTGAACACAGGTGGATTAATGCACACACACACACACACACACACACACACACACACGGTTTGCTTTGAACTGAACTCACAATTTTATGTATGTTCACTTATCCCCCCCCCCTTATACCGCTAATTCTACACCAAGCTTTACTACCTTGAAAATGTCTTTCTAAGTATTATAAGTATTATCATAAGAATCATAATAAACCAGTCATGATTTTGCTCATTTTCACTCTTGACTGTCTTACCGTGAGCTCCATTTCATCATTCTCATTACGGGCTACGAATGGCCACCATCCTTTAACCCTCTTTTGTTTAAAGATCGAAATGGTTGGCAGATCCTGCTCATTTCGAATCATGTCAAGAGTGCACTGCTTGGCTGTCTTTGCGCCCCGAGGAAAACGGTTTAGGTCCAGCTCGATTGCACCTGGGAATGGTGAAAGCAAAATAAGTCAATTTGGAATAGCCAGTACTCTTTTTTTATACACTGAGGGTGTTAAGAAAAGGATGACTTAGCTGAAAACAAACAGCTACAAAGAAAGTCATCCATAAAATGCATTTATATCAAACTAACTGCTCCTTTGTTCCTCCTGTGCCTGCATGAGTTCTCTCTGGGTACCCTGGCTTTCTCTCCAAGTCCAGAGACATGCATGTTAGGTTCATTGGTGATTTTAAATTAATCGTAGGTGTCAGTGTGAGTGTGGACAGTTCTTTCTCTCTCTCTCTCTGTATCGGGCCTGTGATGGATTGTTGACCTGTCCTCCTCCTCTTGCCCTCTGACAACTGGGATATGCTCTCCAAGACACTGAACTGGATAAGCAGCTAAGAGTATGGCTGGCTGAAACTACAGCAGAACTACATGAGCATTTGTGAGATTGTAGTTACTGTCAGTGCTCCTTCTATTAGAAGTCTATTAGACGTAATTTAGTAACCCTGATAAAAGCAAATGCCTACCTGTAGTCTATCTGTACAAACATTTGTTATTCTAAAGAGCTCAGTGACTGCAAGTATGGTACTAGACTGGCATACCAACAGTGCAACAAGTCAGTTTGTGCAATTTCTTCCCTCCTGGATGTTCCACAGGCAACTGTAAGCAGTATTATTGCAAATTGGCAGCGGAGAGCTGAAGCACATAAAAGTTGCCAATGCTCTGCTGGCTCAAAGGCTACAGAGCTCCAAACCTCATCTGGCATTAACATCAGCACAAAAACTGTGTGCCAAGAGCTTCATGCCATGGGTATCCTTGGCTGAGTAGCTCCTGTAAGTTAAATGTGTAAGTGGCCCAGTACTTTTGTCCCTGTAGTCCATGTCAGATGAAAGGATTGCAAAAAAAAAATTATTTCATCCTCACCCAGGAAATCATCAGCAGAGAAGTGGTCTGCATCCCAGACCTGCAGCGTGAGACGAGGAGGGATTTTGTATTCGGTCTCATCCCAGGAAAACATGGACTCCTTCTTAGAGATGACAATCTTCTCCTCAGCCATGAGATAATCAAAAGGGAAGACGAAGCGCCAGTTAAAGTTCCCCTCACCGGTCAGTGAGTGATAGTGCACATCTGTGTCCTGTTTGTCCTCCTGCTGCCCTTTCAGCCATCTATGTAAATGGTCATAAGGGTGAGAGTTAGTCTGATCTCCAGGATCATGGTTTGGTGTCATAAGTAGATGTTTTTGGATTTGTCAGCCATGCACTTCTAAAGTCCAACATGTACAAATTTACGTGATGTCAATTTAGTGATTTAAACAAGAGCAAAGGGCCTGTTAAATGTATTATTTAGCTAACAAGAGAGATGATGCTAGAAGGTCAGAATCAATGCACATAATGCGGCTCCCCAAAAGCAAATCAGCTTCATACATGTGATAACTTTAAAATCATTATTGAGTAATCCATAAAAATCTGATTTGATGTTGGAGTTTCGCACTATTTAGAAAGCCATGCATCCATAAAACTTGCAGATTTATGAAATCTCCATGTTTTATGGACACAGAAAACTTGCAGATTTATGAAAAAGCTTCATATTTAAAACTGCAAATTGCCAATGGAGGACTGATGCCTGGCATTGATGGTCAGCTGCAGCTGTTTCATTAACAGTTAAGTGAGGTTGACTTTAAGTCAGAAGGAGCAAGAGGGAAGGTGCACTCTCAGTTCTCAAAATACACCCCTCGAAAAAAGAAAAAGAAAATTCTAAAAGGAATAAAAAGGAAATAATAAATAAAAAAAGATCTGACAAAAGGTATTTGTCAGTTTAAAACAGGTAAATAATGAATATCACAAAGTGCTGATATGGTAATCGAGATGCATAAATTAGACTGAGATAAAGGCTCCAGGGAGAGGGCAAATTTTAAAGTGGTTACAAAGGGAAGAAAACACGCCAAATTCACGTGACCCAAAAAGTGATTCATTATTACTGTATCACAACACTGGATCCATCTGAAACAACCACAGTTCT
Organism: Copadichromis virginalis; assembly: GCF_057382275.1. Lineage (NCBI taxonomy): Eukaryota > Metazoa > Chordata > Actinopteri > Cichliformes > Cichlidae > Copadichromis > Copadichromis virginalis. Next base: position 12,851,189 of record NC_140632.1, read on the forward strand.
CCAGTCTGTCCTGAAACGTTTGCTACTGAAATCTAGAGTGCAAACTGAAGGTTAACCTAATCCTTTACTGTTAGGGTTGTTTAAGAATGACACCCTGTTTGCTACAGTCCTGAGGGGACACATAAAGTGTAAAGAAAGAGGAGTCACTAAAACATAATAACATAAATGAAATGAAAAAAAATCTAATCTAGGCTGCAAGAGTTCGATCGTACAAGCATGCAGACAGTCACCAAGCAGTTTATCAGGAACACCTGTATACTTGTGTCTGTGCAGTACACTTCCATGCTGGAGTTTTTTTTTCCATGACCGTAAATATCTTTTAAATTAATATTTGTAATTTACTGCAGGACCAAACCACACAGAGAAAACCTCAAATGCCTCGCTGTAAAAAAACAAAAGCAAAAAGACAACAACAGCAAAAAAAAAAAAGGCCAGTCTTATTTGCCATATGCGTTGGTTGCATTAAATAAAAAATTGAACAAAACTATACTGTTATTATTATTATTATTATTTTTACCTGGAGACTAATATCAATTCTTTAGCATTTTGAAAAAAGTTATTTCACCAGAAATACAGAGACTGTACGTAGGGTAAAACAACTTTATTAGCAAGCCTTGACTTGTCAATAGGATGTGAGTCTTGTGAGTTGGCATTATAGGAATTGTTGCTCAGTGTTACCTTAACTGAAGGTTCATGAACAACATAAGTTAGTCCTAGTTATTCATGATTAAAGCATTTTGAATTTTGTACCACAGTTTTTTATGTCAACACATGACATATCTTTGCAGTCGGTCGAAATTGTCTAAAAGTAGTGGTTATACTGGTTCAATTCAATTCAGTTTTATCTTCTTTATATAGCACCAAATCACAACAACATTTGCCTCAATGTGCCTTTGTAAGGTAAAGATCCTACAATAATACAGAAAAAACAGAGAAAACCCCAACAATCACATGACCCCCCCATTAGGAAGTGCTTTGGTGACAGTGGAGAGGAAAACCCCCTTTCAACAGTAAGAAACATCTGATTGAAGCAAGTTCAGGGAGGGGTCTGTTGGGATTGGCTGGGGGTGAGTGCATTGGCACATTAATTTGTTTGTATTATATGCTGTTACGTGTTGTTCATGTGGTTTGGTCCTTTCTGTGCAAGTTTTTCCATATGCATTTATTTTCGTGCTGACAGGGGTGTTTGAGACAAGCGAGGTTGCGTGCTATGCAGAGTTAGAGAAACAGGAGGGTCATAAAAAAAAAAGGATTCAAGGGCTTCAGAAGGAGTAAATCAGGGTATTTTGTTGTTACGAGCCATGCAATGGATTCGTGTGTTTACCCCCTGACATAGATGTCAGACATCTTCTCTCCTGTCATGAATGCATCGTCCTCTAGAATTACGTCATCAGTGTTCCAAATTATAACACGAAGCTCAAAGCTAGACATCAGCAGAGTATTGACCAGAGAAAGAGAGAGAGGACGACAGACAGGAGACACGCCACGAACACAGAGACGCAACACACGACACAAACACGCACACAGAAAAATGGAAACAAAACAAAACAAAAAAAAGGTAATGGTTAACTGCAAAACAAATCACACACAGCTCACACCCACGGGATGAGGGTTGGCTGCCCCATCCCGCTGTACCTACCCCCTGACAAATATGTCACTGGACTTTTCCCCAGTGAAGTAATCATCGTCCTCCAGTATTACTTCGTCTGTATTCCAAATAATCACCCTGAGCTCATATCTGGTAAGCGAGGGGGAGGAAGGAACACACATAGTTGGACTTATATTTGACATTTTTAGAGCTAACTAGTCAAACCATAATTTAACCAGGGGATAAAACTACATTTTGTTCTTGAAAAAAAAAAGCTTTCTGTTGAGAAGAGCAATGAATAAATATTTATATTCAGTTTATAGCTTTGTATTAACATAGAATATTTTCAAAGTGACAGTCATCTTATTGCTCCAGTCAGGATGTACCTCTTTGGTTTTCTTGGAGAAATGTCAATTGCAGGTCCAGGAGCAGGCATATCCATAGGGAACATGTCCACCCACATCTCAATGCGGCCCTTTGAGGAAATAAAAAAGAATCTGCTCTAATTTCCAATCAGATACATTTTGGGTGTCTTAGCAACGCAGTCCTTTCCTACCTGTTCAATACCGGGTTTGTCTGGGTTCAGCAAGGGTCGGGTCTCCACATGCTCAGGGACGAGCTTGCAGCCAACTCTTGGGATTTCCTCCCAGTGATTCAGCACCGTGAGGGCCAAATGCTCCTCAGTCTGCTTCTTTAGACCTAATAGAATAATAGTAAGCAACGAGGAAAGCAAGAAAAGCTCAAGTCGGAATAAATCGTATTTCACCTCACCTTAATCTTAATGTAAACAAATCTGAAAATGTGAAAATCTCTGTAAAACCAACTTAGTGTAAATGGATATGTAAGGAATATAAATGAGATATAGAAAAATGACAAAAGAAGATTAATCAGGATCACGAGGAAAAATATAACAATACCGTTTTCATCCTCAATCTCTGTCGGTGCTGTAAAGATTCGATTAGCCACCTTGACTTTGCCTCCTGGCCCATAATGAGGTCCATCGATCTTGCCATCCTTACAGAGTTTAGCCAGGATCTGGCTGGGCTTCATAGGGTCCCGCCAAGAATTATATCCATGGCTAACATCAAGAAATACCACAGAGAGAGCATGTAAGTCATTGAAAGGTTTTGCATATGTATTTTCCTGGTCCTTGGTTTTTGTAGGAAATATTATTGGCTGCAATATAGAGAAATCGCTTAGAAAAAATGGCTGATTCATGGTTATTACACAGAAACTTTTTTTCCCCAGATAATTATTATACCTCTGGGCATTTTGGTTGACTTTATTCTTAATATGAAATTACATAGAAACAGGTAGTATTATATTTTGGAGACCAGATTCATGGTTATTACACAGAAACTACAGCAAAGGTTTTCCAGGTAACAAGCGACAGCATCAAATTTTATAATTATGTTACCTTGGAGAATTTTAGGACATACAACAGAACTAATTTCACCATTATAATTTTGAAATGGTGTCCTAATATATGAAAACATCAACCTATATTACTTTACAAGGCTATCCTATTTTTTCACCATAATTTTATATTATATAACTGAATTTTTTCATTTGTTTCAACATTATTACCCCATAATTTTATTTACAGTCTAATATTACCCAGTTAAAAATATCAAGCAATAGCTCGATATTAACCATTAACCAACAAAGAGGCAGTGACTGTTGTTACCCCTCTATAATCATGTTCTTACTGAGCCATATTATAAGTGCTACTTAACTGCAAACCAAATGCAGTCAAACCAAGGAAACTTTTAATAATTCAGTTGTTTGTTTATACTATTATTAAGCTAAGAATTCCACATTTCAAAAAAGTACTTAAAACAAATGTTAAGTTTCATATTGTGGCATTACAACTTAAACAACAACTCAAGCAGGATAAAATAGATTTACACTCACACAGAGTAGCTGGAGGAAATGCCACAGGTGACTCTGAATTTACTGTAGAAACGGTTCTCCAAGTCAATCTTTGTTTCACCAATCAGGTCATCTGTGCCGACCAGATCCCAGTCATACACAGACACCGTCAGCATCGACTCCATGGGAAAGGTGGCCTCGATGTCAAATGATCTGAGGACAGGAAGTGGAGGGTAATGTGAATAGTTCAAAAGGTGCAATAGATCCTGACACATAAAGTTGGGTCACTGTCTAAACAATGGAATGGAAATAAATGCACAATACAAGGACATGAAAATAATTTACAGCCATTGTTTAGTTAAAAAAGTACAAGTAAAACTTTTTGAAAATATATGCTCATCAAGAATTTGATGAGCAGCAGCAACTTTTTTTTTTTTGTTATTACACCTCCATCATTCAACGACAAAGTGATTCAAAATTTCTCTCGACTTACTTTCCAAATACTGGATTGAGCTGTTTGGAGATATAGTTCTCTTTGTCCTTGACCTCTGATTTGCCCAGTTTAATGACAACATATGGGTCAGCTTTCCCATTTATATCAGCAGGATGGAGGTCTGTAGCCTGGAAAACAAAGAGAAGAGAGAAAAAGTATTCATTTTATTTTCATACACTTAGTTTTTATGACTGTGGCACAGATTTAGACATAAAGAAGGCCACCTACCCTGACCACATAGACACGAACGAGGACGTTGACAGGATCGTTGTGCGGGATGCTCTGGAACATCCCCATGTTGGGATCAAATCCTGCTTCTCTTGTGATCTCTTCAGATACAGGTAACTTATATATACACAAGGATCCCTGATTGATGAAAAAAAATGATATTTATATGTTGTATTTTCTGTTAGTGTAGTCTGACAAGTAACAGTTCTTAGACAGTGTTTTCCCACCTTGAATCTACCAACAATCCTGTCATCATCCAGAGCGTGTTCGTCGTCTTCCCCAGCCTTTCCTCTGTACAGGTTGAACGTGTGAAGCCAGTCTTCAAAGTTGCCATATTCACTCTCAAGCTCCTTGTTGTACACCTGAAATAAACCGGCAAACACAAAAACTTTAAGTGTGCAGGGACATTAACGTGTGCTGGCTAGCTTTTGTATGACTGTTAATGGCATATTCACCACTAGCTCATCCACTTTTGCTTTCACTGGTCGCCTCTCGGAGCCATCTGCAGCCTGACCCTTCCTCTTGTCCTTAGAGTTCTTCTTCTCTTTGCCCCTTTCCTTCGTCTTGGAGCCTTTCAGAAGAAGTTCATCGGGTTTGACATCTGATTGAAACCATGAATGGAGGTGAAGACAGACATACGGGATGAAGACATGAAGACATAGGTGGCCGGGTTGCATGCACCACTACACATTATATAACATGAAAGCTGATAGGTCTTTATCAGGGGACTAAATTTCCCAGTTTGTGGAGATTTTATTTATTATCCTTTGACATTCTCTGAAAAAAGAATGTTGATCGAGAAGAGTGACAGTCACATATTGACAAACTTTATTTTGAGAACAGATTACAACAAGAACTGCATTTTACTTGTACAAAGAATAGTAAAATTGTAACTGTGAACTTAAAAATGATCTTTCTTCATACGACTCGCCTAGCGCCTGATTTTTATTGCAGTTTCAGTAAATCATTTTATGCAATAAAAAGTATTTAATAATTTTATTTCTGATGATTAATAAAGCAGACCTTTCTCCTCCAGCTTTCATCTGTACTGCATAGCTGGGAGGTCATGCTAATGTGAAAAATGATTATGATGTTCAGCTCTGCACAAATGAATGATGGATTCATGGGACGAAAGAGAGGAAGAGCAACAAACACATATGATGCCTCTCATGCTACTACATAATAGTTCAAGGAACCGAAAACAGTCAGGGATATAGTAGGTCCATGTTTGCAAAACCACAGCCTAACATTCAATATTAGCGACATTGTGGTGATGTAAATGTTGACAACCCTGTGAAAATTAACACTTCATTACCAAAAGTGTAAATGAAATTAAAAAAAGATAAAGTGACGCTACCAGTTACGAAAGTGGACTGAAATTTGAATTCTGTGAGATAAACTACATGACGACATCTTCTTCTGTTTCATTTAGCATGGCCCTATTCCAAGGGAGATAAAAAAGGAAAGCATCAAAGCACCTTTTCCTAGCATTCAGACTCTTCGACTTCAGCCACAGCTGCATGCTGGCAGGCAGCATTGCTGATTTGATAGAGTTCAATACCTGCCGTTTCAGCTGCTATCTCGATGTCCTCTCTCTCCTCGGCCTCTGCCTGAGCTGCCTCCTGGGCTCTGAGGATCTGAAAAACCAACCGAGAAGTATTTGTCAGTCTAATAGGATTGTGCTTGTGAAAAAAAGTCCCGTAGGACACATGTAGAAGCAAACAGAATTGACTGTATTCAAAGGGACAAACCTCCTTTAGTGTCTCTATGGAAGCAAAATATTTAGACCACCAGTCCAGAACACTCTCATCTGGCTCATCCTCTTCCTCCATTCCTCCCTTCTTTTTCTTCTTTTTCTTCTTTTTGTCTTTGTCACTTTCTTCCTCAATCTTAAAAGAAGGGCAGACATAAACTGACCCTCAGTAGATTGACTTCTTATTTATAATAACACACCAGCGGACTGTGGCACGTATTTTTATTGCTCAGTTTCTGCAAGAGGACTACTCACCATGTCAACTTTTACAACAGCATCAGACGTCTACAGTAGGGGGCGTCACATAAAACAACACAAGGATTAATACACACAGCAGATGGCGCAGGTATGACTGGCACATGTACAGAGGCAGGTAAAGAGGACTGAACATAAAGCAGGACTTCTACTACCACCAGCTACAAATACACCATATAAACATACAGTTTATAGAAATCCACTGTGCACAAGCTTAATGAAAAGCTTACTGCGTCTAACTTGACGACGGTGTCCATCTTTCGGACTGGAAGATCTCCATCCATGTTGACAACGATGTCACCTGCGGGGCGAGAGAAGGAGCGGGGGGAAAGGTTGGGTGAGGAGCGGGGCTGGGGTCCGCCATTGGTCAGGACCATGTAGCCATTCATTAGCTTAGCTGGTGTGCAGGCGAAAGTTAAAGGCAGCAGAGGGTGGAAGGAAAGGACATGCGAGAGAGGAGCGAGGAGAGAAGGGATAAAGGGAGGATGTGACAGGAAAAAGGTGGTCAGAGCAGAAAGCAAGTGAGGAAATCAGTAAAGTTATTACAGAACAGACTATATTAAGAGGATTTACAAACATTATCTCAAATGTTTGATCACATTCTTCAAGTCTTTTTTTTTAGAAAAAAGGAAACAAAAAACGGAGAAAAGACATTTCTGAAAGACTGCATTTCATGTGTTTCACTTAAAACCTTTATTACCAACTGCTACTGCAGATATTACACTGTTATTTAGTACTCAGTGTTGCACAGTGTTGACAAAAAGAGCTGGTGGCTCACACACTCATGTTACAGCTAATAGAGCCCTTATTAACTAATTCATCACATGATGGTCAGCACCTGCGGTCGCCCAGTTGTTGGAAGTCTTGTCTGGAGCGCTGTAAATGAAACGTCTCAGGCTGCTCACAGCATGTGACCCAACCAGGATGTAGCGGCCAAATGCTCGGCAGTCCACCACCCGAATATTGAGAGGGGGATGGAGAAGCTCATTTTCTGGAAGGTCCTATGATCAAAATCGAGAAAAAAAATTCTAGTCAAGAGTAATGTTTTCTTCAAGGATGTCGATTTAACATCTAAGCAACCATTTTCAATGGGTCTAAATATCAAATGATCGATGCACTTACCACTTCAAACCATTTGACCAGGGTGCTGAAATTGGGATTCTTCTTGTAGTTCTGGATGAGCGCCGATTGAACGCCTCTGCCTGCACACTCTATGTCCACACGGGGCCTATCCACCTGAGCTAAGTTGATTCTCTTCAGGTCCCTTAATCCCCAGAACAAAACCTGAGCCAGAGAACAACTGGGATGTGATAAGGAAGGGGGGTTTAAAAAGCTCAGAACACACAGCCAGAGTAGTAGTTCAAATTCACCTCTATGCGGTAGCGACTCAGTACTGGCCGGATGCCCAGCGGCACAGGGAGGATGGGTCCACGCTCTGAATCTGTCGGCCCCTCAAGGGGGGGGAGGTCAGCCCTGCCTCCTTGACCAATCTAATTAGAGGGAGAGAAGGGAATTAAACCAAGTTGGAAGCCTTCTGAGAGCACTTTATCAGCTTTACGACCCACAGCCCTCAAAGTTCTTCAGTTAACGCAGTTTTTCTCTTTAAAGAACAACTTTAAGAAGAAAGTTTAAAAAAGGGAATTATTAATGTCTTGTTGGCAGAGAAAAAAACACAATCTATTGTCCACATTGAAAACACTGTTGCCAGACAGTAAGATAAATCTGGCTGAAAAGAGAGAAGGAAAAGAAAACCTTTATCTGAGGAACAGCAAAATTATGGACAGCAATCAGAGCTCGCCTGATCTCCTCTGCATCAAAGGGTATCTGTAGGCAGCAGGAGAAGAAAGACATAGAAAATCGATATTTTAAAGAAAAAGAAGGGTGATTCAAAGGGGAAGTGGAGGGATAAGTTGGAAAAGAAACATAAAAGGAGAAAATGGGATTGGTTGTATTGGGAGGAGAGACGGGTAAATAGAAAAGGTTTGTCAGTGTCAAATACAAGAAATAGTGATAATGTAGAGAGTTTACAGGCCTATTTAAGAAAGGAAAAGTAGGAAAAGAATTAAAGAGTGAGACATAATTTTTTACACGGAGAGAGATATTTACGAGTGTATTCAGACATTGTTCCATGTGTTACCTGCAGCAGCTCAAAAGCGGCTAGAAGCTCCCCGGCAGTGCAGTTCCCCCTGTAAATCTGGAAGTACTCCAGCTGTGGCGGGAACCTCGGGGGTGCATAATGCTCATCACACATCTTGATGGTGGGCTTTGCAAAGGTCCGACCTATGAATTCTGCCTTACCCTGTACACCACAATGTGTAACAGCAGACGGCCAAGGCAATAAGGGGATACAGGGTTAGACATGGGTGTGGGAAGTGCAGTCTGTGTGGCACCAAATGGCTCAAGGTTCAAAGTAAAAATCTCAATCTTCTTATTAAACAAATATGTGTCTCAAATGATTATTACAGTACAATCTGAACAAATAAGAGAGGTCTAGGTCTTAGGATGCCACTGAAGTAGAAATGCACATTTTGCAAAGATTTTTTAAATCTAGTTGGAGAAAAAAGAGATCAAATTTTAAGAAAGTTATTTTAGAAAAATTAGAATACATTGACACATTACAGTAGCAATCCTCTGTCACTCTATTTAGCCAGCACAACATAATTGAGGTCAGAGTTTAGTTGAAGGACAGAGTGGAGTGAGACAAGGGTGGACAGACATTAAGAACATAAGGGATGGAGAAGCAAAGCACATTTAGAGCTTTATTAGCACACACTAACTCATTTAAAACATTTTAGCATGCAGTTTGAGTATGTAGCATCCTTCCATTCTCTCATTCTTGCAGAATAGTATCCTACCACAGTGTCCTGATCGTAGATTTCAACCACAATGATTGGAGGATCGTCTCTCAGCTCACTGGCCTCACCAAACAGCTCCACATCATCAAAGACCAGCAGCTGATCCCAAGTAGGGCAAAGAGTCTCACTCAGAACCTGCAGCACACACACACACACACACACACAAATACTAAGTTTAGTTATGCATAATCAGCATAAACACAAACACAGTCTCTGCATGTGCGGGCACTCATTTTACCTCAGTAACCTGGCTGTGTGTGGAAAAGAAGACCCGCGCAAAGGGGTCTGAAAGGCCACTGCTATCAGCAGCAAACAGACTGCGAGCCTGGTACATGTGTGCTCTCAGCTGGAACACCTGCTTCACTATTGGATGCACACAAAGACAAATATCACATCACATTAACTGACATGCAATCCCCTTTGTGAGCAATGTTAGACCGAGGTTAGAAAATTGAGCCACAAAGTAAAGGCGATCAATTGAAATCAATGTCTGTTTCTGACTGACTTTTTTGTTTGTGTGCGTTTTGCCTAGAATTGATTTTAGAGTTAAACGTTAACGGCAAATCAGGCGATATGAAATTAAGCAAATTATGGGGAGTGAAAATTTAAAAAAAGAGGACTTTACTATAATACAAAAGACAAAGTATTCAAAAGATAAAATATCCATGTTAGAGTTACAGGTACTTTCTATGATGGGAGTATTTCCTGCCTAATTATTTGGCACTAACAAAAATGATGAGTCCATATCTGCTTCTCAGATGTGTAAAAGTTCCAGAGTTTGTCATGTTTTGTGTGTATAGTGCTTACTGTCATAGACGAGGCCGACGGGGGGCATCGAGTGAAGACCAGGGCCAGTTTTAGTGGCTTTAATCTCTTCAAAACCATTTGGCAATCCACAGAGAAAATCTTTCCTCTGCTTGTTGAGGCCCAGCCATAGATATAACTCCAGCTTAGCCTGAACTGTCCAGCCTGCAGGACCAAAACCCTTCTTACCAGGAAGCTGCGGAGACAGATAAGAGAAACAAGAAACCAAGTAATCAAAAAAATGTAACTACGAAAAATGAAAACATGCTGGTTTTCTTAGTCACTTGTATAGCTTAGAGATTACTGCACCTTAAGGAATACAGCTTTGACTTTTCCACAGTCTTTGCCAGTTTCCTCATCCACTATGGAGTACAGGATGTCTTTGGAAGGTATTCGTGCATAAGCAATGCGCTTGTTGTTGTTCATCATCCAAATGAAAACATCTGGGATGCTGTGCTGAGGCTGGACAGTGAAGACAGAGGACCATTCTCATTATTTCTAGTTCCATACCCGATGATGTCTTAACACTTTAAATGTCCAAGGGTCACACAACGAGGGATTGCATCTCTACCTCATCAGCAAGGAAGCGAAGCTTCTGCAGGAAGTTCTGCACCAGCTTGAGTTTGTCTCTGACTGTGTTTTTCTTCACCTGAGTCCGAATCTGCTTAGCCTGTTGGCCCATGCTGTCCTGCAGGAGGAGAGATAATTAGTGGTAATGAGGCATACGGTGCTTTATTGGTGCAGTACAGTAAAGAGTTACAGCACCTTAGAGACATACATATGTGGAAGCAGCTACCAGTTTGGGCTATAGTTTAACTATAGTTTAGGGTGGATCAGGTGATGCTTATTATGCTGCTTTAAGTTCAGGCTAGTGGGGGACATCCCATGAGCACTTCTCCACTCCCCTCTTTTCACACCTGATGCATTTAAATGTCACGATTGCAACTTTTTTCTTCTCTCCCCCATAGTTTGTTTTATCATTTTTGCTATTCATGGTCTCTGTATGCGCTCATTTATCTATTCTCTTTTCTTTCCCCTTCACTCCCAAGCAAGTTGCAGCACATGGCTGCCCCTCATGGAGGTCTCTTCCTGTCAAAACAGAGTTCTTCCTTCCCACCATCGCAATTTCTTGCTAAAAGCCGTAGTCTAATTGTTGTTGTTTTTTTTTTAAACTGTAGTATCTCTACTTCACACTATAAAGCACCTTGTGGGGAATATTGTTGTAAAATGGCACTATACAAATAAAACTGAACTGAGTTGAACATAAAGTGTATGAATTGCCATCAGTTTTTTTTCCACAAACAATTTAAGTTTGTATTCATCTTTGGTATTTTTAAAATATGATAAATAAAAGTAAATATATATATAAGTGCACAGTGTTCAGAAGCATCGGATATGAGAAACTATTTGCGCTACAACCCTCTCCTCTCCTTCCACCTCTAAACCACTGTTTACGGCTCTGTTTTCTTTCTGAACACTTTGCATTCTTGTTGCATTTCCTCTTGAAACGAATTAAAAGTTGCGTCACAGCCAAATACGAACACTGAACCAGAGAGACTGTGATGGTGTTGGTAATGTTGCAAATGCACAAAGATGTGTTGCACTCAATTATCATGAGGCAGTGATAATGTATTTCAGAAATTAATTTACTTGTTTGGCCTTAATATCAAGTCCATAATGTTTACAAAGAGATTAGCAATTAATTAGCTACAACTTCAACTTCCCCTCTATCATTCGTGGCATCACAGAAACATGGATCATACCATTTCTCTCATGCAGGACTTGAGTCTCTCTCGATCGAGTTTGGTTCTGCCTGCTTGGTTCACATCCTTGTTAGCCAGACACACAAACCGACTGGAAACAAAAGAAAAAACACACACACACACTTTACAGGCTTAACACTGTATATAAAATTATATTCTGCAGTATTCTGTGATTCTACAGTCGTTATATGTGCAAGTGGTGAGCTATTAAACTATTAATGTTTTATTAATCAGGGTCCATACGCCTTTTTCACGGTAAAATTGAAACACCTTTTAAGCACTTTCAAGGTCCCTTTTTAAGCTTTTCCAGCACATTTACTACCCCGCCCCCCAAAAAAGAATGCATGTTTCAATTCACATCACCTCAGTAAGATCATGTGAAAATTAAAACAAATCATAGGTGAACTTCAACACCTTTGTTCTCCTTTTGTTAAGACATAGAAAAACGCACCACACAAAAATACTGCAAATGGTCACCTTATATGCATACATTTCACTTAAAAATTAAGATGTGAAATGTGAACAAGTCAACTTTTTAAAGATATTCATTTCCTGTTGAAAAAACAAAACAAAAAAGAAATGTCTTCTCATCAGATATTGATGCTTCTTTCCTGTATGACACAAAAAATAGGAGAGACATCTGTTTGATTATTTGTTTTTTAAGTTAATTCCCAATAAAACTAACTGTAAGATGTTTAACTACATTGCTGTCTGTATTATTGTTGAAGTCCTAAATGATCAGCTTTAAAGTGTTTGTGCTAATAACATCATGTACAGTCAGACAGGCATGGAGAACAGCACTGACTTTGAAAAGATCACATAGTTCAATTCAACATACAGTGGGGCAAAAAAGTATTTAGTCAGCCACCGATTGTGCAAGTTCCCCCACTTAAAATGATGACAGAGGTCAGTAATTTGCACCAGAGGTACACTTCAACTGTGAGAGACAGAATGTGAAAAAAAAAATCCATGAATCCACATGGTAGGATTTGTAAAGAATTTATTCGTAAATCAGGGTGGAAAATAAGTATTTGGTCAATAACAAAAATACAACTCAATACTTTGTAACATAACCTTTGTTGGCAATAACAGAGGTCAAACGTTTACTATAGGTCTTTACCAGGTTTGCACACACAGTAGCTGGTATTTTGGCCCATTCCTCCATGCAGATCTTCTCGAGAGCAGTGATGTTTTGGGGCTGTCGCCGAGCAACACGGACTTTCAACTCCCGCCACAGATTTTCTATGGGGTTGAGGTCTGGAGACTGGCTAGGCCACTCCAGGACTTTCAAATGCTTCTTACGGAGCCACTCCTTTGTTGCCCGGGCGGTGTGTTTTGGATCATTGTCATGTTGGAAGACCCAGCCTCGTTTCATCTTCAAAGTTCTCACTGATGGAAGCAGGTTTTGGCTCAAAATCTCACGATACATGGCCCCATTCATTCTGTCCTTAACACGGATCAGTCGTCCTGTCCCCTTGGCAGAAAAACAGCTCCATAGCATGATGTTTCCACCCCCATGCTTCACAGTAGGTATGGTGTTCTTGGGATGCAACTCAGTATTCTTCGTCCTCCAAACACGACGAGTTGAGTTTATACCAAAAAGTTCTACTTTGGTTTCATCTGACCACATGACATTCTCCCAATCCTCTGCTGTATCATCCATGTGCTCTCTGGCAAACTTCAGACGGGCCTGGACATGCACTGGCTTCAGCAGCGGAACACGTCTGGCACTGCGGGATTTGATTCCCTGCCGTTGTAGTGTGTTACTGATGGTGACCTTTGTTACTTTGGTCCCAGCTCTCTGCAGGTCATTCACCAGGTCCCCCCGTGTGGTTCTGGGATCTTTGCTCACCGTTCTCATGATCATTTTGACCCCACGGGATGAGATCTTGCGTGGAGCCCCAGATCGAGGGAGATTATCAGTGGTCTTGTATGTCTTCCATTTTCTGATGATTGCTCCCACAGTTGATTTTTTCACACCAAGCTGCTTGCCTATTGTAGATTCACTCTTCCCAGTCTGGTGCAGCTCTACAATACTTTTCCTGGTGTCCTTCGAAAGCTCTTTGGTCTTGGCCATGGCGGAGTTTGGAGTCTGACTGTTTGAGGCTGTGGACAGGTGTCTTTTATACAGATGATGAGTTCAAACAGGTGCCATTCATACAGGTAACGAGTGGGGGACAGAAAAGCTTCTTACAGAAGACGTTACAGGTCTGTGAGAGCCAGAGATTTTCCTTGTTTGAGGTGACCAAATACTTATTTTCCACCCTGATTTACGAATAAATTCTTTACAAATCCTACCATGTGGATTCATGGATTTTTTTTTCACATTCTGTCTCTCACAGTTGAAGTGTACCTCTGGTGCAAATTACTGACCTCTGTCATCATTTTAAGTGGGGGAACTTGCACAATCGGTGGCTGACTAAATACTTTTTTGCCCCACTGTATAAGACTTTAAAAATGCAGAAGCATCTACTTAAAATCTATTTATTCAATCTGTCATCTATAATATTATTATGTACAATTCTTATGTATTTTGTTCATCTCCCTTAAATAAACAGGCAGCCTTAAAGTATGAAATATTCATATACACATAAATGTGTCTACTGTCTCAGTGGCTGATAGTGTCCCACAGGTCTCAGTGTGAGCTTGAAGCCATTTATAACGTTTAAGTAGTTTATGTGTAGGTGCTGATGATAAACACATTTTGAATGAAAGCCGGGGAACTTTGGTAGCACAGAAACAAGTTATTTTCTCATTTTGACAAACTGTATAAGCGCAATTTATCTAATCAGACAAAATTTAAAATACGAGTAGAAAAAAGTTATATTTTTGACTGTAAAAACCACAAACATGTTTAATGAATCATTTTCATAACTTGAAATGCAAATAGAAATTGTACATTTTTAAAAAATATCCACGAGTTTTGCAAACAACAAAGTTATAAGGTACTATTTACCTAAAAATGCAGCCAAGGCTCAGAGGTTTTTTATATAACCATTTAAAACTATTTACAGAACAATCAGGTGTTCTGCATCAAATAAGAAGGCGCACAAATTATTTATGCAACTCCAAAAAATAGTTTGGACTGGAAAATTATTTGCTAGGACTCACCTATTATGCGTCTGGAGAGCGCAAACTCCGCTATTGTCATTTTCCATCAAACACTCATTAAAACAGCAACCTCAGGTATGTTAGCGCACTCATCCCTGACTGTCAGGGGGAGGGGCGGGGTCACACATTGAAACAGACAGAGGTGCAAGGCAGCCCAGGCGGAGAAATTTTGCTTTTACATTTTGCGACTCGTTTTATTTCTCTGATACGAAAACTATTCAATCAGATAGTTATTTGTGGTGAATGAAATACAATTACGCTTTCAATCACTTTTAAGCAGCACATCTGAAATTCAAGCACTTCTCAAACCTTGAAAATACAATATTAAAATTCAAGCATTTTCAAGGATTTCAAGCACCCGTACGAACTCTGATTAATTCAAATAGTTTCGAAATCTACTGAAAGAACATAAAGAAAAAAACCAATGCTGGTTCCTTTTACCATGACATGTTTAATAACTATTTACTTTAAAGCTGAGTGATCATGAAGGTAGCAGAGGTAGCTTTTTGTCTTTCTTGCTGTTTGAATGCTAATTGTATGTAGCTTTGATATGCAACCATGAGAAATGATCATTATTATGCAGCTCACCTGCAGCCGACGCTGAGCTCCTCCAGCACTCCCCTGAGTCTACGCTCTGGAAATGCCTTCTCAGTCTTAATAATCTCCTGAACATCATTCAAACCCTCTTCCTGTCCAAACACAAACAGTTCCAAAACTTAGGACAAGTCAAATTGTTATTACTTATACATTCACACATTCAAAACATCTATTACATCTATAACAAATAATATCTTAAACCAGCGGACCACAACTGGTCACCCTAGGGTCACATCTGACTCAATCAACGGCTTCACAAAGTGTGAAAATTGCAGACAAAGAGAGCATTTTTTGGAAATTTTGCAAATTTGGAGATAGTTTTGTTCTATCTTATGTTCTATCTACAAATAAGGGTCGCAGGGGAGTCTAACCCTAAGACAGACAGACAATCATTTACCCTCACATTCACACCTACAGAAGTTTAGAAACACTAATTAACACGACCCCGTGGATGTCTTTGGACTCTTTGGACTGTCTTTGGGAGGAAGAGAAGATCACACAGACACAGGGAGAACATACAAACTCCACACAGAAAGGTTCCAGACTGGATTCAAACCCGGGATCTTCTTGGTGTGAAGCGAAGGTGCTAACCACCACTAAACATCATAATAGTGTTTAGCTTGGCTGCTACAGATTATTAGAATGATTTTGTGCCATAAAGATGTACACTAACCAGTTTGTCTGCAATTTTATCCATCATATTGGAATTGTAAAGTCGTCTTCTCTGGTCCTGCCACCAGCTCTTGATGTAGATACATGGCTTCTTTTCAAAGTAGGGAAGATGGAAGTAGTTCCTGTAATGATTGAACAGGACTGTTAACTAACTTGTAATTATTACAGGCAATACTTGTTGGTTACATTTCATTATATTACTAAAAAGGATACAGTCTATAACAGTTTGCTACTGAGCAAGGCATACATTTTTTTGGCTAACTGAAACAAATCTAATAACAGCAAAATAATTAAATTGTTTTCTGATCTGTGACCTTTCACCCCTAACCTGTCAGTGATGACAGGCTTCATGGGAGGAGTTGAGGACACTGATACGAGGTCTCCATCCTCATCCGCCTCATCCTCACTGGAGTTCTGGATCAGCTCACTTTCCTCTTCTTCATTTTCTCCGTCTTTCTTTTTCTTCTTTGATGACGGTTTGCTCACGCCATCTATCTGGTTACCATAGTTACCTGTTAAATGATTTATCCAGGTAGTTACAGCAGCTATTGACTTTTCAGGTCAATATTAACACAACAAATCAGTACATTTTTCAATTTATTTTTTACCTATTGTGATTTCAAAACTGATCGGTTTGTCGCCAGTCTTCCTGTCGATCATGGTGGCCTCCAGGAAGGAACCAAAGACGAAGAACTCTTCTATTTTTCCTGTAGCACTCTGATGGGGGTAAAAAAGACAGTAAACATTTTACTAGAGCAAAGTGCATCCTATTCAGATAATCAGCTGCAATTTACAACAGACATAAAAACTGCATGTCTCCCTTCTGACTTGCTGAGGCACTTTGATTTTATGTTCCAATTTTCTGCCCTTTGCTTGTTATCCATTCATGTGGTTCTTATTAAAAAATATAAAAAAATATTAATCATTACACTTAAAAAAACAGTATTATTTGCAGCTGTTCATCACTATGCTTTTTAGGTAGCTCTGCAAGGCCAGTCCAGTCCAATTTATCTCGCTAATGTAGTCCTGGAAGACTCAAGTTGATATTCTTATGCCATTAAACTTCAGTGTTAGTTATTAGCATCCTGTTCAGAACCCCAAACCAGAACATTTTCTCACGATGTTTGAAGTTGGGTTAAACGATTTTCTCAGCAGAGGGAAATATGAACAACACAGCTTAAAGCAACAAATCTAGTGCCTTTGTTTCCTCTGCTGAGCAGTTACGCGTGGCTTCATAAATACACCATAAAGCTACACAGCACCACCATCTCGGGTCTATCTCACCTCTGAGATGTTGGAAACAGACTCCACGTGAACCTCAGTGGAGCTGAAGATCTCAGGTGAAGTGGTGTCCAGGATCTCCACAGCTACAGAAAGCAGGAGACGGGCTCTGAAGGACACCCCTTCTCCGAGTCCGTCGTTCAGGTCCTGATGCTCATCCATTAAAGTGTACTGACGAGTGGAACCATACATATTGACCCAGGCTGGACCCATGGTAGGCAAGAAACCTGAACAAAGTAAAGGAAAAATATCTTTTATTATGGGCTCAAACAGAATGATGGTGCGGAAGCCCTAACTTTATTATCAATTAAGTATTGTCTTTTTAATTAAATCTGGGGGAAAAAAACAAAAACAAATTCAGTTTAGATCTGTTTGCTGGATTTTTGCATTCACAGGATGTTTTTTTTGTTTTGCTTTACTGTTGCAGCATTTGTGGTTTTTGCACTTGTGCCTTGGCTATGCAGTTCTGTGCAGTTCCTGTCTTGGGCTGCAACATGCTCTCCAGTCCACTGCACCTCCCCTTTGGTTCAGCATGTGCAGCAAGTTAATTTGAATGTCAGACAAGTCATTTCTTACAGACATTAGCAGAAGGTCAGGTACGTCATATGGCTCAATACACAATCTACCACACTAATTAGTACATTTAGTAAAATACAGATAGACACTAGCATGGCAGAATAATTAAAGTACTTGGCAGATAATCAATGTTGGTAAGAAAAACTACGTTTTGACCCACCTTTATCACCATCATTTGATATCTTGCGTAGGTCAATGAAATGGGTTCCTATGGCAACATCATTGACTTTATCTGAGTCCCTTATTTGGACCTTTATCCTTTTGCAGAGAGGCGGGAACAGCTCGGTGAAGATGATCTGCTCATTCCATATTGGTTCATAACTGCTTTTCTGGACTGAAGTCTTTCCCTGGAGAAAGGAAAAGGAATTATAAGGAATTATAACAGAATCACAGAGAAAAAAAACACCTTTGGTCAGTTATAGCATTATATAGTTATAGCTGTGCCAGTTTAATAATGTAGACTTTAAAGAAGACATTATAGAGTCGTCATTCTGCAACAGCAAATATTGTTAAATGTTTAAATGCTAAATAAAGTGCTCACATTTTTTTCATTTGATTAAATGTGACTTACTGAGGCATATAGCATTTATATATAGTATATAGTAGTTTGGTTTTCTCTTCAATTGGTTCCTTGAGATTTCTTAAGAGCATGTTCAATATAAACCACAGTGCACAAAATACAGTAGGTGTCTTTGCAGTTGGAATAAATGCTGTGGGTTTTAATCTCCGTGACTTACACTGAAATCGTTTTAGGGAGCCTTTTTGTCAGTGAATGATTGGCACTACAGAAGTAATGAATTCAGCAACTAATACCCAGTTGGCAATTTCCAAGTCTCAAAATTGAAGCAGAATGTCAGGTAGCTGGCAGTTTTGGAGCCAGCTACCTGACATTTTGTTTTAAATTTATGCATATGAAGCTCATACATGTGTAGTCCAAGGCAATTTTTTGAACCACTGCAAGTAAATGCTGACAACCTGCTTCAACCTGCTTCAGTAGCTCAAAAATATTTTGAAAATATCGCTTTACAGAAACTGCAAAATGTTTTTATTTTCATGCTAAAGCTAAATTGGAAAAATGTTATAATTAAAACATTATCACAGTTCAGTTTCTCACACCTTATAATTAATTGCATAATTGCATATCTCACAATTGCATATCTCACAAAGAGAAAACAATGTGTTCCAGTGATAGTGAGCAGATAATAATAATAATAATAATATCTTGTATGTTTGCCATTGTGAGGTTTTATAAATCATTTTAATTTTTTATGTTTTTGTCATCGTATGTTTTTTTTTTGCCATCAGCTTGCTAGGAACTGAAGATGAAAATTAGCCTGTATGTTTAAATCTCCCATATTTACATAGTTTAATAGTTTAATTATTTATATAGCACATTTAATTACAACAGGAGCGTTGACCAAAGTGCTGTACAAGAATACAACATACATAATAAAACAACTTAGAGTATTAAAAGCAAACACCAAATATGAATTGGTGATGATGATAATATGATGATACATGATGATAATATGCATTGTCCCTTTTAAAATAAACATTGATTTGAACATAAACTCATTCATGCTCACTTTTAGGCCAAGACGTACTTACTTACGGCTTAAACTACTATGAACATGGTTTAAATCTGATTTATTTTATATTCTAGAGATTCAATGAACAATATTTCTACAAAAGGAGCTAATCTAAACCTCTGGGTACCACAGGGTCCAGAAATATTAAAATTAACCACAAACTCTTCCTGGGTGCTTAACTAAACTATGGCTAAAGCGCCTACATAAATATAAATGCAGTAATTAATAATCTAACTACTTCAAGCCTTCAAGCCTCATATTACCTTCTGCCCAGCAAAGTGCACTTGAACATAGGGGTCCACCAAATCTCGGTTCTCTCCTATGAAGGCCTTTTTCACATTAGCCATGATGCTTGTGTTCATTTTAGGAAGTCCCTCTGCACGGAAGATCTTTACATAAAACCTCGCCCATTGCCTCTCTGCTGGGATGCCCTCTGGCAGCAGGAGATTTCTAGAGGACAGGGTAATAGCAAAACAACATCCAGAGGCAAGCCTGTGGAGTTACTGTCTGCATTTGAGATAATTTCATGTAACAAGCATATGAAATACTTGGGATTAATTCAGAACATGTGTTAGTAAATCTGAGATATTTAACAGATTTTCATGTATGCTGCAGATTTCGCTTGACGACAGTATTCCTAATCAGTGACAGCTTATTACCCCTCTATGTCATCTTCGTCAGTCTCATTGGCTTTGTGTGGAGTCTTGATGTTGTCACCCTTTCCGACCACAGCGATGTCACACTTTATATATCCTTTAGATCCTGCTGTGATGTCATCAGGATCAGACAGGATGGCCCATTTATGGTAGAACTGGTGTTCTGAGACAGATGTCAATCAGTTAGTCACTAACAGCATTTATCAGCTCATTTTCACTTTACAACATCAAAATTTTAAAAAATCATTTAGTAAATTGATATTTGAAAATGAAAAGTATTACATGAATGCAAATAAAAGCATGAAAGCAGAAAGCTTGGAGTTTACCAGGCTGAAAGTAAACAGTCCCAACATCCATTTTGAAGGTTCCTACCAAGGTCCCACTCCGTAAAAGGTTCTTGGAATGAATAACCTAATTAGACAAAAAGGTAAAAAATAATATTGTACATAAGGCAATAAGCTATGAGACTATAATAATCTATAAAAATCTATAAAGAAACTGATGTCTGTTAACGTGATTTCCTACTAAGGGGGCTGGGGGTGCATAGTTTTACATATTTTACACCTTATAAAGCATGAACAGTTTCAGCCTTGGCTTATACAACCTTCTGTCCAATGGGGCTATTACATTTTCTCTTGTGAACTAACAATGTAATATTTACAGCTCATATACCATAACCTGTAAGAAAGAGGGTATGGTAACAGTCTATTCAGACGCACTCAAGTGTGGACACATTGTGGTATAAATTACTTACTGAAAGCTTGATGATCTTGTCAAACATGACGTGAGGAGGGACGTGGAAATCAAAGACAAAATACTGCAGAGTAAAAAAAAGCTTTCTCATTAACACGCAGTTACTCATGCCCTCGTTTTTCTAGTAATGATTGTAGGAAAACACATCATTCTTTCAGATTTGGTCTTGGAGTAAAATGTGTCAGGCAGTTGTTTCTAGATAACTTTGAAGTCAAGAAAACATCAGTTCAGAAATTAACTAAGGAAGTGTGGGAAAGAGAGAAGATCCTCTCATTATCAGGCCACTTTGGTGGGAGATCTGCTGCTTTCTGCTGCTGTTTTATTTCAGGATGGATAATTAACTAGTAACCAGCACATACACACCAATGACTATTTGTGAGATTTATTTCTTGTTCTAGCATGTGTGATTTTACATCTGCAGTTAGTGTTTGTTTGCCCACACTAATGTGGGGCAGTTATTCTCTCCCTGTAAAGACAATTATGCTGTGCTGGACTGTAGCCCACTGACTCTGCTGCAGGCATGCATGGGTGGATTAAAATACAGTGGTTGCCTCTCCTAACAAAGCAACATAGGCTTACATCACCCACAGTTTGCAGTCTTTTTCATTCTTATTCTCTTGTCTCTCAAATCACCTGAACTAACTTCTTGAACAGAAAGTGAGTTCATTGCACTCAAATGGCCTCCACGTTCACCAGATCTCAATCTAACAGAGCAACGAGTGGTTTGACAGGAGATTTGTTTCATGGATATGCAACTAATTTTCCCTCTACAACCAATTTAGGAATCTTACTGCAGAGAAATGTACCGCTACCTGAAATAGCACAGATGCAGAACAAGCTGGGACTGAAGCGGTTTTGACACAAAGACAGAACGCTTAAACCACTATTGATCATGATTACTCTGCTTTACAGTTTGTCTCTTGATAGGGGATCCTCAGACAATTGATAACAGACTGTCACTTTCACCCCCTGCAGGGCACAACTAAGAGGCTGAGCTCTGCACAGTCCTTACCACCTTACAATTGCTACTAACACTCTCCAATTTAGCGCATTGTACACTAGTCAATAAATCATTGCAGCATTACACTATCAAAGAGAACACTACTGCTATCCTCTACTGTTCTTTGCATATTAATGAAGTTCAGGGTTGTAGCTGACTGATGACTTCATTTTGAGAAACAACTGTTCTCACTAGCTTTGCCTAGCTTTACCCACATGTCCAATTGTTGTTGTTTTTTTTGCATTGGAAAATTAGAATTGTTGCCTGAAAACCAAAACAGTGAACTGAAAGACACAAAAGTGGTCCACAGAGCTGATAGAAGTCAGACGATAAACATGCACAGATTTGTTACTTTAAGGACAAAGCTCGCAAATTACATTTTAAAAGCTTAAATTGTCTCACCTCGTTGTAGTATGGACAGTTGGTGGACTCCTTCATAGATGTGTACTTCTTGTCATCTCCAATCTCCACACACACCACAGGGTCCATGTTAAGGCCTATTAGCTGTCTGGCCTCGATCACCGTGATGCTGATCTGATGAGAGACATTAATGCATCAGATCTGACTCTGAAACTTTAAACAAGCTGCTCTTCTTCCAATAGTGAGTCAAAAAACAGCAACGGTCTTATTATAAATAATTCAACCATTCAGTAATTATCATAATAATAATAATAATAATAAACTTTATTTATAAAGCACACTTAAAAACCAAGGGTATGCCAAGGTGCTTAACAAGTAAAATAGAGTATAGGAGGAGGATAATAGAAATAGGACCAAAGCAAGTACTAAATATGCAAACAGATAACTGTCACTAATACATAGGAAAGCAACAGGTACAGAGCAAACAAGAATTTAAATGAGCATAGAAGTGCATGATATAAAATCATAAAAGAAATATTAACTAGAGGGAAAGGCAAGATTGAATAAGTGGGTTTTTAATCGTGATTTGAACAGTGCAATGGAGTCAGAGAACAATTCATAAAAAAACAATCCAGACCCATCTTTCAGAAACTAATGATGAAAAGCTGTGAGGGCTTTTGTCAGAGCGCAGTAGTTTAGACTGTTTTTACTCAAACATTTCCCCAGGCTGAGGTAATGTAGTTGCTTATGGACAGACTAGATCCCAGCTGAAGGTTTCCACATTCAAGTATCCCTCTGGTTTAATTATTCTTTGCTTGATGAAGAGAAACCAAGCGAAACAAAAAAAAAAGGGAGAGACAGTCTGCTGCTCACGATTGCACGAGGATTACAAGCTGGTGTACAAAAGTATTCTGTTTTTTACATTTAAATAGGTCATGAAAATGGGCCATGTGCTATCATTGCGGCGTAGTTACACTGTTCTGTTTAGGTGTTTGTTGATGTAATGATGAATAAATTCAGAACTGTTAGTCCCAGTAGGCAAACAGTTGTGACGGTAAAGTACACAAATATACATATCAGTACATCTACAATATCAGTGGACATATTAATAGTGCACATGCAACTGGGCACAATCCCTGTGTATGACAGTAAACTATAATTTTTAAATTTTGCAACAAATGAGATACAACGTGTTATTTTGTCTACAGCCTTTTTAAAGATAGAAAGCAGCCAGCTAGGCTGGTCTGCTTTCACCTTTTGTGCTAAAAGCTAACTGCCTGCAGTGAGATGACCTGATATTAAAAGGAGGAAATGAGAGTGGACGTGTTAATTAGCTGCCTTGTAGCCCACAGTTGCTCCAAGGTCTTTTAAACTTTGAAGAAAAGTTAAGGTAGCTGTTAGGTAAGCCATCTCCTTCCTCTTTATATACGGGTAATTTAATGACCCCCAGATCCCATTTAGATCTGATGCACACAAATGTAGGAGTTGCTTTGAGTTTAACCAGCCTGAGAAAAAGAAAGTACGCTTAATCAAAAAAAGACAAAACAAAACAAACTTGAGGCCAAACATGCAGGAAATCAAGTCGATAGAGTTGGTTACAAAGACCAGCTTTCAACCCCACATCTACATGCAAAAACTCACCTGATAATCCACTGGTCGTCCGGAGCTTGGTTCCATTTTGATGTCTGGCTTTGACCTGAAGAAATCAACATAATCATGATTTTTCTTCAACAAACTGACAGTGAAAAAGCATGAAACAAATTTAATTTGAAGTTTGAATCTTAAACATAGTATGTTTGTGTATGTATATTTAAAACTGTGCAACTAACTTTAGCTTATTTAACTGCAAATTGCTCAGTCACAGCAAAAAAAGAAAAAAAGAAAAAAAAAGGAAAAACTGGTGGTTGCATTCAATTTTTTTGCATTCCACAACCAATTGCATGCAGTTGTGGCAATTAAATGGCCACCGAGAAGTTGAGGAAAACAAAACCTTCAACTGTTTGGCGACACCTTCAAAGTGGTTGCCAAGGGGGGAGGCAACCTGTCTCCAAACAGTTGCAGTCACTTTCAGACATATGGCGTTGGGTTTGCAAACAATTGCCACCTAATTTATAAATACAGGCATATTGCCAACACTCTGCGTCATTGTGTGCTGATAAGTGCAACTTGTTTGTGATTCATCTCTTTGCAACAAGGGACTTGACTCAGCTAGTTGCTAATTGGCAGCCAACTGGTTGTAACATGGTTATATTCTTGCATAAGTAAGGTTCATGTTGCTATGCCATTTTGCAGTCACTGTCCTGCAGTACCAATATCACTTTTTGTGGAGAAATATCTGAATTTCTGTTTCATATTACTGAGGTTGTGGCTTGTAATTGGAATTTCTGTGCATGATTTTGACTGATTTGTCACAGTTAATCACTGTATTATCACAAATAGATTTCATACAAGTGCTAACATGGCAGCATTTAATCACAAACTGATAGCAGACTAACTCTGTCTTATTCCTGTTTTTTGCCATCTTGATGCACTAAAGTTAACTTAAAAATGCCAGATGACTGTAGATCGATTTTTGTAGCAACAATTTCAAAGACAGCAAGGCTGCAATAATTTTGGTCGAACTGCAGTCTCCAACCACTGTTTTCTCTAGAGCAGGGGTGGGCAACTCCAGGCTGGTGTCCTGCAGATTTTGGATGTATCCTTGATCTAACACAGCTGATTTAAATGGTTAAATTACCTCCTCAACATGTCTTGAAGTTCTCCAGAGGGCTGGCAATGAGCTAATCATTTGATTCATGTGTGTTGTCCCAGGGTGGTATTTTTAAAGCCTTTAGGACACCGGCCCTTGAGGCCTGGAGTTCCCCACTCTTCCTTTGAGTGCCTGTACATTAGAGGTTTCAGACCTCCATATATTTTCTTTTCTAATCAGACTGCAAAACAGATTAACATTACATCAGCTGAAGACGTTTTGGTAGATCTAGGTAGCTCTCTCTGAAAATACAGACTGAACTTCTTCATTTTACACAAGCCTGCCTTCATAAAAGTTTAAATTCAAGCATTTTTAATAGCTTTTAGTAGCTTGTGGGTGTGCCTTTGAAAGAACAGATTCCAGCAGTTTCTGCTTGTTTCAGGATTCCACACTACATTACACCACACAGATAACCTAGTTTTATGAGATACTGTAACTTTCAGGTTGTGAAATCTGCCTCTAGGTCTGCTTGTATTTTAATGCTGTGCCTTGTGATGTGTGCATGCGTTACTGTATAAGACCTTTTATTGGAGACGTCTGTGGTGACAGCCGTGACAGAGGCCAAAGAGATGGTGTCTGGTTCCAGCATACCAGCAAGACGCATTGCTTTCTTGTCCAAGTCCTCCATGTCCAGGACGGCTGGCTCATCTGCAAGAATAATTGGAAAAAAAAAACAAAAAAAACAAAGCAAAAGAACCACACAATTACCAAATAAAACTTGATGGGTACTTTAGATCTCCATTATTTTCAATTACATACTGCTTACACCAATTTTAAGCCTATAGACAACTATCAAAGGTTTCTATTGTTAAATAATTATAAATAATAAGTAATTTCAGATCAGAAAATAATCTTCAGTTTCTAATTTCAGTAACTTAAACAGGTCTTGTTTTGTGGAGTGTTTTACCTTTCTTGTGGTCATCTCTAGAGCTCTTGATCTTTCCGAGCTTCATGGCTGAGAAAACTCCCTTCCCTGCTCTAGTGAAGGTGAACAAAACAATGAAAAAGAGAAGCGATAAGACGGAAGTGATATCATGGTAATGAAGTGTCTGATTCACTGCCGATCCATCCTGAACTTCAAACTTGTCACTTTGAGTTGTAACATAAGGAGAGTTGGGTTAACATTAAAACCTGAACTTAACTCCAGCAAAAACTCCACTGCTGGCTTGTGTGCACCCTCAAAATGCAATTCAACACCATAAAGTTGACCATACCTCACAGACATCTTTGAAACTGGCTGGACATTCAATTCCTGTTGCTCCCCCTGATCACCACCAAACAATTCTCCAGACCCTCAATCACAAAACAAGAGTATCGAGTGTCTCCACATCGATATTATCTGGATCACATATCACCGCAACAACAAAGAGCTTGTGATGTCATCAGCAGATCGACAAATGAGGGGCCTTAATAATTAAGAATGAGTGTGGCTGTCTAATTTGCTGCGGATATGGATACATGTCAGAAAATTAATGAATAGGAGGGTTTTCCTTTTGTTGCCTCAAGCAGTGAGAGCCGGGTGTATCAGAGTTCAACTTTTGCTTTGATCTTTACCTCGTAATTTTAAAACAGTTCAGCCTCATTTCATGGAATATGGAAAAGTTGAAGTTTAAGACATCTCATATGATAGGTTCATAACCCATGGTGGTTTAAAAGTCTATGAATTCCTGATAAAAGTCAGAATATACTAAGAAATACCCACTAAAAATGCAAAAAAGAGCCTCCAATTACAGTGAAAATGGCCATTTATGCTTAAGATTTTACTTTTAGGTTTCTCAATCTGCGTCATGTCCCTGAGGCAAAGTTTAACCATATTTTTCCTACTTGATAAGTTACTTTAAATTAAAAGTGCTGGATGGTAAATCGTGAACTGTATATGAATGATGAAAAAGTGCCAATTAATCAAGAAGCTAGACCCAGCTTCTCCAGCTCTCTTTCAGTGCTACAAGATTGCAAGCAGTCAGGTGTCGGCTGTGTGGCAGGCAGGTTTGTGGACCCAAATGCAGGACTCAGGAAACAGGTATAACTGAAAATATCAGCTTTAATGCTGCCATTCACAGAAATACTGGAAAACTGAAACATGCCTAAGGCTGAAAATGCTGGGAACCCAGAGGAAGCAAACACATAACCATGCAGGATGACATGAAGCAGGATTGCACAGGAACTCAAGGAGTTAAATATAAACCAAACTATAACCATGGACAGAACTATGTGAGAATATGAAACTAGCAAATATAAAGAAACCAACCAGAAAAACATACATTAAAGGGAAAAAAAGAAAGAAAACAAATGATCTTTACAAACAAAAGAATAAAATTTTTCCAAGACCCACGGACCCTGACAAAAATTAAATATGTTTACGTTTTGGGCTGAATTTGAAGCCTCATCAGCTAAATGAAATACCACTTTAATAACGCAGTTAACATCGAACATTAGTTGCATTCACAGTTATTCTTCAAAAAAAAGAGTAGTCTAACCTATTTCTCTTATAGCCCTTATTCTCCTTATAGTCTGAGGACACATCACTGCAATGTAATAATGTGACAAAAGTATTTCTTATACATACCACATGAAAAACACTGATGCTACTCAGCTCCAAGGAGGTCAAATCAATCCACCTGAAGCTTCTTTCTATTATAAACTATATTTCCATATACTATATCTGTCAGCTGCAGAAAAAACAGACCAGCCTGGCAAATGGTAGCTGGACAGATGAGAGGATGAGGGAAAGGGAGAGAGAGAGAGAGAGAGAGAGGTGGAGGGACATGTTCAGATGTACAAAGACAGGAGGTAGAGGAGAGAAAGGATGATGGGCTTTGTAGATATTTGTAGACGGGAAAATCCTTCTACAAATCAAACGAGAGTCTCCAGAGCTCATAACAAACTCTTATGAAATTAATGTGATATTGTAGCTTTTCAACTGCCTAATAACACAAATATCTGAACAGCCAATCACATGACAGCAAGTCAATGCATTTAGGTATGTAAGCATGGCCAAGATGGCCTGCTGAGGTTCAAACTGAGCAACATAATGGGGAAGAAAGGTGATTTAAGTGACTTTGAACATGGCATAATTGTTGGTGCCAGAAGGAGTAGCTGCTGATTTACTGGGGTTTTCAGAGAATAATAGAAAATATATAGTGAATGGCAGTGGGTAAAAATGCCTTGTTGATATCAGAGGTCAGAGAAGCATGGCCAGACTGCTTTAAGCTAAATGGAAGGCAACAGTAACTCAAATAACCACTCTTTACAACAGAGGTACACAGAAGAGCATTTCTGAAAGCACAACACTTTGAACTTTGAAGCAGATGGGCTGCAGGAGCAGACGCCCTCTCCGGGTGCCACTTCAGGCAGCTAATAACAGGAAACCGAGGCTAGAATTCACACGGGCTCATCAGAATGGGACAATATTAGATTGGAGAGACATTGCCTGCTCTGATGACTCTCAATTTCTGCTGCAATATTTGGATGGTAGTGTCAAAACTAGGCAAAAACAACATAAAAGCACGGATTGAGCCTGCCTTATATGAATGTTGCAAGAGGACACTGTGCACAGGTCAGATTATTAAACTAATGGCCAGTGCTGGCATTGATGATAAAGCTAAAGTCACTGTGATGTAATACGGGGAAGAGAGAATAGAAATGGACACTTCATACATTTGACGTCACACCCGTCACTCTTTTTCATTTCCTTTTATGAGTCAAAGAAAAAAGAAAAAAATCATCAGAGACAAGTATTTTCAGCAAGAGGCTCTAAGTTTAAAATAAGACCAACGGATGTTGTTTTTTCCACCTTTTTTTAATGAGTAGTCCTTTTTTATTGAATTAGTTATGAAATGTAACCTTCAAAGATTTGAGTAGGTGGCAGGGAAACTTTACAACCAAGTGTTTCCAATTACAGAAATAAAAATATGCAAATTCACTCGTAGCTTTGAAAGTAAAAAGTCACAACACATCAAACTTGAAAAGAAAACAGAGAGAAGGGGGGTCGAGAAGCTGAAGATTATGTTGCACGTCTCTCCTTGTTTCCTTTGATCTGCAAAAAACCTATTGCTCTAGTTACACTGCAGTCAAACCCAACACACAAGTAAACACCCAGAATGCGGAGCGATGTGTATTCAAGATTAGTAGATATAACGAGAACAAGCCCACTAATGCATGAAGAGCACAGCTTTTGCATACTTTAAAGGCAAAGGTGCATAAAGACATGTGTACATGCATGCTTAAACTGTGCTGTATATCTCAGGAGAGTGAGTAGAACTCGTTGATACATACACAACCATAAACCCTCTACTTACACATTTAAATTGCAGTAAAGATCAATGAACAAATTGAAGTTATTCACTAACAGCTTGATTTAAACATTATCTGTAAGCAAAGCATTTCAAGCTATCTAACTTATACAATGTTTGTTCTGATAAAATGAATAACAGTTATATGGTTATATAAACTATTTGTCAGTCAGGATTTAGGTCACTGAATAGTATACCCTCAGCCATTAGTGAACAAATTACACTGGCTTGGTTTGGATGATTATGCTCTGGGCTTGTGCGTATTTTTCTCACTGAACTAATCTGCTCTCACATCAGTGTCCCCTGCTTGGTATTCATAAGTGACAAACAATGGTATTACTCTAAAACACAAGAATAATATACTGACTTTGATTATAGTCAGCTTTCTGTCTGCATTTGTTTTTCAGAACTGCAACTTCAGAGCGCTCCCGAAAGATAGACTGTATAAAATGGACTTGTTTCTTGCTATGGCCGTCTGGCTTGGAGCCTTTCTGTGTGGAGTTTGCATGTTCTCCTCAGGCTTACCCTCGAGGTAATCCAGCTTCATATTTCAAAGACATGCATGTTGTTAGGTTAATTGGGGATCTAAATTTTTACTAGGCATAAAAGTAGCACGAGTGGCAATCTGTCACTATGTGTTAGCCCTGTTGTTAGTCTGGTGATCTGTCCAGGGTGTAGCGCATCCACGTCTATGACAGCTGCCACACGCTCAAGTGTCCCCTGTGACCCACAAATGGATAAGTGGAAGAAAATAAATGGTTGGATGGATGATCACAAAGTAAAACATTCACTAGAGCAGGACTGATAACGTTAGGCATGATTAGAGTTCTTACATTCTCTGTCAGATCCACTTCTTGTGCCTCTCTAGCATCTTATCCAAGTATAGTATTTTCTATGTAAAAAAAAAACAAAAACAAGTTTGTGATGGTAAAATGCCAAACCTGAAGCTCAAGACAGGTGACACCAAGGTGGCTATTTCCACTTTCTTTAAATAGTCTTTCTACTAAGCGCTTCTAATATTACAAGCCAAAAAATTGTATGTTATGAGTTGGTACCACTCCTGTAATTAGGGATGGGTATCGAAACCTGGTTCTTGTTGAGAACCGGTTCCCACTGTTTCAATTCCTTGGAATTGTTTGCCATTTTTTGCAAATGATTCCCTTATCGATTCCAGTCGCCCTGAATGACGTCACCACGTTGCGGAGCGTTGCTTACCTGACAGGAAACATGGTGGCTCAAATGCTCAAAAATTTGATTATACTTTACGAGAACGGATGACAACAGGGCAACTTGCAATACTTCATTTAAGGGAGGAAACACTACGAATATGCAAAAGCTCACAAAACACGCGATGACCTTAAATGAATGTCATGTTTTTAATTCCGCTCCGGATTCGTGAATCTCAACCCAGCAGCAGCAGTAACGTTTGCACGTCCTCTCCCGTTAATGCGGCAGGTATATAATCAACTAACAGTGCATATTATGTTAGCGCGATCTGCCTTATTACAAAACCTGCCATTACTGTGCATTTAGGTGACCATGATGAGAGAGACAGACAGAGTCTGGCTGGCTCAGATGCTGGCAGTTCTCGCTGCAGTCTACCGGTCGCGTCTCCTTTCAGGCCAGGATAGACGAATGTCACCGAGCAGTGACTAAGTTTGTGGTCAAAGGCTTGCACAGCAGATGCTCCGATTTTCGGTAAGTGAATGTGTTTAATTGTAGGCAGAGACATTACTGGATATTCTTGTGTAATTGTTACAGAATAATTTATGTTATACTTTGTTATTGCTACAGAAGAATATTTATGTTATTATTTTACATTTACAATTTTTTTTCCTGAGGACCCTGTGACACCCCATTGAAGAGCCGTAGGCTGGATCTCTTAAGAGCTCACTGTTGGGTTTGTAAGACCATGTTACTCCTAAATTTCTATCTTGTTCAAAGAGAAGATATAAAACAAAGTTTTAAGCTAATCGACCTTAGTGTTCTCCTTTTTTAAAAAGAATCGATAAGAGAATCGATAAAGAATCGAATCGTTAAACAGAATCGAAAATGGAATCGGAATCGTGAAAATCTTATCAATACCCATCCCTACCTGTAATGTTAGCTGGTGGAAAAGTGCAGGTGGTTAGGCGTTTGCAGAGAAGAGAAAAAAAGACAAAATAGTGCATGGTGGTTCTCTGGGCAAAACCACAGCGAATGCCATTTCTGTCAGCTTAAAGCAGGAAACTGAGACTACACTTCACTACACTACACAAAAGTATTGCTTGATCTAATGAGTCTTATCTTCTGGTGTCACGTTCAGGATATTAGGGTGAAAATTTGTTGTAAACAACATGGAAGCATAGTGTATATAACAACATAGCTCTGTGAGTGTGTATTTATGAATCATTTAATACCGTTCAGTTAAATCATGAGTATTACATTTGTTAGATTTCTGAGTTTGCTGAGGTTAATCCAATATTCTCTCACAGTTTCCTCCAGACAGTAATAGCTGAACCGTTAGTTAGCATCTATCCATCTGTATGTTTTCTCATGTGTTTTAATTTCAGTTCAGATGAAAACAAATAAATAAAGTGAAGACTGAAAATATCCCAGGAGCAATTAATATTTAACTAACATATATACTGTCAGTTCTGCTCTGGGAGTTCTGCTGAAAGGGGCTCACAAAGATTCCCTCCATATATATCTCTTCTTTCTTTTTCACATGAATTGGATTGGATGCACATTGAGCCAGACAAAGATCAGCACTACCTGATAACACTGCAAGGGAATGAAACTGAGATAATAAGAACTCTATCCTGAAACCTTATTGAACAATGCTCCCTTTTCGCTTTCACTCTCTAGTTCTCTACACTTGATTTCTTTCCTTGGCTATTAAGCACTGTTTTGTTTTTTAGCTTTCTAATTGATAACGTTTGTGTTCCTATCATCCCCATGATTTAGATAGATCTTGTCAAGTGCATTGTGTTCTCACTTCATTTGCTTAAATGATATTCTTTGCATGCATGATCTAGTAAATGTTTGCTTATAACTTCATCCCCATTAGAGTCACATAGTTAAATTCTCATGCAAGTTTAAAGCCTGCCTACACAACAAAGTCCTCTGAGTCTTGGTGGCCTATTTACAGCAAACAAAACTTAAAAAAAAAAAAATCACAGGTCTATTATTTAACACGGCGTCTGCATCAGGAAGGAAGATGTTACCCATAACACAAACTGAAAACTCAAACAAAAAGAAGAAAATAAAAGTGCTGGGGAAACTGAAATTAAGGGCAGGGGTATTAGAATGTATAGTACACAATGGCATTTTTTGTAGGAACATTCATCATATTTAAAATTTTAATATTTTAATATCCACTCCAAAAATAGCATTTTATTTAATTATTTGTTCATATTTTTTATTGCACCAGCTGGGCTGGAAAAGAAAATCTCTGGATAGTAAAGTTTAATTCAGGCTGTGCTGAGGAGTTTGCAATTGTGGTGGTCTGCCACATTGTTCTTTAGTTCTCTTCTTGTGTTTCTTAGTTTAATTTTCCTGGTCACTTCCTGTATCGGCTAGCTGAATGAGGAGAATTGTCCCTTTATCTCTTTGTCATTACGTGAGTTTTGCTGGACCACTGCTGGACGACCTCCCATAACACTGAATACACTTTGCGCCATCTTTCAGTTTGACTTAAGTTTGACTTTTGTCTGCCTTACCTGCTGATTCTAGAGTGGATTTTGGTTCTTTTTATGTCTAAAGTAATTTAAAAAATAATAATGGCAACCTTAGCTTCTTTATGGCGTACAACGTTACAACTCCTGTCTGGATTAAACACATGCAATAAAAAAAAACAACAACAAAAAACTGGGATGTCTTTATGTCATCATTGTAATCTGCTCCTTCATCAGGGCTTTGAACAAAAAAAGAAAACAAAAAGACAGCATCGGGAGACAAAAAAAGTTCAAATTTACACACCAGCGCTATCACAGAGGCTGAAGATAAGAGCCAGTGCAAAGCACAGCAAAACAAAACAGCAGAGATGAGAGCTGCAATCCCTCGAGGGGATATCAGTGCATGAAAAGAAACAAGTAATGCCAAAGATTTAAATTACAACGGCTGCAATTTAGGGACACACAAGTGAAAGGGTGAAGAGAAAAAAAAACATAATTCAGTTAAAACATTGCATTAAAGTTACTCTTTGACTTGAAAATGCAACATTTGAACCCCAGACTGATACAGGAGAATATTACAAGATGTTTTCCTTAATATTTCTCATTTTTATGTGGTAACTTTCTTTGCAAGGTTCCTCAACTGATAAGTTACAGTTTACATTTAATTTGATAGATAAGACAAACCAGCCTCTGGATTTTTACATCGCTCGTCACCAGTGTTGGGACTAACGCGTTATTAAGTAACGCGTTACAGTAACTACGTTATTATTGTGGTAACGAGCACGGTAACTAGTTATTATGCCAAAATCAGGAACGCGTTACTCGTTACTGGGATTTAGATAGGGTCGTTACTCGTTACTTCGTGTGGTGGCTATCGCGGAGCTTCCACAGATTCAGTAACATTAGCAAGTGGTGGAGGCAGCAGGTGGATGAAGGAAAAGGGACGCAGAAGGAAAAGAGACCCGAGGCGGCCGCCGGTCCAAGTGTGAACTGAACTTCAGGTAAGAAGTTATGACCTGCAGTCTCTCTGGGTCAGATATGAACCAAGTTTAGGTGGAGTTTATTTTCGTTATTCTGACTTTTTCCGTACTGCGTGCTAGCTAGCATGACGGAGTTTCTATACAGCTGGGTGGGTGCTATGAAGTTAATGATGTTGAACCTTATTTTGTTCATAAGTTATTAGAGTTGCCAACTGTCCCGTCTGGTATTCAGAGAAAATATTACGCGTTTCTTATTGAGGTGAAAAGGAACAGTTTGTCCCGTAATTCAGCTACAATGAAAAAGGCACAAAGCTGGAGTTATTCTGTGTCTTTGCTGCACAGCTGCCTCTTCTTCTCTCATTATCTCTCCTCTCTCTCCTGTTTCTACTTCAATCATGAAACTGATCAATGATCAGCTGATCGGCTCTCTTGTTTGTTTATCGCTCACTTTGCGCCAGAAAGAGGAAACCAGCAGATGTCGCGCTAAACAACAGCAGCACGTTTAAGCTTGATCGGCTGTTGTTAGAATTTATTTAATATTAATTTCTAGTATCAGCTGATGTTTGCTGGAGCCACAGCTGCAAAAAAAAAAGCTGCTGGTCATGATATGGTTTGGTTATCTGGTGAGAGGGAAACATGAAGATGAAACCAGGAGATGTCCTTACTGGATCATCAGAGCTGAGCAGGTGATGGAGAAACAGGTTTACCTTTTAGGTGACATGAATGAGTTGAAGTTATGAACTGTTTCTGAGAGACAAATAACACCAGGATCCTTTTTTAGGTAGCTGACAGCTGGTAACTGTGCAGGTGCGGATCTAGCAAAGTGTGGCCAAGGGGGCATGTAGGGCATTAACAGGGAATGGGGGGCACAAAGAAATACTTTTCTTTCTTATTCTCATTTAAAATGTCTAGCTTTTAAAAAATAATTATCTGAATCTTACAACAAACGATTGATAGATTGATGCATATA
Organism: Copadichromis virginalis; assembly: GCF_057382275.1. NCBI lineage: Eukaryota > Metazoa > Chordata > Actinopteri > Cichliformes > Cichlidae > Copadichromis > Copadichromis virginalis. The sequence continues at coordinate 12,886,042 of NC_140632.1, forward strand.
TACCATCAAAACAGTGTACATCACTGTCACAACAGTGTTTGTTTTCATTCAAAGGCTTTATGATTTTTCCTATAATGGTGGGCCAGTTTCTAGTCAAAATGCCCAGGCCAATTTTCTTTCCCAGTCCAGCCCTGTATGCAGCTCATCTGCAGTCTGGTGTTACCTACATCTTCCTATTCAGAAGGCAGAATTTCTGAGTTCTGAGTACAATCGAAAGCACTACGACTGCAGTTTTTGTGTTGGATGTAAAAGGCGCACATGACTCTGTGACGTAGGCTAGAATCATGGCAGCAGTCAATGACGGTCCAGGCGTGGGATTTCTCTCGTGGAAATATGCACGTTATCATATCCTTTCTATTGGTAGGTGGCACAGTGCACTTGTGGCAAGTAAGCAAGCTAGAAGACTGGCAAAGTTATGGAAGAAACACATTAACAAGAGAATTCTGAGTAAAACCAAAGTTACTTTCCCTAGTAACTAGTTACTTTGAAAGTAACGAGTAACTTGAAGTAACTGAGTTACTTTTGAGAGAAGTAACTAGTAATGTAACTAAGTTACTATTTTAAAGTAACTTACCCAACACTGCTCGTCACTAATCTTTTAACAAAGTGGGACTTTGGCAACTTTATCTGTGATTGCAGTGTGGCGGCAGTGTTCTCATTCATTGATCTGAAGGTTTTTGCTGACAACAGTGTACAATTGCAAGTTTACAGTGTGTGTGTGCCAGAACAGTGCATCTGGCAGTATCTAACACCTAAAATAAGTCAGAAATGCCATGTTAGTTTGAGGTAAAAATACAGTAAAGTTGCTGTAACCAACACGTGTGTTTTAAATGGCTGGGATCACAAGAAAAATGTTTTACACTTTATTTTTAGCAGCACAGACCACATAATAATTAACAGAAATGACTGTGAGTCTAGAACATAAATCTCTAAATATACACTTTTCTGCTATCGCTCATTTTGAAATACATTGTCAGAATAAAGGGTTGTTTGAACTCTATGTGTGAGGGCTGACTGTGAGGTAGAGGCAGAATAAATTGTTCAGGAGGCTGACAGTCCAGTCCTTCCTTCACATCTGTGATCTAATGTGTCATATATAGAGTGCAGCCAACTAAAGAAAAAAATCAAACTAGAAAGACTTTATAAATAAACAAAAGAATAATAACACCTCTAACTGTTTAAAATCAACAGATTCTTTAACCCCCCCACCCCCCCACCCCCTCATGCTACACAGGGATTTCACTCTGTCTGCCTTGTTACTTGGTCAAAGACTGATATTATAAATGTACTTAAAAAAAAGTGCTAAATCATGAAGCGTCATTTTCCCCCTTGTAATAATTCCCTTGTTCATTCACTTTCCCATTTAAATTTCCATTTCATTAATAGAGGTAGTCACTTCAAATGACTGAAAACAAAAGGGGCACTCTCTGTGTCCGTGTGTGCCTAATTGAAACAATAAAAGAAGTAAATAGCCCTGACAGTGTTGCATGCAGTTAGATTAGCTAAGTGCCTCAGTTCTCCAGGGATGTCCTGACTGATACCAGCCATTTGTGTTGTGATGGAGCACAGCCACAGAGAAAATAACTTCATCTATTTGTAGGTGTTGCCTAAATTTATTTTGTGCTCTTATTAAATCATGCTCTTTGTTTCATAGCTTTTAGATTTTTTTTTATAATTGACCAGGATACAACAGGAAGGTTATGTAAGTAAAACTGATCCTGAAATTGATAAAGATTAAGACCTATAAGTAGACTTAATAATTCACCTTGTTATTAATAAAGCATTCATCGATTATTGTGCAACACAAGAGTGGAAAGTGCAGTTGGGTATGCTGTACTAGTGTAACTACAATCAGGTGAGAATTAGGGAGATGGCAGTTAGTTATACATCTAATCACGACTTAGAAAAAGCCTGATCAATCAACAGGACCAATGCAAGCACTCCTTTTAGGTTCCTACACAAATAAAGAAGGCAGAATACGATGATTATATGCATACTGAAGACCAGATTTTTGTATTAGCAGACATGTCTGCTCTAATGAATGTTTCCTCAGGGAGTCAGTGATGTTGTGAGCAGACAACAACACTGGCACACAGTATGAGGATAGATCACAGCTGTGTGACAACACGGCTGTCTTTAAGGATGCTGCAATTTACACTGGTGAAAATAAACCAAGTAGACCAGATAATAATAATAAAACACAAGTAAATTAACGCTTGCTTGAACAAATTACCTTTTGCTGCAGTGGGAATGAAGACAGGAGGGTGATGTTGTGCAAATGGTGCATGCATATTCAAACTACCTGGATAAACACAATGAAAATTTACAGCTATTTGCTTCTGTGGGGCAATACCAATAAATCTATGAATTTCAACATTATTTCAACAGGAAGAAAACACTCTGTTAGCCCTATGCACTAGGGTTCTGGTCTTTTATTTCCAGGTTTTGATGTCTGTAGATGTAGATCTCATTTTATTTTAGTTTATTTTCTCATGGTATTTTTTGTGATCTGTGCCTCATGCACTGCGTTGAGGCAGCAGTGACACTGGTCACTTATTCCATAACTTTCACATGGATGCATTTCAAGGATTCCTACTCTCACATGCACTGGGTCAGTTTTACTTTTTTAATATTCAGACTTATAAGGCACATTTTAACCAAAATCACAATCTTTTCCTTACCTTAACTAAACAACATGTAGTACATATATTTATCTAAATACCACAACGTAGTTTCTGGCGCCCGAAGAAAAAGTATAAAACAAGTCAAAACAAAGCAGAGGGGAAAAAAAGTTATTCACAATCTCTTAATAAAGTTACTCCACTGATCAAGCCAACCAGCATGCAATTTGTAGTTCTTTTACTAATCACAAGGTGTTTGGTCAAGTTACAGATAACAAAGTAAACCTCATGTGTATTGTGGAGACAGCTGGAGAATCAAATCTATCCTAAAATCTGCTCTGCTCCTTACTCGTGCTCTAAACAACACATTTGCTTAAATGAAACTCAGAGAACTTGATTTACTTTTAGAAATAACAAAACCCCTAAAAAGCTGGCTTATTGTTGTGTTGCAGATAGCATGCAGTGCTTTATGGGTGCTGCCATAAATCACCCTGCAGGCCCAGAGACTTTGCAGAGAGATAGGAAGAGGTGGCAGCAGTACTGTACCAACTTAAGGGGACGAAGAGGAAGTCATATACCTTCACTATCCAATTTGTCATTTACAGAAGTGCTGGAAAGATGTAAAGATGAAATTCCATCCCCACTGAACACCGACCCCCGTGTACGAGGCACACATGACCTTTAGGCTACAGCTGATATAACAGAAATAGGCACCAGTGGGTTGAGCGCTGTGCAGGATCATGTTTGTTCTTCCACAATTAAGCTCAGAACAGGAAACTGAATTCCTGCTTTTTAAATGTAACTCACATTAGAATGTGCTGCATTTAAAGTCTCAATCTAGCAGCAGCTAATAAAAATCCTTTTAAGTTCGGAAATGCTAATAATTAATACCTGGGAAGGACAACTAACAATTACTGAGGTGTGTGAGATGTGAAATATTTGCCCTAAAATGGGTTAAAGTTACTATGGTCCACTCTCCACCATGACCTGGTCCACGCTAGTCCTCAACAGGAGTTGCAACCCCTGATTAAAAATGACAAACATAGAGCTATAAACTTAAAAACTTAAAAAAATAAAAATAAAAATCGAGGATCATTATTAGAGCTTAACTGCTAATGACATTCTCCATCTCCTCCTCCTAATCCCCCTCCACTCTCCAGGAATGAGAGGCTCATTCCAGGTTATCATCTCCTGCACATCCACACTTCATTACCACAGTAAGGACAATTAACAGCGGCTTTGGAGCATCAGAATTCAAGACACAGTGAAATATCTTTGGGAATTTTAATTCTGAAAACATCTCAACCATAGAGAAACTTAGCAGCCGGTAACTCAGGAACTAATAGGATTGGATGAGAAGTGGCACGGCTATTAAAAATCCTCCTACAATCCTGCCACACTATTTTGCAGCAGTTTAGAGCTGAACTTTTTGTCTGGGCTTTCTCAGGAACTCATTCACCTTTTCTCCCCCCAAGACAAAATGCCTTTCGACACCTCGTTACAAGGTCTGACTGACAGCTTGTAGCAACCTCAGCAACGAAACAAGAAGGCCGGTTCACCTGAAGCGTGTGTAGCAAAAAAACAATTTGATCACAAATTTCTTCGCGCTTCTACTAAATTCTTTTACACTATTTTTCTACAGCAGTATTTTCATTTCTGTTTTCTGAGCAATATCCAAAGTCTTCCTTTCTTATGTAACACTCATGGGATGCTCTATAACTTCTATCTAACTCTTCTCATTGTCCTCAGGCTGGAAACCCTGTTTCCAAGGAATTTGATACTGTAACACAATGTAAACGTAGGTGTTCAGTATTAACAGACAAATACTTGAGCACAACAGCAAGCTACACACAAACTTTTTATACATGCCCATTCAATACACAGCACAAAGATGGGTTTAGGGGTTTGGCTGTGTTGATAGTTTCAGTGGAAATCAATACAACCCACAGATTATTTCACATGCTATTCAGCGAAAACGCAACAGTAGAACTGCAGAGGAAGAGGATGACAAAAGAGAAAAAGCCTTGGCAGAACATGCTCTTAGAGCTTTCTATGCTAAATATATCTGATGTTGTATGGCTTGCGTTTACTTGTCTATAGGAATTGATTATATTGTTAGGAATGACATTATTGATTCTGCTTATACAGTAGATGAGGATCTTTATATTTTTTCTTAAAACAGGCATACATACATTTTCAGTGTGTGTGTGTGTGTGTGTCAGGTAAGCAAACGGTTTTCAGGAAAAAGATGCCAGCATGGATTAAAAAAATGGAAACGTTTGTATACACATGGATCCTGTGACCCAACATAACTATTACTATTATACAACAGCAATATGTGGAGATTCAACTTCATGATACTCATACATTTTCCCATATAGTGGACGCTGCACTCTACTCTTGTGTAATCAATGAAATTAAACACTTCTTGCCTGGTGTCTTAAGATTACTTTTGTCTGTTATCAGACAGTGAAGAGGAAGACAGGAAATGGGGCATGACATATAACACCAGTAGAAGATGGTAATTTAACAAGAGATATTGCAGTTATGTAGGAGGAACTATAACAATTCAACTAAAGCACTCAATAAAAGATACTTCTAGCTTCCATGTTGGCTTCTCGTTCATAACCTACTGCATTTTTACCGCATTACCGTTTATCCGACACTGCAAACTTCTTATAGAGCTACAAAGCTTTACTCTGTGCCAAATATGCAAAACAACTTCTAACGTCTTTCAGTCTGGAGTCTCTGGACAGCAATTAGGTCATTTATGTTAAAAAGAGCTGCCTAGCACTACTGAGAATCTAAAGAATCCAGCAACTGTTGTTCTTCACTGCTCTGGTATTAAATTGAGTAAATTTATGTCTTTTCTACACGGGACCAAAGGTTGTTCCTTTTGGCTTTACAGTTATGTAACTGTCCCGAGGGGTTAAGCTGCTAGTTCTGCCTCGAATACTTTGCTTATTTCATTGAAACTTTGCAAAAACAATAACAATAGTCAAGTCTACACCATAGACTGATGATCAACTGATCACTTATAACAGCTCGTTTGTGGAACAATAAAGTCTTTATTAAAAAACAGACTTCCTGTTTATTTCTCTCTGTAATCATAACAGATGTTGCATGAACTAGTCAGTAATTCTCACCCACGTGTGAGTCAGTAGTGCTGTTACTGGAACTGACTTCTTAAAAAGTGAATCATGTAATTAAAACAATATATCTTGTTTGGGAAGCCAACACATTAATCTTGAAAGGCAAATTAAGAGTAGTTGATTTGTAATGTGCTATGTTCTAATGTAGAGATGGTTTTATGTTTGACTTACTTTCTGAAGGTTGGTATGGATCCATGTAAAGATCGTCCAGGGGACGTCCCTGACCCGTGGCTTTGTCCTGACAGCAAGCTATCTGTTTCAAAGGAAAACGTCCCATCACGGTCGTCAGGAACATCCAAGAAGTCCCCGTCACTCCACACTCCAACCATGCCATCCATCGGCTGGTACCTGATCTCTATGGTAACATTGGTCTGGAAATGAAATAGTGAATGAATGAAAATGAGCTTACTTGAAACGGCGTTACGAAGCTTCAAAGTATTTGGATAAAATCATAGTAAATCTTTCAGAAGCAAAGACGTACAGCTTATCTTTAAATGACTTCAAGTACTTAATCTGGTCATTTAATTTGAAGCATTATCTAATATCTAAAATCTCTCTTCAGTTTTAATGGTTAGAAGTTAGGTCTGAAAAACACTTTTTTTTAACTTTTCCCCAAAATAAAGTTTAAAACATCTTTAAACAGTGTCCTCTCCAGAAACTTATACTTCTACTATAAACTCTACTGTTCTCCACAGATTGACATTTTTATAGTATCTTTTAAATGCGTCTTTGTTTCCTCTGATATGAGACTTCATTTGCTAAGGAAATCTCAGTCTTCTCTCAGCTGTTGTAGGGACTTAATTATGCCTTTGTCAAAATCAGATATAATCACTTGTGATACCTCTAACTGAGAAACAGTCAAAAGACATTTTGCCCTTGCTACATATATAATTTTTATTTGCTAGAATGGCAGTGTATCCAGACATTAGAACATACTCACATAGCCATCAATATCATATCACTGTATGCTGTTAAAGCTTGAGAAACAGCAAGTTACCTGCAGATGCTGTAAAGTTATTTTAATCTAACATATTCTTCGGCACAGGAAGAATGCCTACAGCGTCAACTACCACATGAATTAAAAAACTTAAGCTGGGATTGTACAGTTTTCCAAGACCAACATGTTAGCTTAAGATGTGTGCTAAAGTGTCAGAAGACTGCATTTATGCCAACTTGAGAATGTCAATAAACGGAGTGAGTCCCTTTCAACTCCTGTATTTAAATCCACAACTCTGAAGCAGAAACTGTCTTTTAAAAAAAACAAACAAACAGATTTTGGACCCATTAGCAAATTTAACACACTCATTTATATATGTCATTATTAGTTGTGAGGCAGCTTTGACTGACAGGGTGCACCAACCACTGAGCCATGAGTGAGTCTTTATATGTTACAACCAACACACAAGTCAAACTGAGCTTGTAGTTCACTGAAATAAACAACAACAACAACAACAAAACAATAGACAACACAGTAATACATAGTCTTGGCATGTCTATATCAGTTTAATTGTGTAGAAAAAGCTCTTGATAGTAGAAACAAACTTGACAGGACAATAAATGATGTCTTCTGCTTGGTATTTGTTGGGGGAAGTCAGACTGACACTAACTGCTTGTTTAATCCAGGTCAGAAACATGGGTGACACTTTAGTGTGTCTTTAGTGCCTTCTTGGGAGTCTTGCTTGGACAAGTTTTAGCCTCCTAACAACGACCTGATCTTTTTTACAGAGCAGCCAATTTATTCCACTGACAAAGATGGATGAGGAAAAAAATGTACATGGGGCTCTCGGCTCCTTTCTCCTCCATTTCTCTCTGTGTCGCCAGCTCTTCCTTATATCCTCACAAGGCGATAGCTGTGGTCCGTGAGGAGTTCGATTTGTTTCTATGGCAACCACACCAGTGCAGGATTGTAAGTAAAAGTGTTGCTCTCAGGTTATGTCTGGCTTAGTTTTACCAGTTTTTTGGTACAAAATCACCATTCTCCTGTTTTCATGGGAAGCGACTTGCACATATGTCTGTGGATATGTGCATCAATGTGTGCAATGTGTGTAAACCCTGAAGCTCTCCCATGCTGCGTGTCATCATCTCAGAAGCATCACATCAGTGCTCCCGGTTCCAGGAACACCATTCTGCACACTGGGGTGGTTTGAAAGCTCATATGGTTGGCTTCTCTCTCACACACTCAATTGTGCTGCCCTCATTTCCATATACATATTCACTCTTACATTATGCATTCGCTGCTAAATCAGCCTCACTCTCAACCTCACCACTGAACTGCTCTCGGTTGAGCGGTTTTAAATAAAATTTCCAATCAATAGTAAATATCTGGATTCATGTTAAATGCAAATGTGCTGATGTTGCTACGACACACTTGTATTTCCATCAGATCCTCGTTGATGTGAGGGTCCTTAATGCTTGTGCCTTTATAGGCCAAGTGATGACTGTTACATTGCTTATTGTCAGCAGTGCAGGTGGAATTCAAGATTGATTTCTCCATTTAATGGTCCCCTATTTGCTTGTGAATGCATTTTGGAAGCTAATACAATCCCTTTCAATTCTAATGACGTATGGTAAGTTGTATAATTTACAAAACTAGAAGTTCGATTTAGGCTCAGTTTTAACCTCTGCTGTGTTCATCAGGTTCTTTCAACTACCTAACTAAAGGTAATGTAACCATGGAGTAAAGGCATGTTTTCATGACTGTGATATTCAATAAGTCTATTTTAGATTAGACTCATTTTGACACATTTTGGGCACTTTGGAGTCTCTGCTTGAATTTAAAATAAAGATATTTGAAAGTTCGCAGCAAATGTTGCTGATCTTTTCAGTGAGGCTAAACATGGAGCCTATCCTAGTTAGTTACTGCCTGTGTTACTTTCTGGTGACCAGAGATGGGCAGTAACGCGTTACTTGTAACGCGTTACTGTAATCTGATTACTTTTTTCAAGTAACGAGTAAAGTAAGGGATTACTATTGCAAAAACGGTAATTAGATTACGCTACTTTCCCGTAGTAACTCTGCGTTACTGCGTTACTAAAACCGTGATTTTTTTGCAAGAATGTCTCATGACAGTGACGTAAGCGAGTGCGCCCTTAGTGACAACAGCTGTGTGCAGATCAACAATGGATCACATATCGATTGTGGGAGAGAGTATGAGCGTGCAGCGTTTAAAGCAGGGGTGTCAAACTCAAATACACAGTGGGCCAAAATTCAAAACTGGAACAAAGTCGCGGGCTAACGTTAATATTTATTGAAAAAAGAAATCTTCCTCCAGATATAAGAATGAATCTTTTCTTATGGACTCAAATAAGTTTTGCTGAAAAACTGAATATGGAACAAGCAAAGCTTAATACTAAACTATATATATATATTAGCTGTATAATACCAGTAGGCCAGCTCTAATAGTAATTTGGTGTGGCTTTGCGGGCCAAATGTAATTAGGCTGCGGGCCAAATTTGGCCCGCGGGCCAGAGTTTGACACCTATGGTTTAAAGCGTGGAAGTACTGACCTTACTTTGAGTTTGATTCCATAAAAAGTGACAAAAACATTAGCGTCCATCGTGCGTGGGAAGAAAACTTCTTTTTACAGCGAAAAAAACCCCTAAACTTCCAAGCAAGCACCGAGTGCGCAACGACGTAATGGGAAACTCACAGAGAAAAGGATTCTTCCACTGACCGCTGCCGCACACCTGCACCAGGGTAAACCTCCGCCTACTCCACTCCTGCTTTGCAGGTGAAAATAGAGCAACAGGACCGCTAGTCTTTGACTTTATTTATTTTCTGCTGTGTTTTACTTGCATCTATTTGAAAGACTGAGTGTAAACACAAAAAATATTTTATTTTATGTGCTGGAATGTGCAGAAAATAGGTTTAAATGTTAAACTAATTTATTCAAGTCAGAGAATGTTGCATATAATTAAATTTTTTGCTTGATGCATAAAGTTAAAAGATTAAAACTGATAAAACAAGTTAAAAAAGGGACTTTTCCATTTGATTATATTTTGTATGATGGATTATGTAGAAAAAGTAGAATTGGGCTGAAAGATCTATCGCTTTATCACCTCTTCAGGTTGTAAATCGTGTTTTTAAAAAGTAACTAAGTAATTAATTACTTTTGAAAATAAGTAATCAGTAAAGTAACGGGATTATTTTTGGGGGGAAGTATTCAGTAATTAGTTACTGATTACTTTTTTCAAGTAACTTGACCAACACTGCTGGTGACTAGGAAAAATCTAAACAATATGTAAACTCAACAGTAGCATGTGATCAGTTCATAAAGCAAAGACATCTATAACATCTTTGTGGGAATAATATTTACCTATTTTATGGCAAAATGCTATACTTTCAGCAACAAATTGCTAATTTTGCCATTTGTTGCTTGTTGGGTAACATGTTGTACGTTTATCCAAGCCCTTTTTTTTATTTTCTCAAAACTGTCCTTGTTACCACTGAAAAAGATGTCACTGGTTTAGTAGGATCATTAGAGAGCAAGCCGACTTCTATCCACAATTTTTTTCAATCCAAATTAAGAAAAAATAACCAGATTTTAATGTTTCCTGGTGATTGATGGACCTCTGTTCATCTTTACTTCTGAGATACTCTCCAAGATGCTTTTCTTATACTTAAACATGCCACTGACCTGTTGTCTAATTAGCTGCAAAATGTTCCTCGAGCTGAACTTACTTTTCCTTTTGTTGCCCTGTTACTCAATGTTTTGCTGCCGATCACTTCAAAACAGCTTTGATTTTTTTCTGTTATTTTCTTATTTTAAACATTTGATATGTTATCTGTGTTGTCTTGTCGATAAAATATGGGTTTATGAATGAATCCCAACATAAACTGAAATAAAGCTACAGAAGGCCCAACATTAAAGGTTTCAAATTAGATGGTGCAGTCACATGAAAATGCTGTCTAAATATTTTGATTGGCTCACATTGATTTATGTCTGTAGATTGTTCTAATGTGAGAGTTTACCTTTATTGACGTGTTGTTATCATCAGTGAGTGTGTCAGTCAGCTCTAGATGTCCCTCTTCAGCCACTTTCTGAAGCACCATACAGAAAGTCCCAATGAGTCTGTAGGAAAAGAGCAACAAAGAGCCATGCATTGTAAACAGAAATCAATAGAATCAATAATGGCATTGTGTCACTTGTCTTTTGTTCCTCCTCTGCTGCCCATCTGTTTATCTTTGTTTTACATGCTGCAATAGAGCGCTCGCATCACTGCATTTGGAAAAAAAAACACATGCAAACATACATGTCCTAGTTTAAACCTTTAAAGTTTGCACCCCCCCCCCCCCCTTTTTAAGGCTTTGCTTGTTTAAGCAATACAATGACCAAGCCAAATTTATTGTGTACAACATAATTTCTTTCTTATAAAAGTGTGCTAAACTACCTCACCAGGAGTGTAGAGCTGTGAACTCACATTATGAAAACAAAAATATGACAAAAGAAGCTGTGAATTGCTGAATGGGAAAAAAAAAACCCTACATATATATTTATAATATGTTAACATGTCTCTGTCTTTGTTATTAAAAAAACATTTCGCAGTTTAAAATTTGATTTGTCATCTTGTTCCATATTTCATTAAATACATGGGATTTTAATAATTAACAAATCCCTTAGCGGTTTCATTAAATTTTACACAACATCTCCTCTTTTTTTGGATGTAAGCAGCAGTGAACTGAGCTGTTTTGGCCACTGCAGGTGTCTAATTTGATCCATATCACTTTGGCACTCTTTCTACTTCTGTTGGACATTTGCGGTGACAGACAGTGAAAAAGTACTTCACTACCTTTGTCACCAGCTCACTCTGCCATATGCTGCATCTCAAACGAAGTAATTAGTGCCCCAACCCCCCGGTTAGTTTGGAAGTGCATCTTGTGAAATGATTTTTGCTTCTGCTGTGATAACTAATTTTCCTAGCAGATAAGCAATAGGAATTAAGTTTTACTGCCTATTTTAAAATACTTAGACATTTTTCATGCTTAATATCAAACAGTTAACACAAAAATGTTCCACACTGGTCAAAACTACTCTGTAAATTAAACATCTATCCATCTACTATTTATTCTACCTATAAATTATGTCCAAACGAGCTACAGCTAAAAGATATTGCTGTAGCCATGATTGCATTAAATGTGGATTTTTACTATAAAGGCACTACAAAAAAAAGTGGAGGCTGCACATGCATCTTCAACCTAGCCACAAATCAGATTTACAGTCAGCACATTTTCAGAATAGGCAACAAAGTGAAAAAACAAAATGTGAAATATGGTCACATTTCCTCTTCTGTTCCTAAGTTATGGCATTTAATAATGTCCATGAAAGTGTGACATCACGGTGAAGTCTACCGTTGGTATTTTGGGCTTAAAATGTCATTTTATATTCTATCACGTCAGACATTGGTGTAGTAACTTGTGCTTTGAAGCTTAAATATTCATATTTGTGCAAACTGTGGAGAAACTACCTCGAGGCTTTCCTGAGATACTGTGTTCATAAAAATGGGATTGACAGACAGACTGATGATCCATCAACATAATGCTTTCAGGAGAGAATTTCATTTTATGTTATGGAACGTTTAGTAAACATACACCATACATTTTTTAATATAATGCGTTGCCTCCATCCAGAACCCCCTGAAGAATTACCAACATAATGGTACCTCCCTATTGCAAACTTTAGATCATAAGATGGATTTCTCCACTGCCCAAGGACACCTCATAAAATGTTACAGTGGGTAGAAACTCAGTACAGTGCCCATTCAGGTGGTCAATTAGAGCTGCTGAATAATTTAAAAAGTTTCCCTCATAAAAGTGTGTTGTTTGCAGAGCAGTCAGCCACACATGAAGAACCACATTGAGCCCAACCATATGGCATTTCTGCCATATACAGTGGTGACAAACAATGTTTACAGCTACACAAACACGTACCTCGGATAACTCACGGACCGAAAATAAAGCTGCATCTTATATTTCTACTGCATATGTGACATACAGGGTGATAAATATTCAAAGAGAGCATCAAAAGGAAGGAAAGGCATACACACAAACAGCAGCCTGGATATGAGCCCGTAGGGAGATACAATATCATAAAACGAAAGTGTGGAAACAATAGTTAACCAGCTGCCATGCACACACTTGCAAATACACATGCACACACAGAGGAAATCTGTAGGGATCGCAGCCAACAATGTGATCTTCCCAACAGGACTACTGAACCTGACAAGTCAGAATAGAGTGAAGGACTGCAGTACGCACAAACACACACATGTACACAAGGACACCTGCAATTCAACATACCCCCCCACCCCCCACCCCTCCCCCCGAATGCTATCTCAATAAATGAATGAGCTGCAACAAAAGCAGCAATCTGTCTGCTATTATTTTTTTCCCCCTTTCCTTAGATTAATCTCTCGCTCTTTCTATACCTTCTGTTTTCACTTTGTCTTTCCTCTGGAGTCAGTGGTGATGAATTCAAACTACAGTAGAAAGTGAGGCTACATTTGTCAGCAGAGCTTCGAAACTTAATAATGAGGTAAATTTAGACTTCCAGAACTTGACTTCTCTTTGAATTGCAGGTTAAAAAAAACCCCCAAAAACAGTATGTGCTTCCCCCGAGGCGCTGGCAGGTTCTGCCTTTGTGAAAGTGAGTATCTGCCAGGCTCCCCAATGCATAACTCCATGCACAACTCTACAGGCCTGACATGACTAAAGAAAAACGTCTGTGTGGATATAGATGGCTTTGTGCAGAAAACTTTTTTTCTTTTGAAGATGAATAGAAACTTCTGAGACTCTGAGCAATATTACTAATAACCCACTGCACTGTTTCCTTTACCAGACAGGGGTGATCAATATATCCAGTGCTACTTAAATGGTCTGTCATTTCCTTTCAACCCTTGTAGCACGTGTTGCAAGTGCTGAATAATTGAACTGAGCAAGGCCTATCATGTTCTGGCTCGCTTTTTTTTAGCACTTCAAAGGTGGCATTCATTATTGATTGAAGTCCTGCAAACAATTTACTTTCATCTGCTTCATGATTCAGCTCCCTTCCCTTTCAATTTGCATTAATTCTTCTTCTCTTTCTCAATTTAAGGTGTGACTATGGCAAAATGTCTGGCTCAGGTGTATTTGTGAAGAGGTGAGCTCAGCTTTGAAATGTAAAATATTTTTTCCAAGGCAGACAGAGGGTTCGCAAAGATGCTCTAATCCACTGCAGCGGCAGGTAGTGCAGCTGGAGGATAGTGTGAAATGGAAATGTTACAGCTGACAGGAGTGTGTGATTTGGCCCCCGTGATCTGCCAGATCTCTGCCAAGCACTCTGCTGCCACTAATACAAATATGAGCAGATTCACTGAATGCATCACTGAATTGCTCAAAGATGATCTATTGATTCATGGGGATGCAATCAATACACCCTGTCTCCTTTTCACACACGCAGATGAGCTTAATAGAATTTTTAACCGCAAATGATAGAAAAAGCTATTATGTCTTGCTTTATTGCCCATCAGCATGCCATTGCAATCTGAGTGTGGTCCTGCGGTTTAGCTCCTTTTACTGCTGTGATGCATATACATAAAGCACTCTTACAGCTTTGTAACAGACACATTCCATTGCAGGACAAAACAAAGAATTATATGTAAATGTGTTTGTTTTGACTGATTGTTTTATTTCAAACTATGCCAAAGGATAGAGAGGCGAAGTGGAAGAAAGAGAGAACATAAGGTTTGTAAAGATGCGTGTGGGGGTGCGGAGCATAGACAAAATCTGCCTATTATTGACACAATTTTCATTTTGCACTGAAACAAAAGCAAAAATGAAACCAGGTTTATCTGTTTAGCTGAAGACTCCTCAGTCACACAGGCTGATCAGCAACCCCTCGGTACAGTTGGCCACTAGGGAAATTGTATATTAGCCAACTGGTTTAAGAGTGGTTGCTAGAGATAACTGGCTATCACTGAGTGAAACTGGTCACAAGGAAAGTGTTGCACAAAATTCCTCCATCTGATTTTTTTGGTAGCTGGCAGATTGATACAATTGTGTGAAAAACAGCAGCTAGTCTACATTTAATTGCTAGCTAACTACCATGGAGCAAACTCAACAATGTGTGATGCAAACTGCAAATGGAGAATGTTTGTCTTCAAAATAAAAGTTGTCCCTTAATGCTGAAGTAGACGCCTTTCAAAATGCACAAGTTTTACTTTGAAGGTGAATTGCTTCTGTTTCCATTTTTCAGCTTTAGCATTCCATTTCACAGCAGCTGCCAGTAACTTCTTGCAACCACTCTCAATTGATCAGTGAATACTATTTTACATACCCTGAGGTACCCTTGAGCAAGGTACCGTCCCTACACACTGCTCCCCGGGCGCTGCACTGGTGGCTGCCCACTGCTTCACTGGGTGAATGGGTTAAATGCAGAAGAGTAATTTCCCTATGGGGACTAACACATACACATTATTATATATGTTGCTGGACAGGAAGGATCAATTGAAAGCACCTAAAAAATTACTTTTTTTGTCTTGCTTTTGGCTTTGTTTCCTCCTTGTTTGTCCTCCCCTATGTCCGTATACATAGTCCCTTTTCCTTTGTTTAGGTGTCTGTTATGTTCCTGAGCTTGGTCGCTTAGGTTATTCCTCGTGCATCTGGACCTTTTAGAATTCTGTTTATTGCTGATATTGAGTTCTCGCTTGCTTACTGTTAAGTCTGCCTCAGGCATCCTGCCTGTGGCTTCTATCTCAGTCTTACAATCTACGCGCTGAGACACCACCGACCTCAGGTTTAGAACACTGAATATGCTATCATATAACCTGTCACTGTTCAGTGCTCAATAACTCCCACACAGTATACCCCATGATGGGCCGAATATGAAAGCAAATCTCTCAGCCACATGAGAAAACAAATAAAACACGGTCTATATGTCACTACAGCAAAGAGGCCACTACACATCACTGCCCTTTCTTTGTGTTTTTGTAATGTGATCACATTTGTGGTGGTAGGGTGTATCACACTGGCCCTAAAGTGTGTTGGTACAAACAGTGATGAAGTAGATCAAATACCCTGGTAATTAAGTAGCCTGTGGACATGTGGAACAGGTGCAAGAACCACAAAAGCTGTGACTCACACTGAATTATTTACCTGTTTAAATGTGTGTCAGGTTATGCTTTTGTACTCAGTTTTTACATTTAAGAACTGCCTACTTATGGCAAAGTATACATTTTGCTTGGACTCAACCATCTCCAAATGTGCTTGAGCTGTTATGAAAAAGTAAGTCGATGAAAAAGTTTCATTAAAATAGAACAGTGTTTTTTTCCCACCCAAGAGAAACTCTGGCTCACATCAATTCTGCTTTTAAATTGAATTTAATGTATGTTTTTTAAAATGGATCTAGCAGTTTCTTTGTGTACAACTGTAAAAATTGCCTTCATTGCTTAAGGATCAATGATGCAGAATTAATATCCATCTGAAGTTATGAAAAAGCTTTCCATAGTTGGAAAAAACATCTGAAAAAATTATAACTCTATATGCAGTGTTAAGAATGAGAATCTTGCTGTGTCAGAGCAATGGCATGCTTGCACCTATATGAATTTGTTATATTTCTTTTTTGTAAACAAGACTCTCTATATACACAGCCAATACATTATATATTCAATATATAATATGCAGTCAATATACAGTCGTGCCTTGTTAATTGCTTAGATTCCTAACAAGTTGCCTGTAGTAACTACTTGCCAGGTGGTAGTAAAACCGTAAAAATTGCAATGCAAACCAGAACCAGGAAATGTTCACTTTCAGTGTAAAAAGCCATACCTTACCACTGCAATTGAGAGATTTCCTTTACTTTGAAGGCAAACTGTCACAGTTTATGTTTTTTTGTCACGCTTTTCTTTTTTCACTGTGGCTTGATGAGTAGCTGGGGAGTATTCGTAGGCAAGCCGAACCTTTGCCCACCAACAATGGGCAACCACAACAATCTGCTAGCAACCAAAGCAATCATGCGGTTTCTGCCAGCTGGTTAAGGAGTGCACATTTTTCCCCTATGATGGGTGATTGCTAGCTGGTTGAGAACCAGTATCTAGGCCTGTGTGACTAACAAAGATTAAAGTTAGATAGCAACAATTGGAATTGCATTCCGGCACCTTTAGTTAATGAGTAATTACATCTGATAGGCAGGTTATTGCATAATGTTGCTGAATGCGTGAATTTTTCATGCACTGCAACCTGGCATTCTTCCAGTGATGACATGGAGATAGTTGCTCACTAATACAAACATAATGGCATCCCACAGCCTGCTTACACCTTCAACGCATCCCTTTCTTCCCTGTGATGCATTTATGGTGCTGACCTAAAGTTATGTATGCTATACTTCAGCATTTAGCTATGAGGAGTGAGCATAAATTGAGTAGTGTTTTTTTTTAATTGCAAGATAATTTTAAATGAAACATTTTAAACAGTTCAACAAGCATCAGGAAACACACAAAATGTTTCTGTGTAGTTTATTACAAAATGTATCCATGAGCTAAATGTACAGTTGCTGAATTTCCTTAGGAGAGGGAAAAATGTTAATGTGTGACACTGATAGATGAAGCAGTATGTGACATTTTATAAACTGGAAGTTTAAATCTTACATTTAAAGTTGTCATGAATTTTGAATAAGTTATTAGACCTTTAAATAACGTGTTGCTAAATTATATTTTTGTGAAGCATTTTGCAAAAACAAATTTAAGTATGCTCATTTTGTGTTTTTCAAAGGTTGCATGAAAATATCAGTTTAGTATAGGCTACACTGATAGGTTTGCAGTGTTTAACTTAGTTGGCTAAATCAAAAAGTAGCAAAAGTAGCATCACAGGTCAGCTAATCTCTAAAGAGAGAAAATCTACTAGAGTTCACAAGCAAATTATCATCAAACTTATTTCTAAGTAATTTTTCCCCACTCTGCACTGCCACGCTTACAGCTTACAGCTCTTACAGCTCTTACAGCTCCCCAACCCAATAAATCATACTTTAATCCTGCTGACTAGGGCCTTATTCACCTGACTCCACATTCACAATAGTCACACATCCAGAATGGTGAAGTTATATCACATGGTCAGTAGTCATGTGTCTGCAAAACTATGCTACTTTGGTGCAGTGTTGCTTTTAGCAAAATGCTAATGTAGACATTGTTCTACTCACACTGGTGTTACTGCCCAGCCTAATACTGTTTTTCCTGTAAATTCTTAATCTGTTAGATTTTACATCTTTGCTAGGGAGCATATAATTACAGACCATTTTGAATAGGTGGCTTTGCGTAAGTAGCTAGCTTGATTAGCACGTTATGTATATCAGTTTTTCACTCTGAATTGGTAAGGCTAATTTTTGACAGAAAAATGACCAGAAAGATTAAAAAATATCAGCTGCTTCCCTATGGTGTCTTTTCGTACAACTAGCGTTAAAGGTGACTGAGAAGCCAAGGTGACTGCATTCTTAAGCTGTAGTGACTTGCTAATTGTAGGACAGTCACACTAAAGCAGGATTAGGCAAATAAAGTTCCCAAGGGGCCGCATACAGAAACAAACTGGGACTGTTGTGGATTTAATACTGAGGTGAACTGATATCAGCTTTTTGGTGCGGCCCTCCACAAACGTTTCAGATTCTCATGTTGCCATTTGGGAAAATTAACCGTCCACCCCTGCCCAAACCCTCCTAAACTCACTGACCCCTAATTGTCATGCATGCCTGTAAAAATGTATTTGTCTTTGTTTCAACTTCAGTCTTCCACACAATGGCATAAAGAAATCTTGCTGACAGTTCAAATCTGCCTTGATGTAGACTTGATCTAGCATGTGTCTGCACACCTGTCACCAGCATTTAGCTCTTTATTACACACATTTACATGCAGCTAAATTTGCACACTGCAGACATGATTAGGTTACATAGACTAACTATTGAGCTGGTGCTACACACATGTATTGATGCTTATGGGCACACACAGAAGGAAGTTAACATTACTGTGCTTTATTAACTCGGAGGGTGGTGCAATGTTTTCTCTAGTCTGAACCATATTAGACACATCAATCAGTCCATTGTGAGAAGTTGGGCAGCTGGTATAATTTGACTGGATTTGTTATGGACACAGTAGGTGGACTGGCTTCCTGGTACAACCAGTCCATCACTTTTTCAAGCAGGACACAAAAAGTGCACAGCGCCATCCAAATGAACCAAAATAAAGGAAAAATTAACAAGAAATTGAAGAAGTGAGGAGAAGAGGGATATTACTTAACTAGCCAATTTACACAAACAGCCTTGCACAAATGATTTCTACACCTTGTCTATGTGGGAAGCGTAATAGAAACAACACATTAGGAGAGCAGTAGTACATTCTGCTCCATTTCTGTTCATACAGGATGTATTCGGGTGACATGCATTTTGGCAGCTCTCAAAAGGCATCACACAGGTATGAGCATCAAGAGGTCGAATACATATCTGAAATGTAAGAAATACTAATGTGCAAGGAGTACAAGAGCAGTTACATGGTCTAGTTGGACGGCTGGATTGATGAAATAGGAATGTGTTCTTTCAGACATGCGAGAAATGGTGACAGAAAAATAAGGCTCTTCTCTGTAGACAAAGCATTATAAGTTATTAGTGTCATGCTGCACCCATGATTCAGGTCAGATGAACCTCACAGTAATATTTTTAGTTGGTTCTCACATGATTACACCTCGTGAGGTTGGGATGTGTCAGTAAAAACATATTAGCTATGACACAATTAAAAAAAAATGAAACATTTGTCTGACTTGTCTTTAAACCTACGGATATTGTAAAAGCAATGATACTCAACTTTCAGTTGTATCATCAGCTACAGGACCGGATGGGTTTTTTCTAAAATGATCTGACTGTTTGGAGTGTGTGAAATGATAAATATGCCTGTTACCAAGACTTTAATACTGTTTCATTACCTCTGCCCACTTTCTGGCGTGATGCTTACTCAGCCCTGGCTGCTGTTTGCAGTCTGTTGCATACAGGTGAGTCAATTTAGAGCAAACCCCTAGGGGAATTTAAGCGTTTCCTTCATTAGGTTAGCTACATGCATCATGTGTCAGTCTGGGGTGGTCACAGGTTGCAACAGAAAGGCAGGAAGGCAAACATAGACAATTTACTCTGAAGCGCTGTCTGGGGGGCTTGAATTAGTAAACAGCACCATACCTGTTGGAGAAGACCTTGCTGTAATTGTACACTTGGATCTCTAGCATTTCATTTCCATCCAGCTTGCTGGCAATGGGCCATCGAAATGTCTGAAAAAGAGAAAAAAAACATGGTCAGGTTGCAGCTAACATGCAGCATTGATTATTCGGATTATATGCAAATGCAATCAATTATATGCACGGAAAAAAGTGACAAGTTCTGTTATGTTCAGAGTGACACCATTAAATTGCTTGTTTTCTCCAAGCAGTAACCTCACAGATGGAGCCTTTGCATAAATGGCAAAAACAGTTCATCTAATTGCCACTTGAGGTTGCAAAAAAGTTCCTGCAGACTCAGATTTTAAAACTGGAGAGCATTAAAGATAAATGCATGTTAACAGCATGGCATAGGGTTTTGACCTCAAGAGATAATATGTGACATGCAGTCTAAAGTGCTTTGCGTTGCCTGTAAAACTAAACAAGTGCTATGTTAATGTCAGACTATTCCACTTCATCATGGTGGCCACATTCTATCTTTTATATGCAGCCTATGATTTTGCACATTAGTTCAACTATACTATAACTATAACTTCCAATTTATCTGATTTGTGTACTTATTATTATTATTATTTTTATATTGAAATGGCAATTATCAACACTTTTCCAAAATCAATTTTTCTCAACTGATTAATTTATCCACCATCTAACTGTTTACTAGATAAAATTCCTTTAAGTTCAAGGTAAAATACACAGTACTATCTATCTTCTCACTTAAGTATAGGCAAAAATAAAAAAGTCAACCAAAGTCCCGGACTATATTCAAGGCCCTATGTCAGCATGCGTCTGTTACTTTGCAGTATCCTTGATTTTCTTTTTCTAAAAATCACCAGCAGCTACAGAGACACTGTTCAGGAGGGATTTTTTTATTGATGTTTTATTCATCACGCTGAACATCTCCAGGTTATATTGCACCAACCAAGCTTACTGATAACTTTTGCATCAGTGAAAACAAGAAAAAGCAGGAGCTAAGCAAAAATCCAATGAAAATGTATTTATTATCCTCCTGTTTGTGAGTCTGAGGATAGCTTTGAGGGATAACTGTTAATTAGCATTTTAAAAGGAATTAGCTCTGAATAACAGTTTTACTATATTTCCAAAGACTGAAGTTCATTTGAAATCATTTTTCTTTACTCGATGACAAATAATCATCGAAACGATATCTCTCTTGAAGGTCCTGTTGAGTGAAAATTATATTGCTGTCTATATGGAGACTTAAATTGAATCATCTAAACAGATGAGTTGTTATCATTTTATATGAATCAGAAAAGAGAGTCTGATACATCTAGACAATATTTACTATCTAATGAGATTAAATTTTTCTTCTACACTCATCTAGGTGGCTGATTCTTTAAAATGTAGTTGTATTATTTTATAAATGAAAGCTTTAAAAACAACATATATTGTTGCGTTGCCTGTAAACGCAGGCAACGCGTGCGTTTACAGGGTAAAACATATTACTGCCAACAGATATCCAAAGCTTGTTTAAAGTGAGTTGGACTGCTATGATATGACTTGAGAGCATCAATCTTAATAAAATGCAGAGTCAAGACTGGCTGCAGACATCGGTAAAAGAATTTTGTCACAGGAATTTATTCAGTCCTGTAAAAAATCAAGTGCACCTTATGATTCAGTAGCTTGTAGAACCACTTTTAGCATTTGACTGTGGACAACTTTGGTAAACAGAGGAATTTATCGCCAAGTCAGCAACTGCAAGACGGCTGAGTAAGCAAAACAAGTGCAAAATCTTCATGAAAATTGACCACTGAAACAATGTCCTTTGGACAAATGAGAGTTTAGTCACATCTGTCCAAAACACATTTTTCCTGAAGTCTTCTGGTTTGTTTAGATGAAACTAAGCCGCGCTGCTATGTTCTTTTAAAAAATAGGCCATCTCCTGGCAACCTGTGCAAATTTCCAAACTTCTTCAATCTTTTTCTAATTATACTGTCATGAACTTTCACCTTTAACATTCTAATTGAGCCCTGTAGTGTCTGAGATATAGCTCTTGGGTTTTGCAGTGTCTCTGAGCTTTGCATGGACATTGGTGTAGATTTGTTGGAACATCCATACCTGGGAAGATTATAGCATTGTCTTAACACACACCTAAATGCTTCATTCCAACAAAATGCTAAAGCTTCTGCTTTTATACAGGCGAGCCCACCTGCTGGTTATCATTTATATAATAAAATCACAGTTTATTCTGAAAACATTCCACTGGTTTTTTATATGAAAATAAGCTTGAACAATCTTTCTTTCTCAAACCTCTAATCACAGCTGACTTCAGCAAAGTAATATATCCAAACTCTCTTCAGGTTTGTTGCTACCAGCTTTACATCAGAAGAGTGAATTACTTGGATTCATTAATCCCCACACTAAAGGGACTCGAGAATTATAAAACACTTAGCAGTTAGCCTTTTAAGGAAAGTATGATAGATGTGGTAAAAGCAATTAATTGGCTTTTACTGCTTCCATTAATAAAGTATGACATCCAATTGTGATGCATTACTCACTCCACCTGTGTTGATTAACTATGACAGGGCGAGACCAGAAGATAAAAGAAACAAATGTAAGTTATAAATTTAGCCCCATCATACATACAGGTGTTGATTCACATTCAGTAAATCACCTCTAAGCCTCTTGCTGTACAATATGACGGGAAAGAGTCTTCACAAGGGCACAGGGATAAATGTTGCACAGGTGATTTAAAAGTAATTCGCCCCTTGCTGATATGGGCCTCTGACTTAGGAGAACACTGCAGGCTGTCAGACAAGAGATCCATCAAGACCGTCCCATTAGCGAATCCCGTGGTTTCCACCTGCTACTGTTAGACCTTCAAGGATCTGTGGCCAGGCCTGTAAGTGTGCATTAACATCAGTCCATGCATACTCAACCTTCAGGATCTGCAGCCTGTGTTCCCAGGTTTCAGTCAGAAGAAGCTAGTACTGCCCCTTCTTTCCCACCACCCTCAAAGCCTGAAAACATCCTGAAGTGACAGTCGTTGTCTGAGGTAGTGGCTAATACAGCCGCGCCACATCTCATTTAATACCGAATCTCCTCCGGCATGTTTGAACAGCCGAGAGTGCGAAAAGGAGGCCCCAGCATGGTGTTAATGGTGCACAAATGACAGCGCACACAGCTAATGCCCTATACACACACACCACTGCATAACACACACACTTCAAGTCAAATGATACACACCACTGTGTGATTAGGAATTGTTTATACAACACCAGGGAGATTGGGCAGCCATATTAATTTCCCAAGAGTCAGAGAAGCACAAATTTTAATCAGTGAATGTAAACTCAATACAAACATGCGTGTTATATGTCTAAGTGCTTGTAAACATTTCCTGTTTTCCTACTATTTTTTTGACACGCACCACCTTTAAACATCTGTTTATAGCATTGTCATGTCTGTTATGTTGCTTTGGTATACTATTCAGAACAACTTATTGCTAAAATAACACAGACAGGAATCCACAACAAGAAAGCTTAAGCTGCTTATGCTGCCTGAGGCTTTTGTAGCCACCGTGACAGACAAAATGCTTACAGTGGTTTAAATACCTGCACAGGACAGATAAACAAAATGAGAGGTGGGAAAGTGGAAAAGCTTGGTGGGCTTCAGTTGTAAACAAGTGTCTGCAAACAGAGCAATTTCTGGTTATGCTATGCAAAATTAAACTCAAAATTAAGCCTTAAAGGAGCACCAGTTTTTCAATTTTCAATCTATGCTTTTTATTTAATGAAAAAACGTTGATATTATATACAAGACAAAGAAGATTCCCTTTTTGTGCTTCACCCTGCTAGGTAGATTGCATGCACTGCAATTTTCTTTACTTAGCTCTATTTATTTAAAATGTAAAAGAGGCATGAATAAATAATGTGATTATGTGACAATTGTGATTTAGCCAAATGTTTAATTTTACTTTTTCAGGCTCAGGGCAATAAAATATTAAAATTAAACATACTTAAAAGAAAACAACATACTGAAGATTTGCAGGTATTAGACTCCCTGCTCATGTTCACCCCCAACAAAAGCTGCCGGTAAATTTGTTGTTACAAGGTTTCATGTTACTTATGGCAAATTTTGGTACCACTATCCCAGCGTCACAACAGAATTCAAGACTCATCAGACTAGGCAATGTTTTACTAATCTTCTATTGCCCAATATCTGTAGCCTTCCTGTCAGAACAAAGCAGTCTGGCCATTCTTCTCCGACCTCTGGCATCAACAAGGCATTTTCACCCAGAGAACTACCCCTCACTACATATTTTCTCTTTTTAAGACCTTTTTCTCTGAACTCTCGGGAGCTCAGACCAGCCCATTTGGCACCAACAACATGTCATAGTCAAAGTCACTTAAATCACCTTTGTCTGCTTGCCTAAATGCCCTGAGTTGCTGCTTTGTGATCAGCTAATAGATCAGCTGTACTCAATGAAGTGCATGGTGAGTGTACAAGACCACTCTGAAAAAGTGAAGACTTTCTGACCGAGAAAGAAGAGGCAACAAAGTTACAATAAAGTGAACATCCTGGCAAAGATCCCACAGATGTTAACACATCTGGCCGTGGAAAAAACTGACACACAGTGGTGACAAAATCAAAACTTTAGTCAACAGAATAATGCACACTTTGTTTAGCAAAGCTTTCTTCTCTAAAAAACATTCCGTTTCCTTAGCTACAGTAGATGTTTCATGTTTTTAAAAAAGTTCTTGTTAATTATTAATGGTAAATGGTAACTGGCTTTTCATGAACCAGTAAAAAAGCTTCAGGGATCAGTTGATATGATCACAGTTGATTTTTACTCTTTGCTGAATCTTCAGCATAGGTACGTAACCGCAAATCCCCGTGAAACCCTACAACATAAACCTACTCTGTAACCTGATGTGCACCGGTGTAACACTAGTTATTCTGTGAGTTTCCTGCTATTTTTTCAATGCAGTTCTTGAATGAATCAGTGAGTATAACAGTCATAGCTTCGACATAAAGAATTAGCCTCAGTATAACAGATGTCAAATTCCTGAAGGGGAATTGCGAAGCATGTCAGAATGGATGCGAAGAGATGAGGGACAAATATATTTGCCTCTGGTCTCTCATCAAAGAGACGACCAGAAGAAAAAAAAGTGCCAGGATTTTATTTGTTTTGCCTGGCACTGCATGTAAATCACCAGGACATCAGCACAAGGTAATTAATGCTACACAGAAGAAGGCTGGCCTGCAGCGCCAGACACTTATATAGGTTACGTCATAGGCTCTACAACGATTCATCGCAACTCTGTCACACTGTCATGGCTTTAAGGAAATTTGAATAGAGTGTAGCCATCATTCATTTTATTCTTAACACTTATTTTCCTTCTCCGATGGGCTAAAAAGAGCCTTTTCACAGAATTTCCAGAAGACATTTGGACTTCTCAAAGTGGAAAAATAACACTCACATCTCTGTGAGCTACAATAATGTATTGGTATGCACAAAACACCACAACCCTTGGTTTGCCTTACTTTCAGGGAATGCAGCCATGATAGATACTATTATTTAACCCTTGTGTGGTGTTCATATTTTTGTTACTCAGCCAGTGTTCATGGGTCTGGTGGACCCGCTAGAGTTTTGGCTTTCCAAATTAACACTATCAAACAATTTTATGTTAAATTACTGAACAGATGTTTACTTCATCCCAATTACAAGCCATATGAACAGCAAACATGGTTAATTTTTTCTCTTTACCTTTGTTAGATCACATTTATGAATTAAAGTGCTTCTCGATTCTTTTTTTTTTATATAAAATGTTATAAAAAAATAAATCAGTTATAATCAAGTGGAGTGAGTGGAAAGACACAACACATTTACACGTGAAGCAATATGTTTCACAACTAAATGGGATCAGCTGCTCATCAATGGTGACATTAGGCCCAGGGTTGTAAAACAGGGGAGGTGGTGCACCCACTTATCCCACACTGTCCTGATGGCAGCTAGCTTGTCTCTCTGCCGTCGAGCTGGTCTGTCGTCTCGGTTATCAAAATGGATAATCCTGGAAATTTTGTGGAAGTTTTCCAGAGACATTGATGCACGGAAAGGTTCTTGCCGGTTTCTGCATCCCACAGGGATTCTTTGGATTCCCCTTTGGACCTGAAAACTCCTGCAAGGATAAGAACCCCAAAGTAGGCCTTTGGGGTTCTTAGATGAATTTGGTCAATCTCCTTCCACCTTCTAGATTACTGCAATCCAGAAAAAATTTCTGGATGGAATCTGGGATGAAAAGCTCAAATGAAGACTTGATGTCCTGCACATGAGTAACTGTCAGCCGTGTTGGCCCTGGCTTATCACAGTAACAGCTCTGCAGGGTGGCTCATTTCTTGGGCAAGAACACCATTCGATTTCACCAGTTATTGACATCCATATTTCTTCACTTGCTGTCTGGTGGGCTTGTTCTGGTCCTGGAGCTGGCTGCAGATGGGGTACTCGTCTTCGTTTTGTTACTAAATGGTGCTCAACTTCATCCTCTTCTTCAAAGTCACTGTCAGACTCTGAATTTTCAGAAATGTGAAATATTCTGAAACCTCTTTGTCAACATCATCATCCGAAGCCCCTCTCTCTTCCAAAATCAACTGGATGGCCCTCGCAGCAGATAATCTTTTGCCATCTTGATCAGTTGTGATAAAGAACCACACTGGCAAAGTCTTATTTATAGTATTATGCCCCTAATTTGCAGGTGGGACAGGGTATGAGAAAATAAAATTTGGATCCCTCAAGAAAGAGGGTAAAATGTGTGGGAATGTAAGAGCAGACGGTGTTGATAGTTGAATTTTCAACAATGCTGCAACTTTGTGCAGGAGGGGAAGAAAACACTATCAGCAGCACCAGAAAGGA
This sequence comes from Copadichromis virginalis, assembly GCF_057382275.1. Taxonomy (NCBI): domain Eukaryota; kingdom Metazoa; phylum Chordata; class Actinopteri; order Cichliformes; family Cichlidae; genus Copadichromis; species Copadichromis virginalis. The sequence goes on from NC_140632.1 coordinate 12,912,894, forward strand.
GGAAGACAGAGTGTGGGAACACATGACCTACACTTTCAACACTTTTATTAGACCTGGGTCCAGTGGACCCGAACACCTTGTATGTAATGTAAATGCGTGGGGGGAGGTACAGTATGAGGTCATTGAAAATTAGTTCGGATTTATGTTCTTCACAGAAAATAAGCCAAAGCCAATGAATTTCAGGTTGAAAAAATAATTAATTGTTTCATTTTTCTTTTGAAAAAAACTGAAAACGGGTCTCACAGACCTGAACACCATACAAGGGTTAAACCTGTGCTAATATGTATTCTGTATTAATGTTTTGATGTCAATTAAGCCCCTGTACAGTCAGCCAGAATTAGCCAAAAAGTTATATTAGTAAAAAAGAACACTAACAATGTGTAGTCAGACAGTGTTATGGATTGTAAAGTTTTCCAGTTATACAAACTCGACCTTCAAGTGTCAGTAGTCACTGTGCTTCAAACACTGACTGATGTAACTGCTGCAATGCGCCTACTCTACCATTCAGGCTGGCTTGCTTTATCAAAATGCATCACTGATTATGTGAATCTAGGAATATGTGAGAGTAACTGGAGAAGCAACCGCTGCAATGATGCTTTTAAAAAGGCAAACGAACACTAATCTTATTTTAGATCTGCTCCATTCTTTTCTGAGCTTGCCTGAATACTACACTACTACTATTCCCAGACTCCCACGCCCAACCCCCTGCATTGTACAACGCCTAATTGCCAGAGTGAGGCCGCTCATTAAAAGTGACAGAACTGATGTCACTAACCACAAGCCTTGAGACCACAGCGCTCTATCAGAGCGGCTAAATGCGAAGCTGAGGAAAAGCCATTACTGCTGTGAACCCACGCTCTAGCATCATGGTGAACAAATGGATGACCTCAGTTTTCCCTCCACTCACCATCCTTTTATATCTCATGACTGTTGCCACAGACACAGAAAATGAAAACACCTCCATTATTAATTACGAACAAAATATTTTTTTAAAGACGTGCACTGCACTGACAGTAGGAAAATTCTTCTTACAGCTTGTAAAGTCAGGTCAAACTCGCAGGCTTCTTACAACCTTATGATGTTGTAGTCGTCAAAACTTTGATTCTTCAGGCTTTATCCTTAAAGGGTAAAGGAGATAAAGGGAGACTGCAAAAAGATTGCAGCTCCATTACCAGCAGGCTACATATGCACCAGCTGCATCCAGATGCTATAGCATTGAAGTTTTTCTGATGTGCTAGTGTGAGTCCACCTCTGCATGAGTTCATCCCTCAATGCTAGAACTTCACTTCACCAACATACAGAAACTTAACAATAAATTTCACTGCTCAGCTTTTTCTATTATCATCTTTCTTTCTTTACTGTCCAGCGTGATTTTAATTCATTTTTATCAAATAAATGTGTTATCATTGTGGAACACATGGTTATCTTCACAACCATGCTGAGTAAAACTAAACCACCAACTGATGATTCTGATTAGTACACGACCCGGTCTAGCTCCTGAGCTACAGTCACCACAGTTGACTATAAATTAGAAAATTGGGCAGGTCATCTACTAAATGGAACATTTGTGGTTTGATCCCTGATACTGAACCACAAATTGTGCATGTTAAATAGGAAGAATTTAGTCAGAAAAAGCATAGAAAAGCGCTTGTATGAATGGTCCAATGGGTAAATGAGGCATATTGTATAAAAAGCTTTGACTGCTCCAGAGGAACAGAAAATCATTATATACAAATCAGTACATTTACCATTTAAATGTTAGCATATACTTAAAAATTAGTTTCTTATTATTAGGATTTTTTTTTCAACAAGTAATGCAGCAGATTACTCTTTAATGGCAGTGATGAGAACAAAAAGACTTTCATTTGCTGTTTTTAATTATTTGCTGTAGGCATCTATTTGCAATCACTGTCTGGTTCGGTTTATTCACCAAATTAGAGCTCAAAGCTGCCTTAGAGGTTGCTTAGTTATGCTTAGGCTCAGAAACATTTTACTTTTCTGTAGAACATCTTTCTGCGGACTTCACCTGGAGCCATAACACTCCCTTCCCAGTTAAGAAGGTACATCAGCATCACTACTTTCTCAGGAGGCTGAGGCGTGTTGGACTTGGGGGCTTAGTTCTGAACCTATTTTTGCACCACCACACATCTATACAAGCAGATGCAAGAGGCTTGACATGAGGCTGCAGTGCAGAACCACCAGACTCAGGAACAGCCTCTGCTGTCAGATTGTTGAACTCTGGTGGTGCTCTGTAGTCTGCTGCTGCCAGATAAAGGTCAAAAACATGAGAAACATCTTGCATTTGCACTATCCACTGTACCTTAAATTTTCTTATTACCTCTGACAAAGAGCTTCTGTATTTGGTAGCATTTGTGTGGGTGCGTGGCATTCTGTCTGTAAACACAATAGCTCGAGAAGTTTTGAATGAACTCTGATAAAACTTTGTAGGAGTGTAGAGGTCATGGGGTCGTGTTAGCAATCCATTAAAATCTGGCTTGCACCCACCACAGGTCTTTAAGGTCAACTTAATGATTGACCTTAATATATAGGTCAAAAACTGAAAAAAGCCTAATTACGTAGACACTGTCTACGTAATTAGTAATTATGTTGTTAACATGTAAAAAGCACTTTATAAAGATTTAAAATATCATATTAGACTTGACCTCTGACCTCTCCTAAAGGTGAGTAGATTGATCTGATGGTCAAAGTGATAATAATGCTAGACAGAGCTATTTAAAAATGTTTTTACTGTGTTGTTTGTATTGACAAGATATTGGTATTTATTGAGTGATATACAGGAATTCTTAACATCACATGACTTTTAACCTCTGGTCTCGTCCTCAAGGTAAAATAAATTTACACAAGTGCTTAAAATTAAGCTGCCTTTGTTCGTTATAGCAACATGATTTTTACTGCACTACAAACTTCTTAAAGTAAAAAGAACAAAGAAATGATATATTTTTATAATTGAGAGTATATAAAATGAATGAAGGTGTACAAAATACGTAACTGCCCCATTAAAATTAAATGTTGCCCAGAGAGTGAGCTGCTTTGGCAGAGGTTTGAGCTTCTGGAGTGCTTCTTGTTTATTCTTCATATTTTCTTATTTATTCTAAATGACAGTGTGAATGAGCTCAAGCTGTCTGTTCCTAGTTTGTGTACATATTGCTCTTTCATGTTCTCATTCTTGTTGCCTTTTAATTGCACCCAATTACAATTTTGCTTCGACTCGTGCAAATATATGTGTTGGAATGACAATAAAAATCATACTTCCAGCTGAAGTACACTGGTAGTCATTACTAATTGCACTGACTCCCACTACAAAAGGGCAATTTGTGTCCACGCACATGAACATAATACACATTGTCTAATTTTTTGTTGCTTTGCCATGATACTGAGCTGGTAATGTGTGTGTTTGTGTGCGTATGTGTGTGTACAGATGAAACAGCATCTCTGATAAGCCGGTTCTGCTTAGAAACTCGATCTTGTTGAAATCACTGACAGCACTCTGCTTACATGCCCTCCTCATCACCACAAACCTGGGCTCAATTTACTTTTTCCAATTCAACTGTCCATCCCAGTTTTCACTTCCTCTTCAGCTCGTATGTCACTTTCTCTGCATGCTTCAGTGTTTCTACATTGATCTCAGTCTAATTTATAGCATGTGTCAAATACAATGCCATGGCTGAAGACATGGTGACATTAATTCAGTCAGAACAGTTCATTCAACCAGGATTTGTGCATATTTATCAGTGATTGTGGTAGGCTGAAAACATGCTGCAGGAATTCCTGTTAATGCTGTTTTCTGTCTTAAATATTACTGAGCTGACTGTCTTCATTAGTAACACTGAATTGAAAACTGTTACTGAAAATATTACTAGCCCTGCGAGAGACAAGTGGATTGCTCAGTCATGAATTCAAGCCTTCCTTTTCTCTTGAAATTGAATAGCTTTGAAGCCACCTAAGAGAATGTTATCTAGTTAATTCACTAAAGTCTTATTTTGTTGTCAAGCTGGACTCTGATAAAACTGCTCTCCGTTCTCTAGTTTCTGCTGCTGGAAACCAGATGGTGCAGAAATAATTGACCACACACTTGTCAAGTAAAGGGCTTCACAACTCTTTAAAAATAGATGCTCTTGTGCTAAGAGATAGCACTCACGCCTCAAGTAAAAACTTTCTTTTCGCTGAAGTGCAGTTTTTTTGTTCTCCTTCTTTGCAACAACAGAAATCCTTCTCTGTGTTCATTCAGTGCACATTTATCCGATATTTATCTAGATATGTTATATAAAAAATGACAGGTCAGCATCTCAAATCTGAAAAAGAAATCATCTTCTTTGATAATTAACATAAATGTGTTGTGTTATTGCTACAGCGAAGCCATCATAACATACCATAGTATAGTAAATATAAACTGAATCACATGTTTCTGCTTTATGCATTTGCTTAACAAGGAAAAGATCCCTGATTGAGTTCTGGGTACATGAACCCCAGCGGAGATGTAAAAACTCTGCTAAATCAAATATGCAGAGCTACCCCCTATATGTCTGACTTGTGGAGGGTAGCTCTGCAAATCAAACTCCTTCTGCATAGGCTCCCTTGTGGATATAAGAGCAGCTTCTCTTCTAGGTATTCTCTAAGTAAGATACTGGGAGAAAGTTATCACTCAGACATATAGTGAGTGCAATATAAATCAGTTTTTTACAAGGTTAACATTTTAGAAAGTACATGGCGGATGACCGCCATGAGTCTGGTCTGCTGGAGGTTTCTTCCTGTCTATTTTTTCCATCCCACTGTTGCCAAGTACTTGCTCATAGCGGATAAAGTGATTGTTGGGGTTTTCTCTGTATTACTGTAGGGTCTTGACCTTACAACATAAAGTTCCTTGAGGTAGGGCTGCTCACTTAATCGAATTTTAATCACGATTACGATCTGGGCTTTCAACGATCATTAAAAATGACTGAGCCGATTATTAGCCCCTCCCTCGTGCTTTATTCTCGCGCTGCTCTGTGTGGCAAATCGAGCGCACCTCTCTGCATTTCGAACACGCATCACAACAATTAAGAGGACCCGAGGGAAGCTCGGAAATCTCGGAAAGCTAAGCAGAAGTTATTTGGAGAGGAGAGTGACTGCCGTTGGTTGAAAAGAGAGGTAAAAAAAAACTTCAGTGGTGTGGAAACATTATGGATTCGCGGAGTCAGACGTGGATCAAGTAGACATAGTGTGTAAACTTTGCTACGGTGTCATAGCTGCACCACAGAGCAACACTGCAAAGTTCACTAAACATAGATGTTTACATTTTTCATTTATTTTTTTATATTGCAAACATTTGCACACTATTTTATATTATTTTTTAAAGTCATTATTCAATACATTGTTATTGTTAACCCTTTAAATCCCTGTAGAACCGGAACCGCGTAAGCTAGCGCAATAATTTGTTTTGCATATGAAACCGGAGGAGTTGTACTTACATCTTATGCCATCAGCTTGTCCTCGGTCACGGTTTCCTTCCACATATAGCTTTGCAAAAATCTCCAAAATAAAACTATGAAGACACTCAAAATAAATTTCCTGTGGTGGGAAACTATTTTTTGCAACTTTTTTGTATTTAAAGTTTTGAGGGATAAGCCTCTTAAATTTCCCCAAGTAGAAATATATGTAACAAAAAACCAAAAACGATTTTAAATTTTTTTGTAGTTTATTGCACTTTTTTGCAATTAATGTAGTTACTATGGACTTAATGCATACATATTATTAAAATATGGGCTATAACAGTTGTATTGATGTATAGCAACTTGAAATGCTCCCACAAATGGCACTACAGCATGTAAAAAAATATATATATATAAGCTCTGGCGGACTTGGTTCTATGGTAGGTCTTAAAGGGTTAAATAAATATCGTCAAATAATCGAGATCTCAATTTCAGTGAAAATAATCGTGATTATCATTTTTGCCATAATCGAGCAGCCCTAGCTTGAGGCAACTTTTCTTGGTATTTGCTGCTATATGAATAAAATTGAACTGAATTTAATTGAATTTCTCAAGGCAAACCTTGCAAACAACCCATATTTGTTCATTAACTTCATTATTCAACATGCTAACTGAGACTAGAGTCGCGCTTGGGTTTCTTGCCAATTCTCTGACCATTGCTGGGTCTGAACTTGTTGTTAATTTGCTGAAACAACCACTCCTGGGAACATAGTGGCATTGTGTTGACACACAGCTGATGAACTCACATTTGTTGATTATCTGTTAATCAAGTGCATTTGATCAGCAGCATCTGAAAGCTACTAACCCTCCTAAATTCTGTGAAAACAGTAAAAGTATCCAAACTGTCCTATAAAAACTCTCTTTTTTACACAGCTGTTACTATACAGTTGTTATTAAAGAAAATTATGTTTCTGTGTTGACCTACACTTCTTTAAACCGGTAGTTTTATAATTCATTCATAGAAAACCAGTATGAATAAATAATGTAATGCATAAATCACACTCAAAACAAAATCTTGGGATTATCTTCTACATAATAATTTGCACCTATGCATTTTATTTCCTTTATTTTCATTGCTCAAATTTCCACTTTACCTTCCCTCCAGCTCTATACCAGCAAAGAAAATATTCTGCTAAGGTCATCATTTATTCAGTATACCGAGAGTTGGGAAAGCTCCTCCCTGGAGCAATGCTGAATCTTAAAACCCGGTGAAGTTTATTATCTATTTTTAGCATCAGCAGTATTCCAGCTTGTGTCTGCTCCTCTGGAAACTACTTCTACTCAATACTGGTGGTCAAGTGTTCAAGTGAAGCAGCACTGAAATGTGATCTCCAGAGGTGGATCACAGTGAATCCTTCAACTTATGTTTTAAGAGTCTTTTATGCTCAGGTGACTTACAGTATATGAACGTAGTATAGCGTATATTAGTTTAAAAACCTCACCCTGACAGTGATACGTTCCACTCTCATATAACAAATAGGCCTTACTTGAATACTGGCTTCCCAAACATGATTATCTATGAGCAGTAGGAAGTAGCTTGGACGTAAACTCACTGAGGTCTCCTCCTGCTCACTTTGATGAACCACAATATGCCAGCAAATTCATAGGACTGGTCAGGCTGACCAGAATTTTAGCTGAGACTGAATACAGCTGCCATTTCAGCAAACTATGAATCATATTTGTCATGGTCCTGCGACCATGACTCAGTGACTTTATGTTTATGTTCTTTATTGTTATTACTTTCATTATTATTCATGGCTGTTTTGGGATGGTTTGTGTTTGGGATTTTAGACACTGGGTTCTGGGTTTGTGCTCCCTCTGTTGGTCCCTGGTGTTAGTGTTCCCCTGTCTCGTCAGGTTAATCAGGTCCAGCTGTTTCCCCCACCTGTGTGTGATTTCCCAGTGTCTCTTTGTGTACTTATAGTGTGTGATTTCCTCTGCTCCTCGTCGCGTCGTCTGTGTTCATACCTGGTGTAATCCCCTGCGTGCTCCCTTCATGCTCAGGTTTGCTATTTCTTTGTGTAGTTTCTCCCAGTTAGTTCATCCTTAGTTCTGTTTTACCATCCCCACTTTATATTGGATATTATCAATAAATCACCCTCACAACTGAATAAGTGCTGCGTTTTGAGTCCTCCTTCCGCTCTCCACACGGTCGCTGCCCCGGACCGTGACAATATTAACTGACAGGAAAGATGAGAATAGTGTGATTTTATTTATAAAAGCAAATGCTCACAAACTGAGGAGGCTAGTAGATAAATATATCAGAATTTAAGGAAGATGTTGGAGTTTGTTCACCTGCACTTCTGCTAATAACCAGCATGAACTCCTCTGACTGCAAGGAAAAGTCAGAATGCCTATAAAAGTGGATGGCCCGATTGGTTTATATCCTCAGTCACAAGTTTCACGTCTTCTTCAATAAACCATGATGTTCCCTTTGAAAACTATGGTGTGAACAGAACACTTTATAGCCTGGTTCCCATGTGGTTGACAAGTTGCCGCTGTCTGAGCTTGCAGTGTCCTCACATTCTCACTCAGACCTCCTCTAGCTTGTGATGTCTATAAAACATGTCGACAGCCAAACTGTCACGGCTGGCGGAGGGAGCCGTGTGGTGTGGAGGAAAAGGAGGACCCAAAATGCAGCAAACTGATGATACGAGTGACGTTTATTTTCAAAGGTGGCAGTGGCAAAAAACAGGCAACGAAGCATGAGTAATGACAAACCTAAACTGGGAGAAACTAAAGATCAAACCTGAAATCTTACAAAACGGAGAGCGGAGCAGAGAGACGCAGACCAATGACCAGGATACCAAGAAACACAGATGAATGCAGAGATACACGGAGGAACGCAGACGAGCCGACAACGAACACAGACCGACACCCACTAAATATACACACACAAGGTAATCAGGTAATCACACGCAGGAGGGAAGAACAGCTGAACCTAATACACATGAGGACCGGAGGAGACAAGCTGAACACAATAACAACAGACACAGACCTTCAGAACAGAACAGGAAATCCAGAACACGAGCCTTCAAAATAAAACAGGAACAGACTGATGTACAACACAACACGGGGACATGAACAGAGCACCAAGGACAGACACAGGTAGGGCTGACAATACACCAAACTTCAGGTTAACCCCTAAACTAATACAAATCAGAATAAACACAAAACGCTGGGTCAACGACCCAGGACGATGACACAAACTGCCAAACTCGAGGCTTCAACACAGTCATCCGCAAGAACGGCGTCAGCGGTTGCTGCCATTCTTTAAGTGTAGTTTGTAGAAAGTGTGAATAATATGGGGTCATTCTGGGATTTTATCAGTAAGGAAAATACAGAAAAAACACAGACAGTAAGTACAAATTCTGAAAAAACACTTAGAATCATAGGAAATTACTGGAAGCTGTTGCAAAATGAATCTTCTAATGCCCTTCTGTTATTTGTATGCTATCTATAGTGCATGGTTCAAATCTCTTGACATCTTGTTTGAAAACTTAAAATTGTTATATCTGCAGGGCCAAAACTGAACTCTGTGGCGATGTGCAGTGCATGCAGGACTCTCTGTTCTTTGCTCTGCTTGTGTCTAACTAGTCAGGGGGAAGCCCTGGTGCTCTGCAGCTAAAAGCCCCACCATATAATGAATAATGAATTCCCCATCCAGTCTATCCGAATACTAGTTCAAAGGCATCTATCGTTATGCATGGACCGGCATCAAGCCACACAGCTCTATGCTAATGGCCCTTAACTCCAGGGGCTGGACAGAGCCTACTGAGCCATGCAAATGTTTTACTGCTAAGGTTGAAGAAGACAACGATGGGGATGTGATGAGGACCCAGGGGCTGGGGGAAAAATGTACGCCTGGCCACCAGCAGCACACAACACTGCAACATTTTCACACAGGCACACATTCACACAGGCTCGGAAACTACTGTAAGCGCAATTCATCCCATAGAAAGCTTGATCGTGTTATTGATGCTGAGTGACACTAACTACCTCCCCAGTACTCCGAGACTGAGATGTGAGAATTGGGAGAGGTTGTCATAAGAAATCACATTTCAGCCTCACCACTTAGTTGATACCAGTTATATGCAGAGTCAAAGATATTTTGGGATTCATTTGTCTGGTTTTCTTCTTTTTAATCTTACATCATGATACAAAAAACAATGCTGCCTCTGCAGGGACTGTACACATAAAGCGCGTGTCTGTGATTGTGTGTGTGTGAGTCTGTGTGTGTTTGTGGGTGTGCCTGTGTGACTAGGCTAAGTTTGTACAGTCATTTCAGCATTTTCCTGATTAGACTGAAAACAAAAGCCCCTGTTATCAGGGAAGGAAGCAGCACTCTGCTTGTGAGCCATCAAACGAAGAACATTTTTCTCTGTTAAAACCAGCAGCTTAAAATGAGAAAAAAACAGAAAGCCTGATGTAAAACCTCCTCTGGGAAGGTACTGTATATATTTGAGAGTGCTTTCCTGTTTGTTTTTCATTTTTCATTCCTTATCCCCTACCTCTGTTCTGTCTCTTTGGCTTCTGCTCTGTGTGGATTTCCTACTGCACTTCGCTCTTGATCCCTTGGCCTTCATTTCTTTCTTATTTCCCCTCTCTGCTCCTTTACACGAGTCTACATTTGAATTCATCATAATGCTGGTTTCACAGTGTGATGGAAGCTTGCAGAAATAGTATTGGGAATATTTCCCAGAATTTCAAAGCAACCAAAATCAGAGACTTACCAACCACCACCCGAGGGATGCAGGTAAATCCTTTGGGTTTTCAAAGAGACGCTCAGAGCAATGCAGCTGCTCAGAATAATGCAATTTACTAGATTTAAAGTAAAACAGTGAAACCTTCTTTTACAAATGAAAGAAACCTCTAAGTCGGAAAGAAGGGCTTTTTAAGGAACCACCTTTTTCCTAACTAAAGCAGTGGAGCATGAAATGCCCAGTTTAATTGCAACACTGTTCAACACTGCCTCGCCTCTCTAACCTTGATAGACCATAAGCGAACAGAAGAGGATGATTAAAAGCCACTTGGTGAGATGTCAGCCATGTGCAGGGAAGAGCCACTCACGAATGGTTGCTAATTTTTGAATCAGAACAGTAATGAGGTGTTAAAGCAAGATCCTTCAGCCTAGAGCTTAGCATTGGCATGCTGGGAGTTATCTAAGTGTCTGCATGAGCATTAAGAAATTACAACAGTGGGGTCTTGGTGGCCCATTTCTATATAAGCCTTACGGATACCGACTACAGAATGGAGGGAGCAGTTGTCAGCCACCGCCTGTGCATGAATGACATCAAGCTGTATGTCAAGAGTGAACGAGACATCGATTCACTGATCCACACCACCAGGATATTCAGTAATGGTATTGGAATGTCATTCGGACTGGAGAAATGTTGCCGGATGATAACAAAAAGAGGGAATTTAGTCAGAACTGAGGGGACTGAACTACCAGAAGGCAACATTGCAGACATAGAGGACAGCTACAAGTACCTGGGGTTCCCACAGGCAAATGGGAACCATGAAGAGGTCGCTAGAAAAGCTGCAACCACCAAGTACCTGCAGAGCCCTCTAGTAGAGGACCCGAGCTTGAAGGACAGACCATAGTAGTGTATTTTGTGTGTTTGCTCAATAAATCGCTGCACCCTTTTGCCATTGTCCTAGCAAAATATAAACAAGCGAAGGGTGGCTCAAGACTTTTGCACAGTATTCAGTATTTACAGAGTGAATGAAATTTCCCCTCCAGCAGCTGAGTGGCTATTAATAAATATGCTTGAACTCTTTAACTGGATACTTTTGAATATGCAATTATTCAGCTTTTGGATGAAACTGATTCACTAAATGTTGGGCTTGATGTTCAACCATATGTGCAGCCACCTTTCCTGTGACTCTGCTATTCCTTCATATCTGTTTACTTCAACACACTCATGGTAGAGGATCACAAAGGAAATTCCTATTCAGGTCATGGACTGTATTGGGTATAGATACAGAAACACACAAAATATCCCCTACCTCTGTTCTGTCTCTTTGGATTTTTCTCTGTGTGGATTTCCTACTGCACTTCGCTCTTGATCCCTTGGCCTTCATTTCTTTCTTATAACTGTACTTTTTGATGTACATTTGTATTGCTAACAGTTTTCCTCTGAGGCATCTCCATTTACAGTATTCAACTGCATTCTTAAAGGAAGTGGTATTACTGAACAATAGATCCTCTATTTTTAGAGCAGTTTCTTACACTCTGTGCATGTACATTGCTTCACGTTGTATTCACCTTTTATTTGCACTCTGTATGCTGGTATAGAGTCAAGCACTTTGTCCATCTTTTCTCTACACCAGGATTTTCAAAGTACAAAAAAGGGCAAAATTTCTATCTATGTCACCCGACATTCATTTGGCATCTTTTGGGGGATAACGTTCTTACTCACGAACACAGCAGGCTTGTACACTTGTACTGAATACAGTGAGAATAACTCAGCTGAATCACTTAATTCAAGTAAAGGCTAGCATCCTTAAAGTGTGCCAGAATTTATTTGAATTAAATAAAGATTTTGTTAAACAGCTGTCAATGTTTTGGATAAAACTGTTTTTAAAGATATTAACATCAAATGACTAATAAACAACACAGAGCCTTATTCCTGTAAATGTAAAATCTTACAGTGATCATTTCAGTGATTACCAGCAATGTGTCTTTTTTCACCTTTTCCACCTCAATTCAATAACAGAACCTGCAGCCAGTGAAATCAGCCAATTCTGGATTCTTAATAATTGCTGATTGGTCACCATTGACACAGGTTATTGTATGACAAATCAAATAAAGATACTGACCTCATTAAAGTGTGCCACCTCCTCACAGTTCTCTGCTACACGACTGTAGAAGGACAGACCTGAAAAATAAGGAGGAATTTAGTCATTAAAACCTGGTTCAGTAACACCATTGTGCCTGCTGTCATCCCACTTTGAGTGGGTGGGCTCACTGCATGGGGCACGTACAAAGCACGAGAAAGAGCAGTCAGTTGGTGTTTACTTAGAGCTGCATTAATTATGAAACAATTTAGTTTTAAGACTTTATCCAAAGTAGCAAGCAGGTAAGTGATTATTGAAGCTCTGTGCACTGTGATGTGGTTTTTTTGTTTTTTTTTTTGTAGCCACAGGACTTGGCGTTGACCATAAACTCCCCTGTATACCAAAGTATTCTAGAGTGAAATGTTTTAAATATGTTTCCTGTGTTGGAGATGCAACAGGACAATGATCCAGCAGCAAATCTACAGCAGAATGGCTGAAAAAGAAAATAATCAAGATATAATCTAAACCTGGACCTTAGGAGACCTCTGCATAAACAAATCCAAACTGAAGCAGCATTGTAAAGAAAAGTGGGAAAACATTCCTTCTCAACAATGTGAAAGACTGATAGTCATACAGAAAAAAATAATTTCAAGTTATAATTGCTTAAGGTGGTTCTACAAGTGACTTAATTGTCCAATGCAGGTTAGCAACCTGAATCCATCAGTTCACTGAGACGTTTATTAAAGTGAAAATGGGGTGACATAAAATCAGCCTACTCATCTCATAAAGAGCTGCGAAAAGACAAATGATACTTTAAGTACCTGACAAATGTAAATATGAAACAGCTGTGTGGAGTCGCCAGAGGCAGAAAAGAAATGCAGACAATTAAATGACTACGGTGTGGCTCACTGTGCGACACAGAGAGACTGCAGAAGAATGTAAAAAATATAAATTAAAATCATATTTTTCCATTATTAGAGCTAAAAGTATGTGTGTCAGCCAATGAAAGCTGTTGTCTACTCAGAGTTTATATTGGGAAAGGAACCTTTCATTGAACAGTAACCTGACTCACTCATGCGTCCTGGTTGTTGTGCTCACCTGGTTGCTTTGTGATGCTTATGAATGGTCCTGCACCACAGTGTGCATTCTGCTTTGTTCTGATAGTTTGCTTTGTGCATCTGAGCCTTTATGAAGCTCTGTTGATGTCTATTTGTGTGCTTGTGGGCACATCAGCTGCCATACACAGGGAGACACACAAACGCATACAGACACCTACAATGTTAATTACAGTCCCTGTCAGTTTGGCTGTAATAATGAGGGTAAATGGAGTAAATACATTGTGCCAGGCTCAGATATTTTAGATATTATAAGTGCAGAAAGTATCTTTTCACACATTCAAAAGCACAAAACCTTCAGGTTTTAAAGATGTCATGCTTGACGTAAGCTTATCGTTATAATTTTACCAATGCACAAATATGACTCTAGTTTATAATCCCACTTCCAAGTGTTCCTGTCTCTCTTTGCCTTCACTCCTACACTCTCTTGAACCTTATAAATCCCCCAAACCTTTGAATTTTATTTCAGAAAATAAACACCACTTCAGTGTCAGAGAGGGAGAGAGACAATATTCCTCCTACATTATTGAAAAGAGCGGCACTGCTGTCATACCAGTGTTTTCATCCAACTAGATGTGGGCTTAGAAAAGCAGACCATGTGACACTTATGTAAGGTGCTCCACACCAAACTAAAACAACATTCTGCTAATCGGTGTGGCTTTTGGCCTTGATGAAACAGTCAAAGATAAAGAGTTAAAGAGCTGCTATGAAAGACCTGAGGTGAAAGAAAGAAAAGGAACAGAGAGTCATTTTTTGTTATCTCAAGCAGATAGATGAAAATTAAAAGAGAGAAAGATGGAGAACACTGTGTAAGTCTGAAACCCACATGAATGAAGAGGGTGCAGAGGTGCATTTAAGGCTTTCTTAAGTTTTTGCAAGAATGTGGTTAAAGCAGAAAACTAGAGTGTTGAGTAGAAACATGGAAACATTTGTTTATTTTTATGTATTTTAATCTCTGCAGTTAATTTTACCTTATTTCCTGGTGCATTAGGGGGCAGTAAGTGGTATTACAAGCTGAATAGGTGCCCTAATTTAAAAAGTAAACATACCAAGTGTCTGTTTGCAGAATAAAGTGCTACACAGAGAAAAGGAATTTTAAAAATATCCGCAGGATACAAGAAATTGCCCCAAGCTCTGTTCCTGTCCTGTGAATCAGGAAGACTCTGAGTAATAAAAAGAACAAACAAACTGTCTAAGCAGCTGTGTTAAGTGCCTAGAGGTTAAAGAGAAGTTTGATAAGTGCCAACGTAGAGGAAGACAGCCTGGGTGAATGAACTGAAAATTAATATTGTAAAGCACAGAGATAAGGTTTCATTAATTCTTGCATAGAGTATGGCTCTGTATCGCTGCAGGCTACTCAGAAGAGGAGCAACAACAGCCGAAGTGCAGCTCTCTGATAAAGCCAAGAGCTGCCGATCACACAACCAGAATTCATCAACGACTTGTCGGGAAATCAATTACATTTTGAAGACCCTCCTTTGAAGGGACTTGACTTGATTTATTGTTTCTGACAGCAAATAATAACAACCAGATAAAGTTAGATCAGAGATAGAACATCACGTCGCATTTAATCCATTTTTATTAGCTGTCTTTATTGCACTGGCTTGAAGCTTTTTTATTACACCTTTCCCCCCTTCCAGAGATATCATGTTGATTCAGCTTCGGGGTGGTTATAGGACTCTTCTGACTTACAAAAATTAAGCATCTGATGATAACAAAATACCTCAAAAATAGAGACATTAAAAGACCTTTGGTCAGTAATTGCTGATTTCTGTAAGCAGCAAAGGGTTGACAAAAATGCATCTGATATTTTACATATTCATACTTATACACTTATAGATGCTAGATAACAAGGCAGAAAGCTGGGGTACAAAGAAATGCCAGAATAATGACTGAATGAGTTTCTTACACCAGACACCCTAAAAAGAGAGATAAACTGAAGCTGTTCTGTAATTAAAAATGGCCCCAAACTCCTCCTGAACTTAGTGCAGGTCTGATACACAGCTACACAAAGCACCAAAGCACTTATTTCCCTGGCAGACCGCTTCCTCTCCAGACAGGAAACGTTTTAAACTCTAAGTGCTCAGGAAACTCCACTGACAGCCTAAACCAAAAACCCACGGCGCCGGAGGATATGTGGGGATACAAGGCTGATTAAGACACTGTGATTAACACACAAATTTGGGAAGTATTTAAAAGATTATTATTTAGCTCAAATAAATGAATAATTAAACTTAAATGCGCTGGAAGAATGGAGAAGAAATTGTGAGTCTGAGATAAAATGACAAGATTTAAAAATGGAAATGAAATTTCCCCTCCAGCAGCTGAGTGGCTATTAATAAATATGCTTGAACTCTTTTACTGGATAATTTTGAATATGCAATTATTCAGCTTTTGGATGAAACTGATTCACTAAATGTTGGGCTTGATGTTCAACCATACGTGCAGCCACCTTTCCTGTGACTCTGCTATTCCTTCATATCTGTTTACTTCAACAAACTCATGGTAGAGGATCACAAAGGAAATTCCTATTCAGGTCATGGACTGTATTGGGTATAGATACAGAAACACACAAAATTTTCTTGAAATTTTTAAAACATTATACATGAATGAAGTGGAGCTACTCTGCTGACAGATGGACTTTTGAGGAAAGAGCGGACGATCCAGTCACTGACTGTGAAGGCACGGTTCATAGAATATCCAGACCCTGGTGCAATCACTGCAGCACAGACCACTGCACTAGAAGTTATCCTTTTTTTCCCCCAACATACACACACACACACACACACACACACACACACACGCACACACACACACCAAGAGGAAAGGAGGCAGCAGTGCACTTGTAACATCTTCTCCAATTGTGATGCTGCATTGATTTCAACAGGGACTGAGCACCTGTCAGTGGACTGATCACTGTCCAGGGTGCTGAAAAACACACCGCTCCTCCTTCCTGTCTCGGTTTCTTTCACATTATTTTGCTCACACACACAGCACACGGAAAGCAAACGATAAGAACGTGAAACACATGAATAAATCAACTAAACCCTTTTTTCCACAACTCACTTCGTCTTCTCATCTCCTCTGAGAGAGAATGCAAGGTCGTGGCTACAATTCTGACTCTTAGATTTGAGTGAATTGGTTAGTACTCCAAAGATCTTACACAGAACATTCCCAAAGCTCCATCTTTAGCCACATCTTTAGCAATCGACGCCATCAGCTTAGTCTAAACTGGCCTCTTAAACACATTGTTCTAGTAAGTTGAAAGAAAGTAAATAAAATAACTGAAAATCAGTGATGGGAAATCGATGTTTCAGGGATGCCAAGATTGGTGTTTTTTCCTCTTTTATGATACACTTAAAAATAGAAGAGATAAAAGCTTTGAATTTACATTCACCATTCTTGGCAGAAATGGTATTAATTTTTGTAGTACTTTACATGATGTATATAACATATAAAGGAAAAAAGACAGAATTTAATTTATCAGTTTGTTTTTTTTACCATATTAACGAACATAATGAAATAAAACGTAAGACTTGGATACTCGATCTCTCTTTGTGATATAGACCAGTTATTCTGTTTTGCCTGCAACTAAACTCTTTTTCTCGCTCTTCCAACTTTTTTATGCAGCGGCTGACTGGCTCTCATCACATTGTGTAACGAAACGCAAATCAGGGCACAGCACACAGCGCGATCAGGTTTCCAAACACACACGGCTTCAAAGAATAATTAAAAAAATATACATATATATCCTTACCCCTGAATGTAACTTTGGCGATCTTGTCACCTTTCCCTCGCAGGTGAGCGACCGTCTTCAGGTGAACCATTAAAGCCATCATTAGTCCAGTCTGGTGGGGGCGGGAGTAATTTTACTCCACACAGATAAAACTTGAATCGATTTGGTGCAATCTGCGTTTAATGATGTCTTGGTGAGCCTTTCTTTGCGGGCTGGTGGACCCAAAAATCGCTTTCTATCCGGGCAACATGAATACTTTACGTGCGTTTCTTTAAACGAAAGAAAGAAAACAAACAAAAAATCCAAAACCCAAAAATGAATTAATCACAGGCTCCAGTTAACATTTCCTCCTACTCCGTGGCTGCTGGGTCTATCGCACATCTCTGAGCTGGCTCTTGGTTTTACTCTGCTCGTTGCGCAGGAAGGGCGGGGGTGGGCTTCAACTACAGAGAGATGATGCTCTAATTGCGGGGGGACAAAACAAAACAAAAAAACACAGACCAGGCTTGGGATTCGGATGAAAATCCTACCGCTGTTTGAGAGACATTTTTAATAAAAACGCTTAGCCATGAATCTAGACCTACTGTACTTCATGCATTTTACTTTGAAATAAAAAGATGATCTTGTTACAATAAACTACAAACGGTTTGCTGCCACGCCCACATTATACTGCAACTCCCCGATCCCTTTAGTATAGCTGTGGGTCAACATGACGAACAGGTGAGGTGAACATTGTCCTTTTCTGACCTTTGGCCAACAGTTCCTGCTGAAGAGGCGTCAGGATAGCCGCAAACAACAGAAACATGTTGACTTACCTACCACCAGCTTCAAATCTACTCCAGTATGCACACTCACCTGCCACTTTATTAGGTGCTGCTCCTTTGACGTAAACGCGATAAAAGCATGGCTCTGTCCTGCCCTCTATCAGAGGTTCAGGTGATGGTGTAATGTCTCTGTGATATTTAGCTTTTTGGGCCATTGAGTACCGCAAGAGCATTGCTTAATCTCCACAGCCTACCTGAGTATTGCTGCTGACCATGTCCATCTCTTTATGGCCACAGTGTACCCACCATCTGATGGCTGCTTCCAGTACGACAATAGACCACATTACAAAGCTCAACTCACCTTAAACTTGTTTCTTGAGCATGACAGTGATTTCACTATACTTAAGTGACCTCCACAGTGACAAGATCTCAATCCAATAGCACGTTTTTGAGAGGTGGTAGATTGGGGCATGGAGCCGACAAATCTGTAACTGTGTGATGCTAGCATGCCAATATGGACCTAAATCTTAGAGGAATGTTTTTAGCAGCTTGTTGGATCTATGTCAAGAAGAATTACGGCAAAAAAGAGGGTCCAAGCCAGTACTAACAAGGTGTACCTAATAAAGTGGAATATGAGTATATATGTATTTGGTATGAGAAAAGATAAGGCGGTAGGTTTCTTTGGGCTCCTCTTTTTAGATTTGAAAACTAGTTATCATTCAGTAGTAATGGGTATCACTGTAAAGATACCAAGAGCGCAACTGTGTGAAAACCTTTGTTTTGATGCAGTGTTCAGAAGTGTCTGCAAACAACTGCAGAGAAGCTCTACATCTGCTCGCTCATATAGTGTTCCTCACAGCATGAAACCAAAACTTCAGAGCTGTGAGTTTCTTCAGGAATGCCACTGTTTTCTGGTTGCAAAGGCAGCAGCAGGAGTTCCTGTCACAGCATTGTGATGCTTCAGGTCCTTAACATCCCAGGAGCAGTGCTCAGCACTCAATATTCTGTCAAATATTCTGCTAAGAATGGATTCCAAACAAATACACATATGCTGTGTTATAAACTGAGAAAACAGCATCATAGTCTAAACTGGTTTACACAGGGTATAAAAGATGACTACAACACCCAGTTTTAGGGAGTATCTATGAGCACCTTCAAAAAAAATGATGGAAAACACAGACAACAGCAGACTGAAATGAACAATCCCTGAATTTATCATCTTTGTACAAAGAAAAATAAAGATTCCAAAAGAAGACACACCAGCCAACATGCCATCCTTTATTCTGTAATAAAACACAAATCAATTGTGTTTTAAATAAAGTTAGATATGAAAGAATTCAGTTTAGAGCATAATGCAACAAACTTGACAAATGACAAAAATGATCAACAAAGTAAAGACACAATAATGACAGAACTGGGACACACACTATACTTTAACACCTACTGATATAACTACTAGACAGTGAGTCTCTGTGGATACAATAAATCTGGTGAGATGGCCCAGTATTGTATCATAAACAAACAAAAACTTGCCTCTTCACCGATTACGGGAGTTCCTGGCATAAACAGCCTCAGGCGTGTGTATAACAAGAGAGAACACATTTCTACCACAGTCTCTCTCTCTCTGGTGTGAATGAGTGACAGTCTGTAAGTATCTTTTGTTTAAATTATGTATTGCGGTTTGCACTGACTCATGTATGAGAGAGATAGAGAGATGAGTAATAAAGTAACTAATACTGAAAAAAACCCCCAATTTAATCTGTGCAAATGATCCAAAGCCAGCAGCGCTGCAGACATCAAAGCTGCTTCTTGTTATTATTCAATTTTCTTTTTTTAATCTGAATTTTTGTGCCACTGCTTCCTATTATCAAAGTGTGGTTAAAAACCGCGCCCCTGGCTTAAACCCTTTAGTTCTCTTGTGTTTTCCTCGGGGGAGGGGGTCCAACCCCGTGTTAGAAAGGTTCTGGATGAATAACTTTGATGTAAAAGACATCAAAGTCATTCATAAATTAAGTCACATGCAAATGATTGACATTGTTTTCCAGTAGTGATATGAGCTTTAGCCAGCAGAGGGAACTGTTGGAAAACTGTTGGCTGGGCCCACACTGGTACAGATGGACATAGAGATGTTTTCATGACAATACCAATGGAGACACTCATTAAAATAACTGTCAGTTCAGTCAGTTTTACTACCATATTGTCGCAGGCCGTGCGGGACATTTGCTGTTATAACATTAAAGGTCGAGGGAATCTACAGCAGAACCCAGAAGATTTCTAAGAAATCAGAGAAGCTCTCTTATTAAAAAATGAGTAGAAAATCTTCCTGACTTCAGTGTGGTGGGCACATTGGAAAAGAAATAAACAATATATATTAATAGTTCAGTTATAGAGAAAAATGGATATAAATCAGTTTACTGTAACATGACATCACACCTTTTTTTTTTTTTTGAAAGGCAAACGGTTCAGATTATATCCAAAACAACAGTGGATAAAAGCCATAGTATTGCTAGGTCAGTGTTTACAATACTCAACAATTAGTTCCAGTTTTCTCCTCAATGCCTCCTTTTATTGACAACAACAGTCTGCTCCATCTAGTGGTTAAATTAATTCTTCGGAAAATTGATGTAATTATGAACTTTGTCTCCACTGATTAGATCATCATGTGATGGAATTTTACTTGGCCCACGATTCTGTTCTCTCACACCTGGTGCACGGATGGTGTCATGGAAAGGTTTAATCCTGGGGTGGATCAGGTGGGCTGGAAGAATAATACCGATAGTCGTATAGACGAAACTTGAGAATATCATAGAGGTTTAAAAGGTAGATATTGGCTTTATTTTTTTAATTTTATTTCTTTTAATAGATTACTGATCCGTAGGTCTGTTATAATCTAGTACTTCTCAAGTCCTCCCATTTGTTTCATCTTTATACCTGCTTCCAGCCTTAAAGCTTTGGATGCAATCATCCTGGTTACCTCCAGAGGGAGACATTTTCTCATTTTCTCTCTTTCATATTAGTATTTTATCCAGAAATTAATGATTAGCTTAACTTCATGGAATTTAGAAAAAAAATATCTAAGTCTCCATGTTTGTAATCAGCACTCTGGCCTCAGTCTGTATGTTTTGTTTTGTTTTTTTGTTAGTTAGTTAGTTAGTTAGTTAGTTTTCCTCTTCATAACATTTTATGATTTGAAAAGCAGCCTCGAAATACTTGTTTCAAATCACAAACGACTAATGAGGCATTAATAGTGTGTTTGTGTGCAGGTTTACCGATGTAAACGAGAGGCAGTTCACGGCGAAGTGCAGCATTCCCATCGGCAGATGGGAGGGAAGAGGGCTGATGTGTCCCAGCCCTCTGCATCCAGCTGGTGCGTCGCACCACAGCAGTAGTTCGCCACACTCACCATGGCTTTAGCCACAGGCAGGACGCTCGTGGCACTATTTCTTACGCTTTGTGGGCCAGGATGCAGCTGGGCAGGTAAATCGTTGATTTACTATTTCATAAGCAGGTGCAAGTAGAGCACTTACGTGTATCTGATTATCCAGGTACTGTTGCTTTCTTGTCCACTCGTGAAGAGAAAGTTGAACTTATCAAAGAGGTCACGTGCCTTGTGATTGGATATTTAAAATGCATTCAAAAGAAGCTGTCATATTAACAAGTTTAAACAAAAGGAATCCTAGAATGTGCAGGTATTTGCATGTGTGCACGTCAGTGTCCACGTTTCCATTTGCAGAAAACAAAGTAGATTAAGTGCATCATATTTAACTCACTGGGACGTTTCATTTCAAGCGTGCAGTTTGAGTCATTATCAGATGTGAACGATTTCGTTTAAATGAGAGCTATTAGAGAAAATATGAAGTGACAGCATTTTTCACCCATGAAACTTTGTGGGGGGAAACTATGATGCAGGAGAGTTATGGAACAAGTCCTTTCCTTAGTGGCCACATCCGAAAGTAACTGTGATGCATGGTTAGGAGATGATGACAAATTTCTGGCGACATCATGAAATACTGTGAGTGGTGGCATATTAAATATGGAACTAATTCAGCTGAATGTGAAGATAAATGGCTTTGAAGTGGACTTTGATTAGTGACTAGAAGTGAAGGAGTTGATTTGAGTCACATCATCCATCAGCTATAGTCAGGAATGGCTGGACAGTGAAGCAGATTTTGAACCCAGGAGACTATGCAGGTTTTTTGTTGATTCATAGGCTGGCAGGATTTTACTAGAAAGGCGCAGTGATATATCAGATGTGCAGCGAATTTTTGACAAGCACAGAGAGTGCAAACCACAGCTGCACATATGTTTTTGAAGTTTCTTAAGTGCTGTTTGTAAAATCAATTTTCAGGGAAAGTATTCCACATCCTCCAGACAGTGAAAACATTCAAAATATCAAACGTGCCACAAAGCCCAAGGAGTTTCACAGAGGACAAAGGTAATCTTTTTGGCTTGGGCTTAAAGGCCAGACTTTCCTTCACCCTCCCTTCCTCCTCGATTTTATTCAGTTCACTTATTTTGTCAGTTGATCTGTAGACTTCTATATGCCTCCTTCTCAAATGTACGGTAAGCGCTGAGCGCATGAGATCACTGCTTTCACTGAATATAGGCAGCTGCCATTTATTGTGGTCCTTTCTCTGAGTCACTTTCTTTTCCATCGTTTTGGAATTCTTTTCAGAGCGTCACATTTATTCACTTCCACACATTTACACCTGGGAGCCCCTGCAGCTACAGCTCACTGTAGATTGGACCAGTTTTGAGTTAAATGGCTTCCTCTCGGGCCTCTCGAGAGAGGATAGTGTTACTCATTAGCTTTCTCTGCTCACATATCATCAGCCCGTCACTCTGAAATTATTCACAAAAGAGGACGAGTAAGCTCGTGGGGATATCTGAATACCTCTACAGGGGCAGTGCAGGAAAAACGAAATCTGCCTATCAACTTCTGGAATTTACACAAACTGTGTGAAGAGCACGAGGGACAGGGAGTGAGGAGAAGGAATCATGTCCTTGCAGGTCACTGGAATTTCATTATTCTGCTCCAGTTCACATGTCAGGATTCTTCAAGGGAGACTACATGCAAGAGTTTTAGGATGAGGAGTTTCATAACTTCAACTTTTTTACTTCAGGAAAATAGAGACTTGCTGAGAGGCTTTTTTCCCCCCTGCATATTTCTAATATTGCTAATGCTTTCCGTAATCTTAAATCACCTGACCCTATGCCCCTGCTCACCTGCACCTCGGCTGCATATCAAACCTGCCAGCAACAGCATGTCTCGTGTCATGATGTCATCTCTGGGCACTGTTCCACTTGCTTTAACAAGTACCACCTGGCCTACGAGCACCCTGTCAAAGCTTGATTTGAGCATATTAGATGTGCAGCGAGAAGATAGACAATAAACCAACACTATGAGGCGTCAGACCTCATCACTAACTGCTTTGAATAATTCCTTAGAATAACTTTGGAAAGGTTTTTTATAAAAGCAAAGTCACATGTGAGCACCAGCACAGAAAAGCTAAATATGCTGTTAGATCCCAAATGTTCTGGTCTGCTTCTGATTGTAGATGTCATGTGCCATAAACGTTTTGGATATGGATGCGTGTAACCTGCCCAAAGCTAAGCGCTTACTCACTTGAGGCTGTCGCTTCAAATAAAATCTGTCCTCAGTCACAATTCAGTGGCAAATTAAGCTCAAGTAAACACAATAAACTGGTTGCAGAAAGTCAGGCAATTCAGCGATTGGTGTGACTGACTGCAGTCAGAAAGCAGTGATAAACTTTGGGCACAGTCTCAGTCTGGTGTGTTGGCTTTATCACAGAGTCGATTGCAGGAGAGAGTTTACTGGTCGTTAGAGGTGAGGCAGTGGTGAACTGGTAAAAAGAGAAATGTAGCACTGGGCAAGATTTCACACCTCCCACATAGATGAATGTATGTTCACACAGGCATCTGAATTCTTTTAAACGTGCAAATTCCACTTATTTTCTTAAGACTAACTATCAAAGAAAACGATATTTAGAGTAATCTTGTGGCTTTCTGGGAAAAACCGGCAGTGACTTGGATAAGAAAACTGATATTACACACGTTTCTAAACACCATGTGGAAACACTTGCGATACGAGCTCTATCCAATGGTTGAAACATCTAAAGACAAGAGAAGCAAGAAAATATTGTGTTATTTAACTCCCTCGGGTCCCTGAACACATAAACACGAAAATAGGTTTCTTAGTCTTGTAATTAAATCTGCAGATTTTTGTCGATTCGTGTATTCTTTCAAGCAGAGCACAAATGCAAAAGACACGTCTTCCAACTTCCCACAAGCTCCAACAATTGGGTGGTTTTCTCCACAATTTTACACCATTTACAGCAATTTTTCGCCTCCAGCCAAGTACAGTTTAGATAATTTGTTTGTGGTGCTCTCTCAGTATTTAAAACTTACATTCAACAGCATCTTTTCAGAATACGTTTTTCATTTATTCTGTATAAAACACAGAACCCACTGTGAACAGAAAAGCCTTTCAGTAAAAACTGCTCACAGCATGCTCTGTTTATTATCAAAAGTTAATGGGACATTGTTTCTGAAAAGGCACGCTGTTGTTAACTCTTGTTTTTCTAATGCAATATTTCTGCATATAAAAATGGTGTTTATATAAGTGGTATCAGAAACTTCAGAAAAAAGCAAAAAAAAATATGGACAAACAAACCCAAAACATGTGCAAAATGTTCTTTTCTTTCTTTTTTGTGTTATTTGAGTGGTTCAAGCACATCTATTTTAAGCAACTTAAACAAAATACAGTTGAGCAACTGGACTTCACCTCAATCTTGAGTTTTAACTGTTTTTACTGCTATATAAGGCTCATATACCCACAACACACATGTGCAAAACTTGTGCTAAAATGATTAAAACCCTATAGCAAAGCAGATATGTCTATGCCACCTTTATCTGGCAATTCACTAGCAACTCTTATTGTTGATGGGAGTTTGTGGAAAGTGACATTTATTAGACATTATTAGCGAATTGTTATGGGGTGAATGAGAGGTCACGACCTGTGATTTTGATGCAAGGTAAGGTAAAAAAAAAAAGTGTTCTTGTAAAAGCAGAGCAGACTGCAGGTGCTCCAGCACAAGTATTTTATAGAACAGTTTTGCAGCAGTCATTTGACCTCAGGGCTTACCTCCATGTGCTTCTACACATGCTCATACATGTCTGTGCGTACCTGTGTGTGACTCTTCAAGGGTGCATGTGTACCTCACGTCCTGTATCCATCTAACACAAGGGCCCATGCTTTTCTAGACACACAAGCATAAAATTGAAAAAGGCAGTGACATAATGACCTCAGGCCCTGCCCTCATTCTTAACATAGTTAATACTTTCCACTGTCTAACTCAATCATACTCTATCCATCTTTCCATTTCACATTCACAAACACAGCACAGACAATGCTATTATATTACTGCACCAGTCTCCCATGGCAACTCCCTGAAAGCAAGCCTTGCTCTGTATGATTAGGATTGGTACAGCCACTATTGCTCAGCTTCTTCCCAACGTGTTTATTCTTGGATATCATTTGTGCATCTGCTGTCTCTGAAGACGTCTTGATTTAATCTGGTTTGCCCTTGGATCAAAAATTTCCTGAGAGGCCAAATGAAGGCTGTCTGGACAGAGGAAAGGATCCCATCCTATGTAACACACAGCCTTATTAGAAGCAGCCTGCGTCAGTGGGGATTGTCATGCACAACTGATGAAGCTTAGTCCACTGTAAGACTGAATTAATGAGGAAATAATGAGTCGACTGTGTGTGTGTGTGTGTGTGTGTGTGTGTGTGTGTGTGTGTGTGTGTGTGTGTGTGTGTGTGTGTGTGTGTGGGTTTTTTTTAAACTTAGATCACAAAATGATATAAGCCATTATCTCAGGAGTTGGTGATGGCTGAACTCAGCAAAAACAAATAGGAGACGATCTTTCAGCACAGGCTAAAGTCCTGAAACAACGCTAAAGGGCTATGAACAGCTGTGACCATCTGGATAACAGAGCTCAGGAGGCCTAAGTAGCAATTATATCTAAATGTTAAAAAGTGAAGATCCAGCTGGGAGAGGTGAATTTGTGATGATACTAAACCAAAAGTGCTCATGTAAACCTCTGCAGGGGAAAGCCAAGGACATCATGACTGTAGCATATCATCTGTTTAGCAAATGTTCCAATGTTATTAGGATCTTTCGATTTAAAGCTGCTATATTTTTAAAGAAAGAGTGCATTAATGGCCGTGCATCTCTGAAAGGAGAATCTGTTTGTGGTGTTTTATGATACAGTTTTGGTTTGTTCTTGCTGCTCTCAAATTTATAGCAGCAGCTACAGACAGCTGATTTCACTAAAAACTGAGTGCATGCCACCTGCTCTGGATCAAACAGCAGACAGATAACACAGCGTACGCAGTGAATTTTAGAGCTAAAATTTCCCTGAGAACTTGGTGGACAGCAGACCTGAGTTGAAATAGGCCTATTAGATCAGCGTTTATTGGGTTGATAAAAAAAATACACGAAATAATAGAAATTGTTTGTTACCATTGATCCATGAAAATATAATAATTGGTCAGTTCTGTACTTCTCCCAATAAAGTTTTTTGTATATTTTTGTTTTTTAGTCATCAGAATTTAGATTTTATGAAGTACTAATTGTGATGTCACATTTGATGATCTGAGTGAGATCTGAAATCTGACCGAGAAACGGAGGACACTGGGCAATTAGAGCCAGTTACCCAGCTTTTGTATCTTTTCCGTCTGTAGGCCACACGAATGCAACCAGTGGTTTGCACCTTGTTGTTAACCCTCTGTATTTCCAGTCATGACAGTGTCTCTTGGTTGTAGACTTTGACGATGGTATGCCTACCCCCTCGAGTGTTTTTGACTGAATTAGATGGTATGAAATTGTTCTTATGAAGTTGTACTTAAAGTGAAAAGGCATAAAATACAAATTCAAAACTTTGTATTTTCAACTTCAGATACGATGTCCTCTTCATTTGTCCCGAGATAACAAGGGAACAGATCTGGTCTGGCCATTAAACTGGCTGTCAGTCATGTGTACAGTTATTTTTAAAAATGGTGAGCTGTGTATAAAAGCTATTGTAATTTTTATGCAGTTATTGCAAAGTCTGCAGCGAAGTCTGTTTCTTTGTGTATTTGATTATAGATGTGATGCTAAATATACATAAAATAGAAACAATATTGTATTAAATAATACTTGAAACCTGCAAGAAAGACTTTGGAAAATGTTTCCTGAGTTTGTAAATTCGGTTATAGAGAGGACTATTTTCTTAGGGAGATTTATTTTTGCCGAATTCATGTTTAATGCACTTCCACATTTCTTGCATGCTAAATGCTAAATAAAAAACTCTTTTAAAAAAATGTATGCCCCTGAAATGTATCTTAATGTGGTTTTTGTGTTGCAGCAGAGAAACTCCCACGACCACAAAATGTGAAACCAACATCTGTGGAGAAGGGCCTTAGGGAAAGCTGGGAGCCGTCTATCCATCTGGATGGAAGACCTGTGGACCGCTTCATGATCAGCTCCAGTAAACCCACGAGATCCCATCGATTCACTAAAGCGAGCAAGGACAGTCGCGCTCCTATGTTGGAGGATGTAGGTAAGAAAGAGTCAATAAAAGTTCAAAAAGAGGAGGATGAGAATGTGAGATGTTAAAATCAGATGGTCACGATTCCATAACCATGTTGAAGTTATGCCTGTAAGTGAACTGGAACTAATGGTAAGTGCTGGTAGAGCTGCTAGACAAAAAAAAAAAGTAATCCAGGAGAATATAAATGGACACAGAGCATACAAATAAGGTTTGCCTTAAACCGTGAAGTGAGCTCTGAAATCTCACAGTTCTGCATTTTCTCAAGATAAATGCCAAGAATGAGACAAGGAACAAGAAGCAAAGTAGACACTCAAGACAGTGAGGTGTGTAAAAGTGCATGCGTATGCTAACTTGATTAATGATGATTAATCTCTATATGTGGATTAGTTCATAATTGGATGCACTGTCCTAAAAGTTTGCCAGAGGGAAAGCACACCAGGCCATCGTCATCCTAGCTCAGTAGACAGTGGTTGTTTGAGGCTTTAGAGAAGGGGCTTATTTTTAGGTTTTAATAGCTTCTTTTGGTATTTTCTAATCCCACATTGTAAAACTTAAGGTCTTTATCCTTCCATATACATACATACATACATACACTTTGTGTTACTGACTGAGTCCAGCCTGCTTTTGTCATTATTTCATTTTCCTCCATCCTTGGCACCATGCTTCATCAAAGTCTGCAGCCAACCCAGCCCTGCTCCTATAATCCTGTGTTGTGGCCACTTACTCTGTGCATGTGTGTGCGCGCAGCTTATGTGTGTCTGGTGGTCGTTGTGGTGAAGGACTGGGTGGTGCCAACTGATGAAGTCATGCATTGTCTGTGTTTTCAAAAAAAGTGTCTACAGATGCCTGTGTGTTTGTGTTCTTGTGTGTTGCCCAGTACAACTTCTGGTGGCCGCTGTGGTCTCTCCAGCTCCAGCACTGTTCACCGTAAATCTCAAAAATCTGGCAGCCGAGCTCAGTCTCAGCTTCGCCTTTCCAGAAATTCCTTGCAGATCATGTGTTGTTCCCTCAGCAGCATGAGAGCAGCATCAGCTGTCATAAATAACCCCATACTGTTTGCTTCAACATCATTAATGTGTCTGGAGCAACAAAGACAAAACGTCGACCTGATATGATATAATATGATATAGACTATGTAAACAATATTTTAAAAATCAGTTTGTTTTTCTTTTTATCTACAGAATGAACTGCTTCCTTACTAGTTGATATATCCAGATATCCTGTGTTTTTGTTTCTAGACCCTGAATGGGTTAACCTGGATGGCTTTGCTGTGTTGGGCGGTGCACCTGTCAGCAATTTATCAGCAGGTAAACCTAATCAGAGGGCATCATTACCAACATTACATGACAATGGGTTAAAAGCACGAAGAATTGTCTTGAATTCTCTTTCTTCAGGCAATAATCACCCTTTTCTTTATCCCTTTACTTGGTTCTTCCCCACGGGATGAATAAAGGGAAACACTCATTTGTCTCTGACGCCCACATTTCTGTCTATTTAGATAGATGTGTTTTTCTTGTAGGTGAACCATATTTTAAATCTGTTTTAGAGAGTGTTACCTTTAATGACATATGCCACAGTTTGTTTGTTTTTTAAATTACCTGTCAGAGATTTCAGTAGACTGTGAAATCACAAGAAATCAGGAACAGACACATTGCTGGAAGCCAATATTGGCAGACTATTTAGAAAGTGAACACTTTGAGTTGCGGGTATGAGTGCCCTGTCAAGCAGGCCTTACTGATTTATCAGGTAAGTGAAAACTAACTGCAAACAATTTTGGTAATTAATTATAAGAGTAATTTATCAAGGAAATGTATTAATAATTGGTGTTATAACATTCTCAAAGGCTGTTAATGTCATTGTGTGGTCAGTCCAAAACGATGTAAGCAGTAGTGATAGCAATGCAAACATATGGCCCTCTAGGACTTATTTGTACAGTTCTGTGCAAAAGTCTTGAACCACCCCATATTTTTTTGCATTTTCCTTCCAAGGAGTCAGACTTTTTCTTTTCTTTAAGTGTCTTGAGTATTAGCTCTCCAAATTTTTGATGATCATTCAAATTTCTTTGTTTGGACATTGGCTCCTTCACTTGTTTTTCAAATCTCGTACCTAACCCTTTTCACACTGAGGAGCAACTTAGCAAAAAGACCTGAGTGATACATCTGGCCCTGCTGTATGCCAAGCCTCATCAGACATAGTCTCAGTGGAAGGGTGGCTGTCAAAAAAATTTTGTTAAGGAAGGGAAACAGGGAGAAAAGGCTGGGGTGTGCCAAATTACACAAGAATTGGACTAAAAGTCGATGGCAACAGATCTTATTGAGCGATCAATTGAAATTTGAAATTTGTAGTTTAAATTATCGGCAGTACGTATGGAGGAGGTCAGGAAAGAGGTACAATAGACAGCGTCTACAGTCATCTGTAAAACATGGTGGAGCTTCTGTTGTGGTTTGAAGCTGCATTTCAGTCAGTGGTGTTGGAAATCGTGTCAAAATTGCAGAAAAATGTAGAAAAGTATGATCAGATATTGATCAACCATACAATATTATCTGGAAAGCATCTAATTGGCAACAGCTTCATTTTTCAGATTGACAATGATCTCAAACACACTGCTAATGGGGTAAAAGACAGAAAAACACCAGTGGAACACATTCAGTCATGGATTGGCCTCCCCAGAGCTTTCCTAAGAGCCGTTGTGGTCATTCCAATATTAATTTTCAAGCTTGGTAGAATTCTCCAAACTTTACATGTATTGTGCATGCATGTGCATATTTGCACGTTTCGCTGAATCTCTGTATGCTGTCACTATTTTCCATTTCCAAAGTATAAAAAAAATTAGTGGTGGCTCAAGACTTTTGCATAGTGCTGTACTTTTTTTTTGTGTGCAGCCCAATGTGATATTTGAGCTTATGTCATGTAAATGCTCATTGGTCTAATCAAACGTAGACATGCATCATACTGTTCCAGTGGACAGTTTAGTCTCTCTAAACCACTTAATCGTGGCAGGGAACGTGGAGAAACTCTTTAAAATTCCCTATTGAAAGGATGGGAAGCAGAAAGGAAACCCAGGGCCTTCTTGTTGCAAGGCAGCAGTGGTAACCGCAATGCTAGTCTGGAGTTTCAGTTTTATGTGTTTGAGGCAGAGCTGCTCCAGGAACATGAATAATCATATTTGTTGATTTACTTTTGGGAATGGAGACGCCTGGAAAGGCAGAACAAAGCCAAATGAAAAGTAAGAGCCAAAAGGAGAAGTAGCTAATGTTATAAATCTTCATTTACTATCAGCTGAGAGCTTATTAATAATCTAATAATCTAATTATTAATGATAATTGATAACTCGTTCCATGCCATTTACCAAGCATAGCACTAGAGCTAGCACACTTCCTGCACACTGACATTGTTATATAATGGCAGTGTATACCATCCTGAAGTTTTTTTTAATGCTTTAAATTTACTTTATATATGAAAATTACTGAAATGAGATCGCATGTGTGCAAACTGAATGTTCCTCTTTGTTTGATGAAACAGTTCAATTGTAAAAAAAAAAAAAAAAAAAAAAAAAATCAGCATGTTAACATTTATTGAGCTTCAGTAATGAAAACAAATAACAATAGCATGATTAGAACATGACTATTAATCAGTCACAGGCGCTTATCAAATGTTAAAGTGCTGCCAGGCAATTTCTGGTAATTTACAACTGCAATTTGATATGCGTCTTTTGGGATGATACTAATTTGCTCATCTAATTTATAAGTCATCTAAGGTACACAATGACTTAGCAGTCTGGTATGCTAATACATAAACTATGGCAACAACATTGGCATTAGCACTGTATATTTTCACTACAGGCTAAACTGATTAGCTCTGCTGGAAGGAACACTTTGCCATTGACTGGGAATTGTTTGTATAAATTAAACTGTGGGTAAAGTGAGTAAGTATGAGACCAATTTGTTTGCAACATTTAGACTTCTTTTTTTAAGGTTGCAAAACGTCAAAGTTTTTGAGGAGCGTCCAAGGACATAACGGAGACATTCTTGGGGACCTCAGTCTGAACACTGAGGTGTGCCTCGCTCTGTTTTTGCTATGATATGCCTGTCTGTCAGCAGGCAAGCCTCATAGCACCTCGGTCCACTGAGCTTCCAGGAAAAGACATAAGGGATCTGGCATTACCAGCACTGTCAAGTCAGTGGTTTAGTGGTTCGTGGCATTGTGACCTGGGCCAAATTATGTATTGTGACAGTTTTCCAGACAGAAAAAAGGGAAGACTGATTAAAACCAAATGGGGATATTTCTGTTTTAAGCTACTCTTGGTATCAGAAGAAACAAATGGAAAGTGCTTGGGATGAAAATTAATTGTCAAAGGGTCATGGCTAGTTGCCATATGGTGAACAATGTTTACAAAAAATACAAAAGCTATGAATGAGACACTTTAAAGTATTATTTTTGGGGTATTTTACGCTTATAGGATTAGTGCAGGTATAGGTAGAAGAACACAATTTTTGTTAGCACTTAAACCAATAGACCTGTTAAAAATAGCTAATTGTGTGTTGTAAAACTATGCATACCCTTACTGCTTTCACTTCAATTATAGGGTAGGCAGCAGCAATGTGCTGCAAATCGAAGGCACTTGATTAATTGATCATCGGCAAGTGTGAGCACTGTAAGCGTGAGCACAGAAAGCAGAGCATAAGAACAGAAATATTGGCAGCTTGATAGTCTGGAGAGTTCAGGCATCACCCATGATATTAAACAACCAGTTGTGGCTGTCGATTATAAGGCCATTTCCAGACAATTTGAAATCCATCATTCTGCAGCGAGAAAGATTATTCACAAGTGGATATCATTCAAGACAGCTGCCAGTCTTTGCAGGAATGGACATCCCAGCCAATTAACCCCAAGGTCGGAGAAAATGCAAAAAACCCAAGAGCTACATCTTAGACTCTACAGAACAAAAACACTGAACATGTATGACTTGTTTGGAAGGTTGCCAGGAGAAAGCTGTTGCATCTGAACAAACCACAAGACTTCTGTAGCAATGTACTTTGAACAAACCACACCAAAGTGGAGATGTTTGACCACAATACATAGCACCACTAGTCTAAAGCATATCTGTACAACCACCTCATGCAAACTGTCAAATCACGGGGGTGGAGGTGATGATTTGAGCTTGTTTTGCAGCCACAGGATTTGGTCCCCTTGCATTCACTGAATGGACCAGGAACTCCCCTGTATAGTATAGCTGCTGAATCATGGGATGTACTTCATTTTTAACAGGATGTATATACTGTTATGAAAACTCTCTTGTTCACATTTTTGTATGCTTTTATTTGTTTACAGTTTTTTTAAAGCCTTGTTAAACTGAAAAGTGTAGTGGGAAAGACCAACACAACATTTGTCCACATTAAATCTGTGATTTGAATCACACATGACACAAATTCTTATTCTGATTTCACAGTTCACTTACTGGAAATGTGTGAAAACACGCAAAGCTGACAGGAAAAGCAAGAGAAGGATTCAGAATGGGGTTAGGGCATTATTAAACAAATAGCCAGTACTGTCTGAATCCAAAGGGAAGACATTCATTCAGCTGTGCTGGCAGTACAGACAGGAGATACAGACATTAAGTAATAAACAGAGTGATCCAAGTTGATCCAAGTTGATCCAAGTTGAACCAGAAAAAACCCCAAACACATGTATTTTCTTCATGGTCTTCTATACATTATGTTTCCTCATCACATCTTCTTTGTCCCCTAACTACAAAACTCCTTCTTTTTAAGTCACTTTTAGATATGGTGGCCTCATGTAGACACCTATAATCTAATTTGGCTCACTCTACATGTTTAATAGAAAATAAAGTCTTACATTAAAGTATTGATTAAACCTTTTTGAAATGCATCATGTTCACCTTTTTACATCAGCTGACTTATCAGTACTCCCCCAGCTGTGCACGCAGCTGTCCTGATGGGAAACAGAGTGGACCTTTTCCATCTGAAAGTGATTATGGTAAACAGAAAAGGGAGGAACAGATGGAGAGAATGGAAGAACAAAAAAGAGGGAGGGGCAGATGTTTTTTGTTTTTGTATTGGAAATGCTATCGCTAAGCACTGCAGCCAGATGAGAGGGATTGTCTGACTGTCTGAGTCAGTGTCTGAGATGTTGTCCAAGATGGTTTGGATTGAAGCGGGAAGCAGAGCACCAGAAGTTATAGCAGATGACAGGGTACATGATGCAGTTCTTCAGCATTTCCCTTCTGTGACAACTGGCCAGGCTGACAGGCGGTGTTGGATGAGTGTGACAAGTAATTATGTGTTTATCAATAAGCGGATGTGTCTTGAGTGGAAAAGTTATGTGGAAACATTTTCCATGGAGGATAGTTTCAAAAAGGCCCCAAAGGCAAACTGAGCACAAAAACCAGATTATGTACATTGGGATTTTAAAGTTAAAATGAACAGTGCAGTCTGAATTTTAAATTTATTATATCCATCAGCAGGTCCAGTAAGATCTTCACAAACAGTGGTGCCCCGAAATCACTCCTCCGTAAAACGGGCAACCAGGATGGACAGGAAGGCTCAGCTGTCGCCTAATGTCAGAACACACAGGAGGGCACCTCAGTCTTCCTCTGGTCCCAGGCAGCCCGAGAGAGTTTTGGCAGGAGTTCCTCTGCTGGAAAGGAGACGCCAACACTACGCCAAGCCTCAGTCTGATCAGAGAAACCGACTCGCACGCAAACTAAGTAAGAGGGCCAATATTTTATACTACTGATCACTAAATGAAATGATGAAATGAACAAAGCTTTAGGTTTTAGTCAAATATGATGCTGAGTAAGAAATGTCAACATGTCCTTATAGTATTGGAAGATACGTTGTGGTCAAACGTTTACATAGTCATGAATTTCATGCTCATTTTGGACTTTTAATTTCCTTGAACTTTTCTTTTTCCAAGGGTAGAATGATTTTAAACCAGACCTCTTAAAAAAACAAGCATTGGGTAGAGAAACTTGAATTGATTTTGGATTTTCTCTAAGCCACACAGTGCCAAAATTACAGATGCAGGCTCAAATACATACATACACACAACTAATATTTGGTTAAATGCCACTTAGCAAGTTGCACCTTGACCGGACATTTTTGGTAGCCATCAACAAGCTTGTGGCATTATTCTGGCTGGAGATTTGATCACGCCTGTTAGGAGAGTTGATAGAGTTTAATTAAATAGATTGGTTTCATAGCACAGAGTGTAATTTACAAATTTTCCTCATTATTTCATTCACTTTGTGTAGTGCACCAGCACCACTGGCAGCAAAACAGCTGCAGACCATGATACTACCACCACCGTGCTTGACATTTTGTACAGTGTTTAGGTTTAAGAGCTCTTGTTATTGTGACCAAATAGCTCAATCTTTATCTAATGTGACTATAAAACCTTTCTGCAGGAGGCATTTTGGCTTATACGTGTGGGCAGCTGCAAATTTTATTCGAGCCTGAAGGTGTCAGTTTTGGAGAAGGGGTTTCTTTCTTGGTTATGACCCTCTCAGTCCATTGGAGAAGCGGTTTCTGTCTCCATGGTGATGGAAACTGATGATCTAGGTGTTTGCAGTTGTTAAGAAATGGTTCCAAGAGACCTTCCCAACTTGTGGAAATCTACATATTGGAGCCTGTACATAAACTTTTAATCCTGTGTGGATTAGAGAAAATCCAAAATCCAATTAAAGTTGTGCACTTACTGCTTGTTTTTAAAGTATGTAATAGATGCTTTTGAGTCATTCTACCCTGGAAAAAGAACAGTTCAAATAAATGATTAAAAGCCCTAAATTGCTATGAAATTCATGCCCATGATTACTGTATGTATGTATCTTTGACTGTGACTTTAGGTGGCACACAATAATTTCCTGTGGCAAAGATTACTGAAATAAACCAGCAATAAAAAGGTTAACAACATCTAGAAGGCATTTGGATTTGTCCTAGTTTCTTATTTATTTGTTTGTTTCCTATTGAAAATAATTTAGCTAAGAGGATACATTTTTTGTACTATCTTTAGTTTCCAGAGTGTAAACCCTGGCCGTGCCTGGTATCCCTTTTTTATTCATAGCGTCTGAGTCCGTTCATGTGGTGTCACTGCAGGCACAGAAGGCCCAGGGTCAGAGCAAACCTGCCAACAGACCAGTCACAACCAAAACAACCACACCAGGTACCTGCAGGTTTATAGAGAATCATTCTGTATGTCTTTTTTTCATAGTAGATATAGAAAATCTGCAAAAATTCTGCAAAACTACCTTGCCAAAGTTTAGAAGAAATCAGGGGATGATGTATATCCAGTGACTTTAATATTCGTTTGGATCCAGACATTTGGGTTTTTATCTCTTTGTGTGTTGTCTAGCTCCACCTGAACATGAGGCCCAGGACATCAGTGTCAGGGTCATGTCTCCTAAATCAGTTCTCATTTCGTGGGTTGACCCTGCTGTCGAGATGGAGAAAGTTGCCCCTGGGGCATCCAGGTGGGCCCTGTTAAAGTGTCAGTTAACAAGGGGGGAAAAAAAGAAAAATGATGACAAGTAGAGAAAAAATAAAACTGAAGTCTAATCTTTCTCAATGGAATAAGGCATTTTCTTCATTTTCTTTTTATTCTTAACTCAGATCATACACAGTTAGGTACAGGGAGAAGGGTGAGTCAGCACGCTGGGAGTACAAGGAGAGCACGCAAAGGAGAATTTTGATAGACACCCTGTCTGCTGACAGCATGTATGAGTTCTCTGTCAGAATCTCTCAGGAAGAAAATCACAGCAAGTGGAGCGACTCAGTCTTTCAGAGGACTCCAGAGTCAGGTATGTGTTGACTCTGTTTGCTGAGAATTACTTACATGATATCTCATAGTGTATGATGCAGTAGGAGTCTGTAACTGTGTGAAAGAAGTGAAGGGTTATAAAGAGCCAAAACCACTGACTTTTTTTTAATAAAATGAAAACAGAAATGATTATTATTTTTTTTTTTTAAAAATACAAAAGGCAATTCATTCTTGCACAACCCTTTTAAGCTTCTTTCCTCATACCACATCTCTTCACATTCGCTGCCTATTATTCCTTTTTGATATATCAGCCTTGGTTTGGCTGCTGCGCTCCCATTATTGAAGCTTTTATACCACGTTTCAGCTCCTGAGCTGCAGTTCATTGGAATGTCAACATTTACTGCCTGGCTCACAGTTTAGGTCTCCGTCATACACAATCTCAGGGGGCACGATCTGACAGTGTATGGCAGCAATATTTTCCTCAGTTGTAGCCTTCTGGCACAAATATCCTTACTGTTTTTACATGCTTTAAGCAGCAATTTCCTCACCCTTTATACTTTCTGTTGCCTATGCTACTTGTTTTCCATCCTGTCTTTCCATTCACTTTTACTCTTCACTTTCACAAGCACCATCTGGGCCACCTGAGAACTTTGAGGTCAAGCCATTAAGAGGAAAAGGGACTGCTGTTGTAGCAACATGGGATCCACCTGAAGAGCCCAATGGGAGAATAAAAGGTCAGACCATTATAATGAAACTATTGTTATTATCATGATGGCAAAACATAACAATTATTCATTTTCGTGCCATGATTACTCCACCTACGTTGGTGTTCTATGTTGGCCACGGATCTTTCACCCAGTGACAATATTTGCATTGTTTATGGATGTGTCCTACAAAACAAAGTGCAGCATGCTGATGTCACAGGGCTAATCTTTGCTGTGAGTTTACTGTCACTGTTGGAACAAATAAAGAAAGCCAGCTAATGCTTTCCAGACATGTTGAAATAGCATCAGTATTTTCTCTTGAATGATCTCACTACCTTTCCAAACTTCTCTTTCAAACAGAGTTCATCTTGACTTATGTCCCTGCCATGAAGCCTTTTGAAACAAAAAGCGTGAAGTACCATGGAAGCACCACGACAGCCACCATAGATAACCTCACACCTGGAGACCGTTATATTTTCACCATTAAGGCCACCAATAGGAAGGGACAAGGACCACAGAGCAAGACCTTCAGTGTCGCCATGCCAGGAAGTAAGCATATTTGATAATGTAATTATATAGTCACTGGGGAAAACAGTCCTTGGAGACTATGCCACATGTGGCACAGCAACTTTGGAGTTGTTGCTTCAAAGATGGGGACCAGGTCTGTGACCACTTACAGTCAGTTGCTGTCTTCAAAACAACCTTGTCTACCCTTTTGCCATCTGTTGCAAATCTGTTGCTGTCTGAATACACAGAATTTCACAATAATCAGAAATTTACATAACTACATATGGCCATAGTCCAGCCAGAACCTTATAGATTTAAAACATAAATACCAAAAAATTTCCACAAATAGTAATATAGTTGCTGCAGGACTCTCAATTTAACTGATTTAAATTAAAATTTTGTAGGCACTTGATAACCAGGCTTTTGTTATAGGGATATAACCAGAATGCAACCAGTTTTCAGCAGTTATTTCCAAACATTTGCCAATCTGTCTTCCAACTGGTCCAAGTCAGATTGTGCTTTTTGGGTAACAGGTTGCCTTCCACTAGGCAGTTGAATATGGTTGACCTCTGGGTATCTTGCAATTTCATGCAATCATTTGCTGAAAGCAAAAAAAGATGTACCGCCTAGTTCCTAGTTGCAAGGACGTTGCTGTCCTTTTTCCTCCTGTTGTGATTGAGCTATTAGGCATATGTGTGCATTTGAGCTTGAGACTTGCACATTCTAAATTTTCATTGTCATTGTTATTTTTTGTCTCCTAGCAGGCAGCAGTGCTGCCTCAGCATTTTCAAAAAGCAAGGACAGCCGCAGGACTGGCCACACGCCTTCCAAACAAGATACCGACCATGATGACATCCAGTCAACAGAAGTGCCAGAAATACCAACCATACAAAAGCAGCCACTCCCTGCTGCACCTGTCAACAGGCGTTTTCGTCCACTTTCCCAGACACGCTCCTATCACAGCATCTTCTCTTCCGTCAGGGGGTCAATCAGGAGAGCAGGAAACAGAGGCTCTAACAGAAGAAGGGCTAAGAATGATGAGGAACAGGAAGAGGAAGAGGAAAAGGAAAACAAAGTACCCACAACACCACGTCCAGTAGAAGAGACTACAACAATGGAATTTGTACCAGAGCCTAAAGATAATGATGTTTCCCCTGAAACTGAGGATGAAGATGAATATGATGAAGAGCCTCTGACTACTAAAACCCCCTCCCTCAAAGTTTTAACACCTTCTCCAACTAAACCTGCATTTAATCGACTTAATCCACCAAGAAGAAGGCCATTTAAGATTAGGGTCCATCAAAAAGCAGGATCCAAGGATGCATCCACTGATTCATCTTCATCCTCATCTTCCGCATCATCTTCTTCTTCTTCTGCTTCATCATCATCATCATCCTCTTCTGCTTCATCATCTTCTTCTTCTAATTCTAATTCCCCCACCTCCACTTCTTCTTCTTCTGCTTCATCATCATCATCATCCTCTTCTGCTTCATCATCTTCTTCTTCTAATTCTAATTCCCCCACCTCCACTTCTTCTTCTACCTCTTTGGATTCCTCCTCATCTTCCTCATCATCCCCTTCTACGACCTCACTGTCCTCTCCCTCACAAGAATCTGCAGCAAGCAGAAAGGACTATGTAGCTCTCACATATCCAGAGTCGAAAAACACCTTTGAAAAGTCCAGCATAACACATGCAAAACCCTCCACATCACTTGCAAAAGTGAACAGTTCACAGCAGACACACGTTACACCTGTAGGTAGAGGTTCCACTTCAGCAGGACGCGCCAGTGGCACTGGTTTTGGTTCTAGATATGGTTTAGGCCGAAGATACCCTGGGAGCTTGTTAAGAGGGAATTCTACCCGAATGTTGAATGGTTACAAACCTGCTGTCATCTCACAGTCGAGTTCTCCAAGAAGAACTCAGAGTCAAGTAACTTCAAGCATACATAGTTCAGCAACGTCACAGGCCACTTTACCGGAAAACACTCAAAACCACGAAAAGTCAAGCACTCTCAATCCATCAACATCAAAGTCAAAATCAGGAGGGACTTCCAATGGTGAAGATGTCTTGGAGTCCCATAATTCTGACAAGTCACGTTCTACTTTAGAATCTAGGTCTCATGGCTCGACATCTTTGCAAGTGACAAATCCATCCACTTCACAAAGAAATGCGAACCACCCTTCCACTGCAAATACATCAGGATTATCTCAAAGAACTTCACAAAGAGAATCTCACAGTTCTGCAAGATCACATGACACACACAACTCACAGAGTTCTCACACATCATCTGAGGGAGACACATCAAATGTGGAAGGAAATGATGACACTAACTACAAAAACACAGAAAGAGAATTAACTAAAGTTGAGGACTCTGCTTTAACTACTAGAACACAACCGACAGAGAAGCCAATGAAGAAGGACAAGGAAAAAGATGAAGGAACTAAAGAAAAACCCCCAGTTTCCGCAGGTACCAGAGTCAGGCCTTCATTTGCTGAAAGATACCCTTGGCTAGCTAGTCGTTACCCAGGAAAAGTCATTTCAAGTGCAAGGATAGCATCTCCAAGACAGGATAGTAGAGTTCCTTTGACCAGGATGTCATCTTCTGTTGGGGCTGGCAGACCGGTTTTGAGGGGGACAACTACCAGGGTCTCAGGGGCTACAGGTGCTGCTGGAGTGCCCTCAGTACAGGAAACCAGTGAAGATCCAAGTGCTTCTTCTACTCGTGACTCACTAAAGAATGGTTTTGGAGCCAGTTCGGTTAAGCCATCACTGATCAATCAAAATGTAGGCTCTGGCGGCACTAGAAACCCAGCTACCTCATCTTCATCATCTTCCTCTTCACCATCCATCTCTTCAAGTCCTGATCATCATCATCACTCCTTAAGTGGGCACAGAGACTCCGGTGAGCCAAGCCATAGAGAACTTACAAATGACAAACATAGCAATGAGGATTATCTCAGTGAGAAGAATGGGGAAAATGATAAAGTTGCCGATCCTATAGAAGCTCAAGAGAAGCCAGCAGAGTCTGATAAAAATGCAGAAGACAATGCAAGTGTGGATACAGGAGAAAGTTCATCCAGGACCAGACCTGGCACTTCCTCTGGAGTCCCTCTAACTAATCGTCGACCTGGTGTAGGGGTGAATGGAAGGGTACGCTCTCCTCTCTTACCAAACAGGCAGTTTGGTGGGTCTAGGCTTCCCCTAAGAGTACAACCAGCACAAAACTCTAGACTGGGCTCTTCAACATCTGACTCTACCTCATCATCATCTGATTCAGCTTCTTCCTCAAATTTACCCCAACCAGTACTGACCTCAGAGAGTGACATTAGCAGTGACACTACGGTGACAAGGACAGGGGGATTGATTGGAGGCAACTCCCACTCTACATTAACCTCATCATCCTCATCTTCATCTCGAGATAGCTTTAGGAACAATGGGAGTAGGCCTCGCTATTCCATCAGAGGGAAACAAAATAATGGCAGAGGAATCAAACCTAGCAATGGAAATGGTAACGTTAATTCCTATATGCAATTATGTGAAGTTTTTGACGTCAGTTTAACTCACAAATGTTTTAAATAATTTTATAACATCATGCCTCTGCTTATGTTCTGTACCTGTCAGGTAAAAATGGACGACCCAATCTGACAGCAACAGATGATAAAGAGTCCTCTTCCTCTCACGGAGCCAGCAAGGCCACTGGTCAAAGGTTTATCACTGGACCAGATGGAACAAAATGGGTAACTATATTTAATACACTAACCTTAGTTTTACCTGTTCCTGACTCTTTGAGCTGAAGTATGTCCAATATGATACTTATTGTTACAGTTTAGAGACCAGGACAGATCATCAGAAGGAACTGAACATAATTTATTGATATACAGAATTCACTTATGCTATTTGGTGATTAGACTCTGAGTCTGCAAGGTAGAATGAAAGATGATCATGGTATTAAGAATGGAGGCTGATTGGTTTGAAGGAGGCAGGATGAAAGATGATTGGACTACAGCAATGAAGTCAGCATGTAATGAATAGAATAGCAGCCAAACACTTGGGGAAACCAGACAACTGAGTGAATACAAATCCTCCTTATTAAACTTACACAAAAGCTTAATTTATAACAGTCAACAAATAAAAATGTAAAAAGTAAAGAGTTAAGAAGAAACACATTTTACCTATGAAGGTTTTAAGTAGTGATGTTCCTAGAGGCTAATTTGATAGCCATTTGATGGAGGGAAAAAAATCAGACTAGTCAACTAGTCTAAAAGACACAAAAAAGGCCTCAGATAACATTTGAAACTGAGCATACTTTAAATAGACAACTATTACGTTCCTTGCTAATCAAAT
This sequence comes from Copadichromis virginalis, assembly GCF_057382275.1. Taxonomy (NCBI): domain Eukaryota; kingdom Metazoa; phylum Chordata; class Actinopteri; order Cichliformes; family Cichlidae; genus Copadichromis; species Copadichromis virginalis. The sequence continues at coordinate 12,954,726 of NC_140632.1, forward strand.
AATGTTATACAATAAGTACTGTTGAAATGTTCAGCACTTTATATTGGGTAGCACATGCACACAGTGTCAGATTAGTATGACTAATGTTAGTGCTGCTTGTAGCAGAAGCTCTGGTTTCTTAAGTGGGAGCATCCACATGTTGGTGCAGCCTGTGGTTACACATTGGTTGGTTATATTTATTTTTTTACATCAAAATATAGGAGATCTACATCTCAATGTCAATCATTAACAACTTCTGTTTATGGAGAGAGTGGGAGGGTGGGGTGTAGCCATCAGTTAGTGCTGTAAATTCTTTCAGCCAGTAACTGCCATTACCGAAATTAATAAAATAAGAATATTGCATGCAACCGACTAGTATTTCTGGTGCTGACTAGCAAGGGCAGCGACTTTCAAACATTTAATCGATTAGTCATCAATAGCCTTAGTAATGAGTCTTGACTTGTTTGTCCACCAGAGGCCATTCTGCAACTTCCCTGTGGCCCGATCAAAAGTTTAAGATCACTTGAAAAATGGCAAAAAATCACATTTTGCATGGTTTGATCTTAACAAGATTCCAAGTAGAGCTCTGACCTGCAACAAGAAGAAATGGGAGTGAGACTAAACATTTTTTGTGCGTGCAATTTATTGAGAACAATAAAATTAAACTGAAACCAACTGTTTTAGAGCTGATCAAAAGTTTAAGACCACACCTCCACAAAACACGTAACCCCCCCCCCCCAAAACAGAAATCCAAGTTCCATACATGAACTCAGGAATGAGTAGCTCCACCGTTATTGTTGATCACTTCAAAAATTTGTTGCAGCATGCTTGATGCAAGGGTTTCCATGAGGTGAGTGGGAACATTTCTCAAAGTGGTAAAGACGGATGCACGAAAGGCATCTACTGTCTGGAACGGTTGTCCTTTTTTGTAAACTTCCCTTGCCATCCATCCCTAAAGGTTCTTAATTGGATTTAGATCAGGGGGACATGCAGGATGGTCCAAAAGAGTGAATTCTCCTGGAAGAATTCCCTTGTCCTGCGGGCATTGTGTACTGTAGCGTTGTCCTGTTGAAAAACCCAGTCATTACCACACAGACGAGGGCCCTCAGTCATGAGGAGTGCTCTCTGCAACATCTGGACATAGTCAGCAGCTGTTTGACGCCCCTGCACCTTCTGAAGCTCTGTTGTTCCACTGAAGGAAAAAGCACCCCAGACCATTATGGCACCCCCTCCACTGTGGCGTATAGAAAACATCTCAGGTGGGATCTGCTTGTTGTGCCAGTAATGTTGGAAACCAACAGGACCATCAAGGTTACATTTTTTCTCATCAGAGGTTAAAACTTTCTTTGACCTTTCAATGTCCTATGTTTGGTGCTCTCTTGCAAAGTTCAAATGATCAGTTCTGTGGCGTTCAAGAAGACAAGGCCTTTGAAGACATCCCACCTCAGCAGTGAGGATGCGCTCCGAGAGACCCTACCTGACAGAAAATGTTTCAGTTTTAGTTTATTGTTTTCAATAAATTGCATGCTTTAAAAAAATGTTTTGTCTCACTCCCATTTCTTCTTGTTGCATCTTGAAGCTCTACTTGAAACCTTGTTAAGATCCAACCATGCAAAATATGATTTTTTTTGCCATTTTTCTTTTGACTGGGACTATATTTTTGTTAAAAATAAAAAATAAAGCTATTAATTTAGACTAAAAACTGGAAACAGAGTGGTGGTTAGACTCGAGGAGTTTACCCACCCATTTACGCAAAATGTTCTGGGACTGAACAATGAAAGTACAATATGTTTGTTGTTCAGAAGTGAGATGAGATGTAACATAAGCTGTGTCTGTGGTTAGAATTCGTCACCTTTGTACTTTGTACTTCGGCTGATATTAGTTTTACTCTCAGAAAAAAAAGTAACAGAGCTAATTGTTCAAAAAGCTGTCTTTCAAAGTAACAAATGTGGAAAGTTATTCACCTCTTTAAAAAGTCTTCAAAATTCCACAAGTCAGATGTTCCCACTTAAACTGTTTACTGTATGTCTATGTTTATGAGAACCCGTTTTGAATAGGACTATGACTTTCCTAAGCATCACAGTCAGGATGAAGCGTACTCCTCACATGAGGCTCCATCAATTTTGCAATTTTCTTTCTTTAGGTGGTAGATTTGGAGCAGGGGATACTTATGAACGGGGATGGAAGAGTTCTCCAGGACTCCCAGGGCAAACCCAAAAGAGTGGTCCTCGGAGAGGATGGACGCACTATTTTTGGTGAAATACTTCAGCCATTTTTATCTTAACATCTACAGCTTGGACAATGTATTTAAAAAGTGCAGTGAGTCCATTATTGGCTAGATACAGACACAACTTTTGTATGTTTGCCTCTGTACACTGCCACAGTGAATTTTAAATCAAACAATCAAGATGCGATTGCATTACAGTCTTCCAGGTTTAATCCTTTGGGCTTCATAAATATTTTGCAATAATAAAATCATAAAATCTTTATGTACTGAACTAGAGTTTGCAGCCAAAAGCTTCATGGTTTCCATTTTTAGTGACCATTCTGCTGGATCAGTCTCAGAATCATTAGTGAACATCTGTTGATCAGTCTACATTACACCTTAGGAGCAAAACAGGATGTTTTGGTGCAGATTTCAGGAATTATAGCCAGTTTTATACACAGCCCCCTATTTTATCAGCTCAACTGACTGACAAGAAGTTTCATAACCAGATGAGGCCTGTCATGTACAGTATGACATGACAAATGAAGCAAACATAATGTCTGAAGTTCATCCAAAGTTGATTTTGTATTTTAGAGTTTTTCTCTGTAATTTTAAATATAAAGCCACAAGAGACAACAGTTATAAGCAATAGAGTATAGGGTTATAGGAGTATCCAAATAAAGAAGAGTACTTAACGGATCATAAATTATTTGGCATGTAACTATGTCAAAAACACTTTTAATCAGGCAGGCGTACCAATGTTGAGGTCTACAGTCAGAGATGCATCTGTCAGATTATTATTTATTTGTTTGTTTATTTATTGGTATTATTATTGCAGAGGCAGAACTACAAGAGCTGTATTGTTGTGGACTTGACTGCTTAATGAAATATCAGCTGAAAGTGCTTTAGAAACTTTGACCATTGTCAGCTGTCTGGATGCAGGTTAAAAACAAAACAGCTGTAGAAAAGCATTCTTTCACACCTGCTATTTTTTAATATTTCACAGTTATCACAAGCTTAATCTTTTTTTTTGCGTTACAAAAGAAACTCTGGTATTTTGCACCTTTATGCATTTTAGTGCAAATCTGGTTTGTATTGAAGACACAGGCATTAATATTCAGCTTCATTTCTACCCAATCACACATCGCCAGATCACATAGGTAGTCCTCTGGTAAGCCAGGACGGTATTGCGCTGTTTGGCCATGGGCGAGAAAGTCAACCTGTGATCAATCCAAAAGACAAGGTCCTCATGGTTGGAGGGAAACGTGTACTTGGATTGGATCGGCCTCGCCCCAGGACCTCCACCACCACCACCACCACTACTACCACCATGGCTCCTACTACCACACCTGAACCCACCACCACTGACTGGACCACAGAGGAGTTTACCACTGGATTTCCATACCCAACCTGTCCACCTAGGACCTTTTCCAAAACAGATGAATATGGTTATCCCATTCTGGACTCAGATGGAATCTTGGACTGCTATCCAGAAGGTATGTTTTTAACTGAAAATTCATATGCTGCAGACATTGTCATAAAATGCTCATCAAAACAGAAATATGTACAGCAGGAATAGTAGAATATACTCCAGTTCACCTACGTACACTGTTGTTTACTTAATAGCTTTTCCACAGAGCTGAAGTCAAGTTCAGAGCCAGAATGTTCACATAAAAAACTATGACTTCACTAAATCTCTCAGTTGTATTATTTGTCATGACCATCTAGCCCAAGGCCAACAGTGCTTCCCGTTTGCAGCCACAGATCCCACTATAACCCTTTAAATGTGTATATAAACGTGTGATCGGGTCAGTTTGTGTGTCTGGATGTATAAGTGCCTGTGAGTGTCTATGTGAGACCACAGAAACCACATGGACATCTGGAGGCTAACTATAGCCAGAATCCTGCTGGTTTAAACACACTATGAAACCATCAGTTGTGCATTGCATTAATGTTATTACACAAACAAAATCAAAGAAACAGACTTAGACAAATGCATAAACACAAAAAAGTAAATTATATAGATGCATACAGAGTAATTTGAAAATATTCAAGCTATACCAACAACACTATACTAGACGATCAAATTTGCAGATACAATGTTACAGCAATAATAATAATACGTATTTGTCTTACATTATAAGCTAAAATAAAATGCACTTCGAAATGTGTCTGCAGTCATGTGATATTGATGCTATAGCTTGTTCTACTTCTCTGACAGAGGACTCCTCAGGAATGGAAATGGACTTCATGCTTACAATGACCAGGGTGCCTGATGCTTTAGTTCTTAAGAAAGGTATTGGCTGAGTTTGGCTTCGGACCATCATAGCGCCACTGGGCTGGGACCAACTAAACTGCACTGTATGCTCACTGTTTGTTGTCTGTTACGCTGCACTGTTTGTTTATTGTCTGTTTGTTTGTCAGTGCATCTGTTTGCAGGCTATTCCCATCTCTTCCCTTTTCCTTGCTGTGTCCTTCTTTGTTTCTCATTTTGCTTGTTTTGGTCACGGTTCATTGCTTGGATTTAGGATATTTTCCATTACACGCTGTATTTAATCACTTTTCTTCCTGGATACACACTGCATGTAAACTGACTTGCTGAAGAGAATGCAATGCACTTGCATTGCATTCAATGTTTTAACATTCTTTTGTAATGTAATAGCTGAACTCAAGCTCGAGCTGCAGAGGTTGGTTGCTGTTAGCAGTTGCACTTTCTTATTTTATTACAGTAAATTTTGAGATCTAAAGGAATCTGTTGCATGTGACATTCTTAGGTTTGCTAGAAAGGTCACAGTAAGTGTTGCAGTATTTTCTTAGCATTTCCCTGCCGTGCCTCATAGCTGGTTACATGTGTGTGGACCATGATGTAATGCTAAGGTCCACTGGTGCAGCGCAGGAAAAAAATATGTGATGAAAGAAGAAGAAGCCCACTGAATCCCGCCACATTGGTTTGCTTTGGAGACTTTTGAAACAGTTGTTGTCTTCAAGTCTCTCCCCCCCAAGCCCCCCACCACCCCCCATCCCCCTCCTCTACTTCCCACATGGAAAATATGGGTAGCAAAAGTACAGTTTTGGGTGTTGGGTCACACATCTGCCCTCAATTAATTAAATCTGACATTCTCATTACACAGATCATGGCAACTCTTACAAAGGATTAATGAAACACAGCAGCAGATTATTAAACTAGGATATAAATAACATAAATCTATTTGGATCAAAACCTCACCGACACATGTGCTTTTGCTAGATGAGTTTGTTGTCCAGACCACCCCGCCACCAACCACCACCACCACTACTACCACCACCACCACCACCACAGAGATCACGATGCCAAAGGTGCACATCAGACCCGTCAACAAAGGCCCTTCAAACGAGTTTGACCTGAGTGGGAAGAAGAGGTTCACAGGTACTTAAAGTCTTTTTTGTATATCTTCTTACAAATCCATGCTTGTACATACTCGTGCCTTAATGCGATCTATGCAGTTTCACAACATGCCACTCTTCAATGGCAAATATTACTACAATGTAAAAAGAAAAAAGTGAGTGATATGACTGCTTTTATGAGGACGGATCACACAGTGTGATGAGACTGAAACTGGACACTTCATAGTGTCGTTCAGGTCATGTTTTTCAGGTCATTGTTGGAATTTGCAGAGCCACAGCTATAACAGTTCTTATCATCAAAAAGAAAAAAAACCTCCACAGACCTGCTCATTACTAAAGAACAGAGATAAAGTAGATAATTAGATAACATAAGGAGGCATTTGGAAGCCAAATATACTGTATTTCTATTTTAAAACCAGGTGTTTTAGGAGTTAGCATAGACTCAAAACAGCGCTATGATGAGACTGAATATTTGACTGATATTTCTCCAGAAACATGAGATGTTTAAGTAGGTAATGGTTTGTCAGCACCATGTTTACAACTGTTTTCTGGTGCTCCAAGTGGCCACAGAAAATATATAAAAATACAATATATAGGCAAAAGTATTGTCTTAATCTTTGAATTTGTGTGTTGCCAGTCCTGTTACAACAGATGTGTAAAGTACAGGGTCATGCAGTCTCCCTTTACAAACATTTGTGAAAAAATAGGTTGTTCTAACAAACTCAAATCAAGTGATGTGCTGTAATAGGATGCCACTATAGGCTCCTATAGGTGGCAGTACTTTTGTCCAATAGTATAAATCTACATATAACAAAAAATCTTTATGTACTGAACTAGAGTTTGCAGCCAAAAGCTTCATGGTTTCCATTTTTAGTGACCATTCTGCTGGATCAGTCTCAGAATCATTAGTGAACATCTGTTGATCAGTCTACATTACACCTTAGGAGCAAAACAGGATGTTTTGGCGCAGATTTCCACTCACTACACTAAAATATAGACATAATATGTTAGTTCAAAGACTTAAATTACTTTAGCTTCTCCCATATTTTAAGTTTAATATTACAGATTTCTATATGCATGATATACCCTTTAGTTAAACAAGCATTTACACTGCACTCTCTTTTTCTCCCACTTCCTCCAATTAGCTGTGAGTATATCTTTATTTGGGTTACTGTGAGTTTAGTCAAGAGACAGCTCAATTTCTTATTCATATGGATGGAGGTCTTACCCTGCTGTAAATAATAACCGGAGCTCTGTTTTATTTTGTAGAGGAGTAATACATTTTGGACCTTGATTTTGGTTTTCGTATCAATAAATAAATGCACGACCTTCTCAGGTTGCACGTTGACAACGAGCCACAAAAAAGAAAATATACAACCACACCTTAATTGGATCATAATAACTACGTTCAGGAAGGACATTTTATTCAGGGTCTTTAGACTTCATCCTTAACTATGGCCCCTACTGTCTTTTAACTGTTCTTGCGTGCTTTCTTTGGCCTCTCATACCCCGTCACCTCATATGGTTTCACAAACAGACTGAAATGTTCTCTCAACAGAAATAAAAGCAACATCTATGTTACTATTCCAAACACTACGTAATGTTAAAGGTCCTTTTAATAGGTGCCTTTTTGTAATAGCATGTAGACTCTAGCCACAGGCTTTAAAAATAAATTACAGCATTTCAAGAACATGATCAATAACTTCTTTTAACTGTGGATGTTTTCATGGTGAACATACGGAGAGTTTGAAAACAGACTGTTCTGTAATTAGTGCAAGACAGACTTCATAAAGTGAGAGCTGTTAAGTAGGATGACTAATGATAGTCAAAATTGTTGCAATATTCAAACTACAAAAGCATCAGTTCCTTCGTGTCAATAAGGATTTCTGCTTCGCTGTGGACTCCAGATACGCCTAAACATCCGCAGAGCAACAGAAGATGTTGTACAAGAGTTTGTAAAGACTGAGTTTGTAGTTTTCCTCATGGCGCGTCTATTGACTTTGTGGAAAAAATACTGGGAGTGCACCTTTAAAGTAGAGTTGTGGCAGCATGAAGCTGTTGTAAAAGTTTTGTAGTCACTGTGGCCAATGAGAGTCAAGGTTTATCTATTCTGCTTGTGAATGAGCTCAGAGCACAATTAGCTTCTATATAAGACATAAATAAAAGCTTTACTTTAACTTACTGACAGATTTAATGCAACATGTCATTATCATTTAGAATGATCTTTTCAAGAAGCATTGTGAAGGGAGAGATTTATTGCTGTGTTTTTATCAGTCATGTCAAGCCACAGTGAAACGATAGCACAGCTTCTCTCTCGGTACACGACGACTGTCCTGCGACTACACACCTCACATAGCCATCTGAAAGCTATTACTTTCCTGAGTCCAAAATGGAAATCATAAAAGTTAAGGCTGCTGACCTCAGCAGAGAAGGAAGAGTCTTTTGGCTCAATGTGGAGACTTCCTCTTTCCTATTTATTAGTTTAATATATCTTAGGTCCTCTTTAGCAGCCTGCCAGTTTACTGATATGCGTTTCATCAACCATCCAACATTGACTTCCCCTTCCTGTCCTTGCCCATGCTTGGTTTGTTTTGCATTAATCTGGCAAAAGCAGACATGGGACAAAAAGTATTAACTAATCATTTTCAGCAGTTGTGTGAATATGCGTTGGACTTACTTCCAGATGGATGGAATTTGCCGCATTGGGCAAGAAAATGAGCATCAGGATATTTGGACTATTAGAATGCAAATTTATGCCTTACTAGACTAATATTACAGCTGACATTATATGAACTTTCCTCATACTGTTTCCCAGTGACTTTTGATACACATCAGACTTACACACGCCAGTTTTTGCCTGTGTGATTTTGGATTTGTTTGGGGGGTTTTTTTGGTTTTTTAACAAGCAGAAGAAGATAGTGTGTCTCTGTAGGGAAGTGCTTTAAGCAGTGAAAAATGAACACATGAGGAAAGTAAAACATTTGGATCATCCACAAGCACGGGCCTCCACAGATCCTAGACATGTGGACACAGCCTTACAAGCACCCTATAGGCACATAAATCTGCTCACTGCGGTGGCAGATGATGTATTTCAGCGTATGAATGCAGAGAACAAAAGCCATATGACCACATATCGAAGGCTTTACCAGCCGAAACCCACGCAGTTTAACTGTCTGAGGGTTGATGAGTTGATACTGACATGTGCTAGACTTTCGGCATTCAAAGAGGGCCAGTCATCTGGGGAGGTGGGAGCGAGGCCAGACTTCAGTGGTTCCCTCCAAATCCCAGTTTGACTAGGAATTTTGTGATACTTGCAGTATTCACAGCTGTAGGTTCAGCTCTCCTTTCCAGAATCACTGAAAACAAGTAAAATTTTAAATGGAAAGGACAGGGAAGGGACAGTCAGATGAGCATGTGGCTAGAATCTGACTTCCTTATTACAACTCAGAAAAGAGAATTATAGTTTTCACCGCATTTGCAGAGGGAAAATAATAAATCAAAATTGGGTAACCAGAAAAAGTACTAGAATCTTGTCATGTCTTTTATTGTGTGCATTTACAATAAATATTTTAAAAATTACCAACGTTATATGTTTTTTTTTTTCCAAATTTTCTATATTAAGAAGATATCTTCCTCAAATTTATGTTATTAAAATAAGTAACCTAATCCTACATTTATTCTTTCCATCAGCTCCATACGTAAACTACATCCAGAAGGACCCGGGAGCACCTTGCTCTTTAACAGAGGCTCTGGAGTACCTTCAGGTTGACATCCTGGAAAACTTAATGAAAAATGACAGCCTGGCAACCAATCACAACCAGCCTCCCAAAAACAAGCCTCATAACTTCACTGTGGTCGCTATGGAAGGCTGCCACTCCTTTATCATCCTAGACTGGGCCCGCCCTCTCAAGGATGATATGGTGTCAGGTAAGAAATGTCATTAATCAAGATGGTTCTGTTATTTTACAGTGACTATGCATCGGTAGTTTTGTTTTGTTGGCTTTTATACATATTTTATCAGAGACATTTCCACGTTTTTTTTTTTTTTTTAATTAAACGTGGTGGAGCAGAGGGGACCCCCGTGGGGGCCACATGGGAAAAACCTAACTATGAGATATTTGTTTGAAAATTCAGCAAGTTCTTATATTTTTATTGTGAACAAATCTCCCAACTTACTACTAACGAACTAACAAAATGCAGTGTTAATGACAGTCATAAATATGTTTAAATGTATTGAATGACAAAAGTAAAGACCAGTGTCTGTGTTTTAAATTCACCTTTGCACTGCATGTGATTACATTATTTGAGCGTTATTATAAAATGTTACTAAAGAAATGAAATGAAACTAAAGCTTTGAAAACAGGAAAGCTGTAGCTGATTTAAATTTGGTCAATGTTACCCTAAAGGTCGTCACGTCTCAATAGGTTTCAGTGCAGTTGAAACATTTTCCGGCAGATCGTTCAATGTGTGCAGAAATCACACATAAGCTCTTCACTTTTAAACTGACCTCAGTTTTGTGCGCAAGATCATCGCCCGTGACGACCAAGTACTTTTAAGCAGTTGAAAAGTCAGCTGAAGAGACAGACCAGGAGCTTGCTGTTGATTTTGTTTGACAGTTTGTCCCCCAAAGTGAGAATTTTAGTGAGGACTTCTACTGTTCAGTATTGAGGCATCTGATGGGAGAACTTTCAACAACAACAACCGGAGCTGTGGTGCACTCCAGAGTTTGATTGTGTGGCAGATTAGAGCACACTGTGAATACAGCTGTTTTTTGGCAACAAAAACTACCCGGACCACTAATTAGATCAATCAAATCAGTCAAATTCCAGCAAAGTATTGCTGTGTTTACATTTTTCTGTGACATCCACACCTGTTTAATACATAGTCTGTTTCATCATATTCTCATCTGTTGTGGTTCACCAGATACCTTGAACATGTTATCAGCCTCCCTCCAGACTCACAGTTTAGAACTCAGTCCAGCAGCTTATTGGGAATAAATTGTGAAAGCGCAGACGGCGTAGAACACTTGGAATAGTGTTCCTAAACTCCCACCGCTTCTCAGAGAAAACCAGAATTCATCTGACCTTGAAATTGACACATGGAAAAAGGGAAAAGAGAGGAGAGTGGAGATAACGGCCTTCTGTATGCGCTATCAGAGGTAGCAATCTGGCCAGCAAGAGAAGCAGTATGTTTTCTTTGGCAGGCAACCACAGACTCATGGTCATGCAGTGCACAGGTTCATCATCTGATGTGTATAACAGATAGGTCTGTGCTGTCACTAGTCTTTTCTTTCCTTGGATTCTTACCCACTGTTCTTGGTTACTTAAAGTTTTATTAGACTTTTGTGCCTTATCTGTCTGTGCTTTTTTGGCATCAGTGATTACTATTTCTCCCATTTAAACTGTCCTAAATAATAACTTCAGATATCTACTTTTTTCTTGCCCACAAATCTTATTATAGAAATGAAAAAAAGGAAGAATCGATCGCAATAAGAAGGATTTTCCATGTGCACAAAATCTGATGTAGTTTCTTCTTTAGTATTTTGTTGACCTCCATTGTTGTCACAATTTCCTGTGTTTCCTTTCCTTTCCTTTCCTAATGGTCTAGGCTACTATATATTACTCTATATATACAATATACATTAACTGGCATATATATATATGCGGGATTAGTTCACACATCCAGAGCTAATCACAAAGGACTGTTTTTGTAATTAGGGGGTGTTTGCACAACCATGCATTACGACTTGCGGGTCATGGCTTTTTTTAATAACTATTGCATGGAAACAGCTGTTAGCATCTGGTTTTGTGAGTTTTCACCTGTACCCAACTTCTGGTTCCATTTACTCTGATGCATTGAGGGCATTTTCTTTGAAGGCTTTAGACAAAACATACACTTTATTCACTGAATACTTTAATTGTTGCTTTTGGCTTAAAGAACTACCTTCAAGAGACACAATTTATACCCATAGTAGGAGAAATTGCCCTCTATAGATTACACAGACAGACAGCAAAAGCAAGGATACTACTCTATCAAACCTCGATTTAACTATGCAAAAGGAATGAGGAATAAAAACTCAACAGAAGAAAAACAAAGTAGCTAGTATTTCCCTTCTCATCTGTCAGCAGCCAGCTGTGTTGGTCCAGCGCCAGTAAAAACAGAAAGTCCTGCTCAAAAGTCCAATAGAAACAGTCGGTAGTTTGACGTGCAGCTGAACTGGTCTCCATAGTTTTAAAGTGAGCGATCGAGGGCTGTGTGACCTCAGGTATTCACCGGATTCTGAGGATTTGTCTGTGTGTCTGAGAAGAAGAAGAAAGCAGACAGAGAGGAAGGCAGGCTGGAAGACAGTCGGTATGAGCAACAGAAAATGCAGAACTGCAGATTTTCTTTATAGTGTTTGAGACCACCTACTCCCACAAAGGAATAGTTTGACATGAACTGTAAATATGAAGCTGCCACCAGCCACTAGGAGGCTTAACCTCATCACCGCAAGGTTGGCTGGGCTGCCAGTGGAGACTTGAGGAACTTATTGCACGCTGCCAAGAACTTCTGGTATATGGCCCTTATTTTTACACCTTGGTTTTGAACTGTGTCAGGTTGGCTCTTTCCATATGTTTCAGTCTTTGTGCTGTGCTATGGTAACCAAATTCTGGTGGCCAAAAAAAGAAAACAAAAAGGATGTAGGTCTATTTCTCAAGATATCAAACGTTTCCTGTTATGCTGACCCTCAAATTGATATAAACATAAAAATTCTACATCTGCTTTAGAGATTTTCATTTTAATGACTAAGGAGACCTGCAATTAATTTTGTGTTATTCTCTGCAGGCTACATGGTCCAGAGTGCCTCATACGATGACATCCTCAACAATAGGTGGTCCTCTAAAGCTGCCACTGGGACACACCTGGCTGTGGAAAATCTCAAGCCCAACTCTAGGTAACATATTTTATTGTGTATGTTTACAGTATGTTAATGTTCTCTAGATGCATTTGCACGTACAATGTGTGAACATCCAAAATACTTTCCAGCTGGAGCAGTGTACAAGATCATCTCCCATGTGGGAGTCATAAAAACAAAAGAAGCTTATTTTACAAACAAAGACTTACTTAGCTGCATGAATCTTTTACCTTGACCTCTGCGTGACCAAATATGCATGTTGCCTGTGTGTTCTGTGTGATTGCATGTAGATGTTTTTGTTTTGTTTTGTTTGGAACATGGCTGACTGTGATCAAATTAGTTTTATATTATTCAAAGCATGTACATTTTATGCAGTAGTGGCAGGAAAAGTCTTTAAAGTGGAAAACCAGCAGTTTGGTTAAGAAACAGATATGAATCTTTTTTTGTGACGTGCAGTAAAACTCAGATGAGACCCGAGAAAATTCAGCGGAACATAAATACAGCACATATTATCTGACACTTGCACAGAGATACAGCCATCTCAGTCTGTTTCAGTTATTAGAGCATGTTTCCACAGCCGTGTGTTACGAGACATGGGTCATGGCTGTCAAAATAAATGCATGGAAACATGAACCCAAGACAGAAAGAGAGTCTTGGATTCCTTTGTTGTTCACCTGTGCTTTTAGGGGTTTCTGCTAAAAGAATTTACGATACTCTAAATGGTGCAGTAACTTATACCTAGTTGCAGTAATTTAAAAATAGATTAATTTTTTCGAAATCGATACACAAAGTTTATGTGTTATTTAGTCAGTTGGTGCATTTAGGCCATCCAGATAATCTTCAGCAGTTCTCAATAAATATAGTGATTAAGTACTGGCAAGTGCAAGAAGACACAAAAGTGAAACTACTTTATATCCTTTAGCAAAAACAACATGTGTGAACCATGCATAGTTCAAATGAATGCTATTAATGGACACTAAAGGCTTTTATATAGTATATTGCACAGTCTAAAGCAAGAGTCTTTTTAGGTTTGTGAACTGTCAAAAAAACAGATGAACACAAAAAGCTTTCCAAAAGTATGCAAAGGGTTTTTATTCCCACCAACCAGTTTATATCCAGGATCACGGAATGGTTTATGGGATAGTGTTGGCATTTCCCATGCTGGAGGCTCCTTCATGGTTTCCAGAACTACTGAGCAAATTTGTATTGCATTGACTAACAGCATAACTGCATATAAGTGAAACTTATCCTTTTTTTTGCATCCACAAGTTTCCCTCTTTCTATCAGTGAGTCATGTGGTGGGTAATACCTTATAATAACTACACAAGCATTAATAAGTTATTAGTGAAGACCTCAGATGGGTTATGCATGAATTTTACAATAAATATTTCTATGTTGCGTATTGCTTTGTGCTCTTCCTGTTGTGTCATTTATAACAGCTTTGTAAGGCATAAATAGGTTCACTTTAGAAAAACTCGTAACTCCTTTAATAGACCATGAATTACAATATTAGATAAGTATTTATAAAACCTCAATTAACATTCTCACAAATAACTGATATCTTAATCATTACATGTATAAATGTATATCTATGTACTCTGTTAATTACTAAGACTTTTTAAATTATTTCATAAACCATTACAGCTCCTAAAAAGCTATTTTTTACTTGATGTAATACTTAAAAGTGGTGAATCCATCATTTGTAAAGTATAAAATGCTGACATTAGTCCCTTTATATGAGCTTATTTAGCAAGAACCTTTTATGTCTGTGTTTATAAATGACATATTACAGAGAAGTAATGCTTTATAAAGGATGACTTGAGTATTTCCTAATACCTTACTAACCCTTAATAGTGTGCTTTGTTTTAAAGTATTGCCATATAGTGCATACATAACATATATATTCTACTTCCATTGTATATAAGGTTTTTTTAAATGTAAAACTGGCTTTCGTCAAACAAAAGTCTAGCAGTTTTCACTCTAAATAGCTAATGAATACCTGAACTTGTAAAAATGGAAATCTGCAACCATTTAACAACATGTAGTAATTCATTTAAAGCCTTTTTATGCATAGAAATTGACAATTTTCTAATTTCCCTACTTCTGGTTTTCTAAGCATCTATTTCTCCTGCTGTATGTAAGAGAAGTTTACAGAATACAAATTGGTTGTGAATTTCTTATGTGAATATTTTTGAAACAGTTTAAAATTGGCTTTTGTGGGTTCATCTTGTGGTTCAGCTGTCATTTATTATGAAAAGCATATTATGAGGCCAGGCCAGATTTGGCTTGAAAAGGTACAACATGTGCAGTTGCCACACAGAATTTCTTTTTGAATGAAGATCTCTGCATTAAAAGTTTCAAATAGCAAGCAACTTTGGTCCTTGATACTGTATTTATTTTCACAATGTCCTTTTTTTCCTACCCACTCAGATTTCTTCTCGTCTTTCTTCTTCCATGACGTCATCTCTCTATAGCTGCATTGCTTTCTTCTCTCCCTCTCCCGTGACATAATTTGGTGAGCCTCTTCATATGGCCGTGGTGATTGGATCCAGGCTTCATGGCTGTATGTGTTGAAAGTTTTTAGACTTGAAATTGACAGATGATGAACTTACTGTGTGTGACCTTGCACAGTATACGAAAGCTCACGCGCACACATCATGCACAGTGGAAAAATTTGCAGTCTCTCAGTGTTGTCACTGCTGTTTTTTTTTCAAATGTGACAGGACTTTATAATTCCTCAACCACCTGGAGATGAAATGAGATCACTGTTTGGCTTTGTTTTGCACTCTGGCAAGAAAGCTCGTGACATCTAGTAACGCTTTTGGGTGACAAATTTCTCTTTTGATTAGAGTCTCTCTCGCTTTCTTTACTTTTCCACATCCTTCCTTTTTGTTGTCATTCATTCTTCTACTTTCCTCTCAGCTGTTAACCTTTGCTTTTATAGATGTGTCTTTTTCCTCTCAACAATCCCTTTTGCCTCACCTCAGTCCTGCTCTCCTTTTCCCTTGAACGTGAGAGCCTTTTTATTGTGCTGCGCTCACTTTGGATTCATACAAGCATAAATCGGGCTACTCTTAAATCTTAAAGAATGTCAAGTGATCTGCTGCGATCGTTATCATTTTCCTATTTTTAACCAGTAACAACAAACAGGTGGAGTGGCACGTTAAATGCTAAAACTTTTATTAAAGCTATACTTTGTGCTCTGTTGTCATTCAGGTACTACTTCAGGGTGCAAGCGAAGAATGTGTTTGGTGTGGGACCATTCAGCGAAACGCTCTCCTATGTTACTGAATCAGGTTGTATTCTGTCATCACCTGCAACTGTAAACTTTGAGATACCCTAATGATTAAAGTTCAGACTGACTCTACATTTTCTTTCCTTACTGTACAAAAATAGAAGAATAATTCTCGCGGTTATATTCAGCGCACAATATTCACACAGAGAGTCGCCCTTGAAGACAAGCCGACTTGCACATGTACACTGCATTACACGGTCTATTGGTTTTTCTTTCCCATCATCAGGTGAATGCATTAAACTTGATATGCAGTCTTTTTCGCCCCTGGTGTTTACTTTCTTTTTTGTTTTTTCAGATGACCCTCTCCTCATTGAAAGACCACCTGGTAGGTCTGCACACTAACAACACATTTCCAACTTAGAGACAAGTTATACTGAAAAATAATGAAAAGTTACAGTAATTTAGGATGGATTTTCTCTTCCAAAGCTTTCCTTATAATAGTAACATAGCTAATGTTGAACTTCTGTGATAATTAACTGGATATTGTGTTCACTATTTTCTAGTGTGTGACAGTTGCGTTTGTCTATTGTTATCCTTTGTATTTATGTTTATAACAATATGACCCCAGGAGTGATCTGGCCACAAGTGATTTTTCATAACAATGATATTTTGACTTGGTTAAAAGGCAATAATGATGATAAGTAAAACATTTAAATGCTTCTGTGTGTAGGCAAAACATATATTCATCACTTGATGAATTCCTGAATAATATAACACTTGACATATAAAAAAAAAGAAACCAAAAGGTAAAAATATCAAAGAACATTTTAGGTAGAAATGCAACTTAATGCTCTTCTTCCTCTATTCCTTAATGCAATCAGGAGGCGAGCCAATCTGGATTCCCTTTTCTTTCAAGTTCAACCCAGTCCACAGCAGCTGTAAGGGCAGCCAATATGTCAAGCGGACATGGTACAGGAAGTTTGTGGGTGTGGTTCTGTGCAATTCCCTACGATACAAGATCTTCATGGGAGACAGTCTAAGAGGTAAATATATTTCTGATGCTTAAAAATCTGAAATAAAGACTGTTTCTATGGAGGAAGAGGTGTGGCAGTCACCACCGACTAAAGTGTGATCACACAACCAATGATAAAGGCTATTAGGATGCAAAGCACATAGCCACAGACCTGGAGTTATAATTGGTAATTACTGTTCTTTGCTAAACCTTTTCTTTTTGGCTACCTGCTTACCTGCTATAAGAAAGATGACAGTGGGAAGGAAAACCTCCCTTTTAACAGAAGAAAGAAACCTGCCAGGCCCTTCATGAGCCTGGTCCAAAAGGAAAGTTTAAACCTAATCTCAAAAGTAGAGAATGTTTCTTTCTCCCAAACTGGGACCTGGTTCCAAAAAAGAGGAGCCTTAAAGCTGAGGGCTCTGCCTCTCATTCTGTTTTCAGAAACAGGTCTGAAAGAAAAGTGCTCTATTCAGGTAAAACGCTTCTATAGTTTGCCTGGCTCTGCCATTATTATTACACCATTTGGCAAGATTTATTATGAATTGCCTCCCACCATAGCAATGGGAAATGTTATAATAAAGATACCTCTCCCTTTTACCCACAGACCCATTTTACAGTATAGGAGATACATTTGGCCAGGGAGAGGACCACTGCCAGTTTGTGGACTCCTACAGGGATGGAAGGACAGGCCCAGCCTACTTGTCAAATAATCTGCCCACAGCACAAGGTAAATAAAAACAGACTGTGCATATTGTTTTAAATTTGCAGCCTGCACTGTTAGCCCTTACTTATCATTTGTTTCTATGCCGTCTGCCTTTCTGGCTCTGTAAAGGGCCAGCTGGTTGATTTATACCCATGCAACATATAAAGATGCAGAATGTTGTTTGCATGAATGCTCGTTAAAGTGATTTTTGTGTTGTGTTTTAGCCCAAATTTCACATGTTTTTCATTACCCCAATTTTTCTAATTAAACCATAAGTTCTTAGATTAAAGTCATGAATTGCTGGTAGTTATTAGTTTCGGGTCATTTTGGTACACCATGAAAATGCTTAAAACTTGCTCCATATAAGCAGTTGACTATATTTATGGTAAGTATGCAATCTTCTAAGGGTATTTTCTTATATGCCAGGCATTTTAGCATTGTGGCATCAGGCGAATGTACGATTAGGAGTGTGGTGTGTGTGTGTGTGTGTGTGTGTGTGTGTGTGTGTGTGTGTGTGTGTGTGTGAGAGAGAGAGAGAAAGAGAGATGTGGTGCTGAGCAACCACACAGATGTGTATCAAACCCACCCCGTATTATATATACAGCTGTGATTGACCTGGCAAGGGATATGTATGAATGGGAGGGAGGCCAGTCACATTGTGCTGGAGCAAATGAAACAGGTCTCAGATTTGTCTAATTCCCACATTAATGGCAGTTATCTCTGAAAGTTTTACAATGTAAGAAATGATCAAATTCACAACCTCCGGGGTAGCAGCTTCTCTGTGCTGCGGTGCTGTCCTTTTCTATCAAACATTACTGAAACAAGAGTAAATAGTGCATTTGTTGTGGACTATTTCTATTACTATTGTGGAAGCAGTACCTTTGCATCAGAACAGGGTATGTAGGATTGCCTAAAACACCATATCTATTATGCTCAAAGAATATGCCACTCTGCGCCACAATGAGAGTGTCTCTGATGCGTTCACAAAACTGCAGTTCCATACAAATAGATGCATTTGATAAATTCTCAAATAGTGTTATTGTTTTCAAATTCCATTAGAAACCAACTTACATGTCATTTGCCATAAACTCATGTCCACTGATGTGCCAGTGGAGAAATGCCATTCATACCTGTATAGGTTTTGACCAGCGCTTTTTTACTACTCACACATTGAATTGTTGCACATTATCTCATTTTGTTGTGCAGTTTAATGGATGGGGATGCTTCTATTTATTTACCTGTCTAAATGAGGATGGCTTTTAGCTATAAATAACTTTTTCTCTATTGCAGGATACTATCGTTCCTACAGACAAGAGCCAGTTACATTTGGGGTTATTGGCCGACGCACGCCCCATCCATTTGTGGGCTGGTATGAATGCGGGGTGCCCATTCCTGGAAAATGGTAACACAGTGAGAAGAAAAGACATTGTTGGGCAACTGTTCTGCATCCTGCTGCAGGCCTTCACCTTTTCCGGTCCTGCCCTAAAAATGGACTTTTGCCTGCCACTACAAAAAGACACCACTTCGAATTTGTTACAGCTTCACACAAAAGGAGAATATAGTACTTTTAAACAATTCAGTGTATATCTTTACAATGCACTTTTTATATAAAGCAGTCTGTATATGAGGGGGAAAAAGAAGCATGTGTGCTCTTGCTTAGTTTAACTCTTGTCTCAGAGTGCCCTATTTCCAACCATTCCAGTGACAGGTCCCCACCCAGTGTTATTTATTTGACCAGTAATGCAGTGACATTGGACCAAAGAAGAAGCTGCAAAGCAAACTGTAAGAATGGGCACTTGAGGTGTGTGTATAGGTCATTTTTAATCATGACATTTGTATTTCATAATGTAATAGCTTTATTGTGTTCATAAACAATCATACTGTTTTTACAACTTTTGGTATTCACCAGAATCCATTAAAAGTTACTGTGTAAGTTTTGTATGTGTACGGAGAAAGAATAAAAGACCAAATATTTGCTCAGGAACTGTGGGAGATTTAATAAAGGTGGTATGGGAAACATAGCAATCCAAAAACATGAATCATATTGGACTTTCCTCTCCTGACACATTCTTCTCTAGCAAAAGCTTTTACACATGATCCAGAGCTACTTAATCAACTTAATGGAAGATCAGAGTATCAGATACGGTTTAGCTGAGCCAGTTGGAACACCACCTATTATAATCTCAAAAACAACACATTGTGGAGAGCAGCAGGTGCACAAAGAAAAACTGAAAAGCAATCATAGTCAGTGAAAACTAGTCAGCTTCGACATGTACCTCTGTGTATTGCAGAGTTCTGATAATGTCATTTTACTTGGAATTTAACATTTAATCCAAAATAGAATTTCTGCGTGTTAGCACTACATAGTTAGCATTATATAGTTAGTATTATGTGTTTAAATATTGCACATTTTCGCATTTACACTCACCAGTCTTTGCCTTCAGAATTGCCTTAAATATTCATCTTCATGGTATAGATTCAAAAAGATTCTAGAAAAATTCCTCGGGGGTTTTGCTTCATACTGACAAGACAGTAACAAAGAGATCCTTCAGATATTTTTGTTTTGCACGTCCTCAAAGGAAATTTCCTACAGGCGCTCTTTTGAACTGAAATCTGGTGACTGTACAATGAAATCATTGCCATGTTCAAAAAGCCTGTTTGAGTTGATCTGAGCTTTTGACATGGTGTGTTATCCTGCCGGAAACAGCCATCAGAAGATGTGTACCCAGTAGCTATGTAGAGGTGGACATGGTAGGATGGAGCCATGCTTTCATGTTGTTTCTGCCTAAAATTAGAATTATGCAAAAGTAATCAAGACTTTAACATCAGGCAAAATATTTTAAATCTTTTGTTACCCAATTTTGGTGCAAATTGTAGCCTCAGGTTCTTGTTCTTAGCTGACAGTAGTGCCACTTGACTTGGTCTTTTGGCGCTGTATCTTACCTGCATCAAGGTTTGACTTGTTGTGTGTTCAGATGCTCTTCTGCATCTTACAGCTGAAAGCAGTTTTACCTTTCTCCTCTGACCTCTGGCATCAATGAGGTAATTTTACTCAGAGAACTGCTGTTCAGTGGAAATTTTCTCTTTTTGGTCCATCCTCTATAAACCCTAGAGGTGGTTATGTGAGAAAATCCCAGTGGATCAGCAGCTTCTGCACATCTGACACCAACACCTTAAATCACCTTTATCCCTGCCTGCACGCACACACACAAACACACACCAACACACACACACACACACACACACATATATATATATATATATATATATATATATATATATATATATATATATATATATATATATATAAATGAAATAGCATAATTTCATTATGATTACATTATTCATGTAATAAAGAGGAAGAAAAAAGGAATCACTGATGTATCTGAAATGTATACTTTGTTACTTTGTTAAATGTTGTTTGTTACCAGCCCCTGACTTAACTTTTGATAAACTACTACAATGTATAATTTCTTCTTCTAAACCATTGTATAAAAATGGGTGATTGAACACAGTTGTATTTATATTTAAAGCATCAGAATACCTATTTTTTTAACCACAGCAGCTTGATGTACGAATCACATCTCCAGGGTCGGATTTGGAAAGACTTTCAGTAAGATTTTGTTGAGCCAATTACCACTGGTATACTTTGGATAATGTAAAAATAAATATTAATCTAATTATCTGCCTATCTTATTGTTACAAAATTCAGAGAAAGTTTTTTCAAGGAATCAACTTTATTTCCATACTCAAAACCATCTGCGCACCGCTGTGTTATTTGAGTGGAAATGATTCTGCTTCTTGGTGAAATAACTGACAGAAGAAAACTTAATCCTAAGTGGGTCTGTGCCACAATAAACCTGGTGGAAAGTATTTCACCAATTAAGCTGAATGAATAGAAAGCTTTCTTTGTATTGATTGCCGATTATTCAGTGCTGCGTTTTTTTTTTAGATTTTGAGGTGAATCTTTTGTGGTTAGATTTATTTTCCAACAGCAGAACCACAGCTACTCTTTTGAGAGCTTGCCTAAAAGTCATTGCAAACATTTTTCAGTCATTTGTGACTGTAAGGAAAATGATGATATTAACCATCTCTGTGTCAGAGGAAAACCAAGTACTACTCTTACAAATCCCCATCGTTCTTATGAGAATGGAAAACACTTTTTCTATCCCTGCAAGATGAAAAAGATTGAAATCAATCTTTACTACTCATAATACTACTTTGGCCATCCATCCATCCGACCAAAAGCCCAGACCTGCTTCTCCCCAGTCACCTCCTCCAGCTTATCTGGGGAGATACCAAGTCATTTCCAATTCACCTGAGATATAAGGGTGTCCTGGGTCTGCCCTGGGGTTTCTCCCAGTAGGACATCCCCGTAACACCTCAGATGGAGTAGGAGCTATACTCTGCTTAACTGCCTTACCCTTTACTTGTCGACAAATCAGCATTCAGCCAAAGCATAGTGTCATCAATGTCGAGCACTGTACAGTTGGGATTTTGGAAGACTGCATGGAAGCACGTCTGCATTGATTAAAAACCCCTCTCTAGGCTCACTGTAGGCAAACGCATCACTTATTTTCTTGAGGCAGTCATTTTGCTTCCTTTTCAAATATATCAAAGGTCCAAACATAGTCTCTTATCTGAGGAGCACAGGCGGTCAATTGTTGAGCTTGGCTCAGATTTGTTATGGCAGTCAGATTTAAAACACAATAAATGCATCGTGAGATCTGGGAGGGCAAAAATATTTCCCCTGGCCAATGACTAAAAGATAATGGATAATGGTTTTGTTTTGGAGTCAGCAGACCAATTTGTCAACGCTTTAGTGGGTGGTTGTCAGATTTCAAACATAGTTTCCAGGTACACTGTGTGGATGAATGCTTTTGCTACCATGTGTTTTCAGTGAGTGATGAGAGTCTCTTTGCCCCAAAATATTTTCATTGGCTGCAGCTTGTATTGCCATTTGGCCTGAATGGAGAATATTGCAATATTTAATTCTAAGCACATTGGGGAACTCCAGCCTACTCTGAGACCTGAGATGGCCATTGAGACAAGACATTTCAATATCAGTCTTTATCTACAAAAGACGTTTTTGATCAAGGAAAAGATCAGAGGTTTACAGAGACAGACGAATATATTGCTTTCAGGGATACAGTGTTAGAGAAAGATTTAAATAACTGAGGCCTGTCATAAAACATCGGGCTATTGTCCACACATTAGCTCACTAAATGCAGCCAGTTTGGAAAACTGATTCCATATGCAATACCAGTGTGTAAAGTTACTTTTTGATGTTAGAGTGTATACAGATTTATAATGATTTTATAGAGATGATAGGGTATATTTCAAGTCACAGCTACCTTGGATTCTTTAAGATAAAGTTGTTGTGATGGATGTCCTTGGCAGCAAGCAAATTTACAGTCGTGTGAAGAGAAAGAACACCCTTACTGCTTCCACAGAAATTAAGAGGGTAAGTAGCGGCAAGAATATGCTAATCAAATACACTGGTAACAGCAAGCATGAGCACCTCCATAAGAGGAGAGGTTTGGGCCGGTTGATGTTCTGAGGTTTACCCATTTCCTTAATCTTCCCAGCAGTACGCATCTCAGTAACGTAACACAAAGGTCAGTCTGTGCAATGCTCAAAGAAACTGCATAAAGAAGAAAAGCTACATCTTAGATGCTAAAGACCTCAGTAAGCGTGACAGTCCTATTAGCTTATGTCAATACAGCTATTGAAGTCTGAAGAAATATTGTTTTTCTGGAAAAGTTGCCAAGAGAAAGCCACTTCTCTCTAAAAAGAACATGGTAGCCCAGTTCAGGCTTGCACATTTGTATCTGAACAAACCAGAAGCCTTCTGGAACAATGTCGTAGGGCAAAGGAGATCAACGTAGAGACATTCGTCCATAATGCTCAGTGTCAAAAGCCTAACAAAATATATCAGCCCCTCATACCAACTGTTTTAGTGCTAGCTTAAAAGCATCAAATGCAAATCTTTAACACAACATAACACTTTCAAATAAATTATGGTTTTACCTCACTAACCTAGCTAACCTATCAGCCAGCTAGCTAGGGCTAGCTAATATCTTAGCATATGCCCTGCTGGACTACTAACCTCTGTTACCCATATAGGCAGTCCACAAACTTTTGTTAAAGAAATAAGACGGTAAAAATAAAAATGTATAGAGCTATATATTTTGAATCTCAATGAGTAATAAAAAGCAGTACAAAAAGATTGGCAGATGACATCATACTGACACACATACACATCATACTGGGGTAGTTAGCAGCACTTGACTTTAATTTAATGTCATTACAACAAAGGGTGTAAGGAATGGAAGTGGCAGAGGCATGAAGTAGTATTAAAATCCAAACAGTGAAATACATTCATACAAAAATCTCCAAGCTAATCTATTGTGCCAAAGGAATTTAATTTATCTCATATTAATAAATATTCTTTTGATCACAAGACTATTTGACTGTTGATGGTTGCAGCCTGGTGTCATTGAGTGAAGTTAATACTGACAAATGTCTGTTTAAGACCACATTTACGTCACGTATACAGTTGTTTTCATCAGTGCAGGGTGGCCTTGTTTGTTACTTGGGGCAAAAAATGTGCCATGCATACCAATGGCCTTGACTAAGTTTGGCTAACCAAGTGCTGCTGTTACTTTGTCTCCTGATTAAGAATTTACTTTCTCACTCTGCAGCATTAGACTTTGGACTTAGAATTGAAATGTAATTTACTGCATCTGGTTCGTTCAGGACATGCAGCCAAAAGCTGACATCAGAAGATAAAGAAGGGATGAAGTGGTGGTCGGTATCACCCATGCGCACATAGACAAAAAAAGGCACGCACACACACACACACCCATACACAAATGCAGCCTTTTAATTTTGTTCAAAGATGTTGAAATTTTGCTTTTTTCAGCCAAGTAAACACTGCGACACCAATCCATTATGACACGCCACTGAAACATCATATGTCAGCTATTTTACAGTGTTTGGCACAAACTCTGTAAGAGTTTTCAGTTAAGGTCTCTGCACAGAGCAAACTGCTGATCCTTTTTTATAAAAAAGGGGCAAAAGGCCATGCTAGCTTGATTGAGTCCAGACCCAGCTGACTTTCCACACGTGGCTCTTCCATTATAAATTTAGCTACTTCTTAAACCAGCTTCTCAGTAACAGTAAGTTACCCCTCCCCTGCCATTGCTGTAGTGATTTAGAAAGAGCTCATTTCAATATATTTGGATGTAACACTTAATAGTTTAATTGCAGAAACATTAAGAATGTATAAAGAAACAAAATGTGGTTTCAAAAGAATGCAGGTCTTCTGACTGTTTTCCACATGCAGCTTTTTTTGTTTCTCTTTGATAGAAGTGGGTCACATGCTACTTGGACTGGAAAAAGTTAGACTTCATTCTAGAGAGCTGAAATCATCGCAAGAAGAACGAGTTGAAGGCTGAGGAAAGAAAAGCAAAAAGAGCAGAGAAGGGTGTGAAACATACTCAGAAAAAAAAGTTTACAGGCAATGTCATGTTTTATTTCTTTTATTTGTGTATGGAAATATTTAGGCAAGGAGCATTTAATAAGTTGATTTTTGTATGATATGATTGCAAGAACTTTGTTTCTCCTTTGTAATATACACCTTGTAATCAGCCAGCAAATCACAGCATGTTTTAAGTTACATTAATTTCACACAGTAATAAAGTAGTAGCTGCATTGCACTGAGGGGAAACTGCCATCTGCCTTTTGCTTGAAGTTTTCTCTACCTTTAACACAACTGCACATCACTGCCAAATGGTGACACCTGAGAGAAGCACATGTTCTTTGATTCAAAGTGTCACCAAAAAGTTTTCAAATTAATATTTTAGAGTGTAAAACCTGCATTTATTCAGTTGACTTTGGGACTGATAAGCTGACCACCACTCCATAGAGTTTTGGTCTAAACTGTATATGATGTCCTAATCTATCCTCCAAACTTCCACACGTAGGCAGAATGAAGCACTTTACCTCTTTGTTCTGGGAGTGGCTCCTTGTAACACCTTCTTAGCAACTGCCTATAAGCTCTTTTAGACTATTGTTTGGACCATGACCAGGTCCTCAACATATTTGCTGGCAGTGTAGTCATGTGCGAGAAAACACCACCATCTGCCAAACACTAATACCTTTGTAGAAACAAATCCTGGCATCTCTTCACTGACATATGGAAGAAGACCTTAGCAAACAACTGAAGTACCCAACCCAGATACCAACATGGCTGTAACCAGACATAATCATTGTATTGAATCCATGCTGGGACCCCAATGGGCAAAGAAAATTAAAGAAAGCATGCCAGGTACCATGAACTAGCAGATGCACGCTAAAGGAAAGGCCGGTAATCCCACTGTGAGCCAGTGCAGGTTGGCTGCCAAGGATTTGCAGGGCGTTCACTCTGCAAAGCACTTCTATTGCTAGGCATCACTGGAAGGATAAAAATAGGGCCATAGATCAAATACTGAAACTGCAGAGAAAACCAAAAGGTGGATTAGGATTTATTATTAACCTTTATTTAACCAGGAAAAGTCCCATTGAGATTAAAAACCTCTTTTTCAAGGGAGTCCTGGCCAAGAGGCGACAACACGTTGAAATTACAAAGTTACATACATATTATAAATAACAATTACATTTTAAAAACATTTTTCTCTGGCTCTCTCAATCTGGACTTAAAAGCATTTAATGAAATAAGATCTGCTATCTTCCAGTCTTTTTGCATCATGTTCCATGTGAAAGGGGCAGCATAAGTAAAAGCCCTCTTTCCCAGTTCAGTTCTGGCAAATGGAACATTGAGCAAAAAAAGATCGCTTGAACGCAGGCTGTAAGAAACAATACTTCTCCGTGTGAGCAGATCGCAAATGTAGGTGGGCATTTGTCCAAGCAGGGCCTTATAAATAAAGATGCACCAGTGAGCAAACCTCCTGGAGGACAACGAAGGCCATTCCACTCGAGCGTACAGATCACAACAATGGGTCAAGGCCCTACAGTTTGTAATAAACCGTAAAGAGGCATGATAAACTGAGTCAATCTTATGAAGACACTGGGCGGAAGCATTCATGTACAGCAGATCACCATAATCTAAAACAGATAAAAATGTAGCATTTACAAGACGCTTTTTTGTCTCAAAAGAAAAGCAAAATTTGTTTCGAAAGAAAAATCCCAATTTTAGTTTGAGTTTTTTCACAAGATTGTCTATGTGAGGTTTAAAGGTCAGAGAATCATCAATTAAAAAGCCAAGATATTTATACGTATGCACCACTTCTATGAGGTTTCCCTCAAGAGTGGACACCAAGGGGACAGTTTGAGGAAATCTCTTCATGTTTGAAAACAACATTAGCTTTGTCTTTTCAGCATTGAGAACCAATTTCAGCTCCAGAAGTGTGTGCTGAACCACGTCAAAAGCTTTCTGCAACGATTCTATTGCCTTTTCAAAGTTTGAGCCAAAGGAATAAATAACTGTGTCATCAGCATAAAAATGCATACTAGCATTGGACACATTTTGTCCCAAATCATTTATATACATGATGAACAGCAGAGGTCCTAAAATTGAACCCTGTGGCACCCCAGTGTGAATATTCAAAAGTTCTGAGCACAGATTTTCACATTTAATGCATTGAGTCCTGTCACTCAAATAATTAGTAAACCAGGAGACAGCATGTCTAGACAGCCCCAAAGAAAGAAGCCTATGCTTTAAAATGGCGTGATCCACAGTGTCGAAAGCTTTTGACAGGTCAATAAAGAGAGAAGCACAGGATCAAGAGTGCGTACTTGTGGATAGCTTGGTGCTGGGATCCATCCTGGTTGGTTGGGTCTCCTGGAAAAGCCCGCCTGATGGTGAAGGACCTGAAACCCCTGATGAGTCCAAGTTACGAGGTTACCCCACCAAATCTGTGAGATGTATCTTTCATCAGTGCAACAAGGTGTACCACCGTCACAGTCAAATGATATTGCCTATTTATTTGAAGTCATTATCAAGCTGATAGCATATTATTAATTTGTAATCATGTTTTTTGACTCATTTTTTAATTTAAGTCCAACATAAACTTTCAATTGTAGTTCTTTGTCTTTACTAACTCCTGAAGGTTATGCATCTACCTATTAAATGCCCTACTCTGTTCAAATGTCCACAATGTGCTGTTTGGAATGTAACCTTAGTTTCATGGTAAATCTACAAGCAACAAAATACTTGGGGTTTCTTTCTCTGATATATTTATTGCTGTAATTGTTTTCACCCTACGATGGAATATTAAGTTCTTTATAGATTTAAAAAGTTCAAGGTAGCTTTAAGCAACTCAATAAAAAATGTTACCTGCATCAGAAAGGAGGCCATGCTGGCAAGGATGAGGACATGCAATGAATCATGGTACTGGAGATCACAAACAAGAGCCATAAACAACAGAAAAACAGAGGAAATGCCCTTCCCCTTTGAACAAGGTCCCTAAAGCTCTCAACCAAATAAAAGATCTGGGAATTTTTCAATTGCTCACAGACATAATATTTACCAAACTCCAAGATGACATAATATCCAGGACACACTGACAGAGACTTGGTTGTTTTGCTCTCAGCTCACTGTTCTTTTAATTGGGCTTGGATTAAAGTTGCGGCTCTGTTTTATTCACTGCTCTGAGCTTGTTGTAAAAGTGAGTTGGGCCTATGAACCCAGCCTGTTTAGCCTTGAGCTTTGAGCCTTGTGATTGTATCATTCTCTTGGCACATAATTCGGCCATACATAATCCTGGGAAAGCTCTGCAGGAGGAACGAGCAAGGTCAGGGCAAAGGAGCGAAAAATCATTCTTATCCTATGAAATGATTGGCACTTGGTCTTTTGTTATCTCCATTTAACAGACTGGGTTACACAGAACACATTAAAATCCAAAATGTGAAATATGAACCTCAGTGTCTCATTTACTATAAGAAGAGGTATCTTTATTTTCCTATTTTTTGCCAGATGCTTGCTGTAAAAGGTTTGCTTTTGGTTTGTCTCTATAATGTACAATCTTAAGCGAGATAAGATGAGTAACTGCAGTAAATATTTTTTTTCTAAATTAAAAAATCAACTCAATCTGGGGGCAGAAATCAATGGAAACTGGAGACTGTGGAAATCTTTAAGCTTAGTTCCTGTTGCCAACATTCATCCAATCCACTTTTAAACAGTTACCACACTCGTAAAGGAATAGTGTATCGTTTTATGTGTGCAGCACGAGCGTGCACACACCCAGACACAGTGTATCCATAACTTCAGAGGACATCATGCAGTCCCCACTCTAACAATTTTCATCATATCCCCAGCCTTAATACCTAACTTTACATTACAATAACCTCAAAATGTGCATTGACCTTAAAATCCAAGTATTTATACTATGGGAACTTGCTTGTTGTCCTCATAAGAAAGCCATGTTCCCATCATGTGATTGTGTGGACAACACAATCACATAAGAACCACAATCTAAAGCGGTAAAATTCTGATACTTTTTTTAAGGGAAACTAATATCCAAGATAATCAGGTCATGCAGAGAGAAAGTGCTCTATATCCCGATTCTGTCAACGGGTAAACTCATTTTATGACGTGGATGTCTAAAATTACTTTGCGCGATGGAAATAAAGCTGGAAAAGTAGGGAAGATTTTAGACATCATTAACTCAAGGAGAGCAGGGTATTTTCTTACACTTAAGCTTTGACATTTATTGTTTCTGACTGTCCTGTGTGCCTGTGTGTGAGGTCTGATGTGCTTTTATGTTGCTTGTGAGTCGTAATATTCACCGACAATGACACATACCAAAACACGTATGCTGCTCGTAAACAAGTGCTGATGCATTAATGCATGCAAAAGCACACCATTATGACTCCACAGGTCAAGGCAAATATGCGAACAAATCCTCCCTAATCCAACGGCTTCTGGATAATATTCACTTTTTTGGCTATTAAACCACAACAGATGGATTTAATTTAGGGTTGCTGGGTAATTATTATAATTATTTGCGAGCTACCTAAAGCATTACATCATGTTATGTTACACATGTTGGTTATATAGATCTACAGTAATAAAGCAACAGTGAAAGGCCTGACTGTTTGTTTTTACATCCAAAGTCCATTTTAGACACTGTGATTGACTAATGAGGCTCCTAACATCTTGACTGCCAGGACTGAGAGGCATTTTAGCTGCTCCAGCTTAGTTTAATCTTTGTACAGTGTTAGCTATTAGAAAATCCATTTCAAGGAAACAAGGAAACAGCACTGAAGCTCGAGTGAAAAGAAATAAAGCTACTAATATCCCATTTCATTGAGAAACGCTCCAGACAGACAAAAGATGTCACATCTAAATCATACAATTAGACCACTCTAATACTAGCAAAGAATACTAGACAGTAATAAAAGGCAAGCTTCAGTTTTGTCAAACTTGGGTCTTGGCTTTGTAGTCATGCCAATTCTTCTAATTAGTTTTAATGCAAAACTCTGAAAAAGGGAGAAACAGAGTGGTCACACACACCCAGCTCAACCAAACTATGCAGATGAGAAAATAAATGCAAAAGTCTTACTCAAACTCTGCATTGTAAATATGTAAATATTTAAAGACAAGCATCCTCTTGCACTGTTGACCCGCTGTACTTTCCACAATTGTGTACACACGAGTTTGGGTGTGTTCACGAGCCAGCGTTCAGATTATCTGGCTGCCTAGCTAAATTAGACCCACATTTTAATAAACCAGAATTTGTCATTAGGAAGAATGATCTCAGCGTCATTTGATCTATTGGCAGAAATGTAACGTAAAATTTAAAATTACATTTTTATTCATGCACAATCACCTCAAAATATCACTGTTGTGTTTTTGTCATTTAAAATGAGCCTTTTCTACCAAAACAGGCAGATAGCCGTGTTGCACGGTCATGTTGTTACAAAAGCCCAGAACAGGAAAACTAAAGAATGACTACAGAGAGGATCTTTCACCTTTTTAGCAGAGGTATTTATGTGGTTGCAACCCAGTTATTTTGATTCACTGTATCAAGGGTACTGTTGTTTCACACAACAGAAAATCTCTACTTTAGTGACTTTTTCATATTCAGAATGAAGTTCCTTAATGTTAAATATTACTATTTATCTATCCTATTTATCCCAGAAAATACAGTAAGCTTTAGATAACTGTCCCTTGCCTATAGTTTCATATATAACACATCTAAAATTGGTATCAATTTTCTGATCTTAATTTAACAGGAGTAAGTGGGTTTCTCAAAATGTTCACCTACAGTAGTGTGGAAAAAAAAAAATAACTTATTCCGGGGATATAAGTCTTGAAATGCTGTATTTCAGATATCTGATGCAACATTCTATTAATTTAACCAATGTTAAAAAATGTTGTATTCCAAACAGCTAAGCATAGAGTACATATACAGTTTTGAGGAGAAGTTTTTAAACGACTCTGTGCAGTCCTGTGAAAAAAAAGGATCCCCTTATTGAATTAGTAGGGCAAGTAGCAGCCATAAGCTGCTAATCAAAGCACTTCATTGGCTGATCATCAGCAAGTTTAACCGTCTCTATGAAAGCAGAGGTTTCGGCAGTTTGTTGGTCTGGAGCATTCAGGTGTTAACACAATGTGTCCATTCCTCACAGAAATGATAAAAAACCCAAGAGCTACATCAAAGTTCATGACAGCATAATTAGAAAATATAAATTGCTTGTTTGGAAGGGAGGCAAGGAGAAATCCTTTGTTCCTCTAAAGAGAACATGGCAACATGGCTTAGGTTTGCAAACTTGCATCTGAACAAATCACCAGACTTCTGGCAGATGACATGACAGATGACACCAAAGTGGAGAGGTCTGGTTAGAATTCACAGCACCATGTTTGGCTGAAACCAAGCACAGTGTATTGGCACAAACACTTCATACCAACTGTCAAAAATGATGGTGGAGAGGTTGTGATATGGGTGTGTTTTAAGGCAGCCATGGGACCTGGATAACTTGCAGTCAGTGAATTCTCCCTAAACTCTCTATATTAAATTATTTTAAAGTCAGCCTGCCACAAATTAGGACAATAGTCCAGAGCACAGCAATAAATCTACAACAGAATAGCTGGAAATGATCAGATTCAAGGTGTTGCAATGGTCCAGCCAAAGTCCAGACCTCAACCTTGTTAAAATGCTGTGGCAGGACCTTAAGAGAGATGTGCATAAATCAATATCTGCCAACCCTAATGAATGTTTTCTGTCACACCATTCCTCCACAATGATGTGAGAGACAGATAAAGTCATACAGAAAAAAATTACTGCTAAAACGAATTGTGGGGTGTATTTAGTTTTTTTGCAGGACTGCATAGAGTCGTGGGACTCTGTAATGTGAGCTGTGAAGCGTGATTAAACAAATATTTATAAAGTTTAATCCAAGTGAGACTGCTTAGTGCCAAAAAACCAAAGGTGTATTTAGTAAGAACTTCATAATATATCTAGCTAGCTGATACTGAGATCATCGGGCACCGTTTTCCAGCTCACAGGCACCTACGGCTTATTAAAACACCTAAAATGCTTTTGTCAAATGCCAAATTGCTCATATTTTCTGTTACTCCATTATTATCCTCCTCCTCACAGCAGATACAAATACATCATCGGAAAAGTCTGTATCAGTGAACGCCAAGGCCAGGAGCGGCTTTCCTTGATAATCAAAACAAAAACTTGGCAGGGGTATCTTACCTTCGACAAGTTTATTGTTTTTGGAAGGCATCTCCCTCTGCGTTAACTTTTCAGCATGTAACCCCCCCCATTGATTAGTTCTAAGATAATGATTTCATCAATTACAGTTTTTAATTGCTCTTGTGTTATTTTTTTTCACTTATCACTCAAAAAACATTTTAAAAATAGTCTCATAACGATTGTTTGCAAAAATTCCCACAGAGGCAAGAACAAAGTGAGAGGTCAGCATTTGATAAACAGTCCATTTGCTTTTGTTGGCAAGTGTGGTATCTATCTTAGTGATCTTTTTGAAGGATGAGAATATATCTCAAAATAAAATATAACAGAACATAATATAATATATTTTATTATAATGCAATGAGCGTGCAGCATTTTCTCTTGTTGTCCTTGGAAACATACCGATAACAACTGCGTCTAAGCAAATTCTTCAGTGCATTAATCTTAATTTTGTAGAATAAATCTGGAATTAGACAAATGGTCTATTGTTTCCTTCAAATAAGAAAGAGGAAAAGTGATTTGCTTTCCTATATTTGTTCAGGAAATTCTCTGAAAGAGCCAGTTCTTCTAATTGTTAGGCTGTAATCAGACTGAAAATTTGAAAAATTACATTAAAAAAGAAAAGAAAGACACATGGAGGCTGTCTTGGTACCAGTGATAAAAGATAAAGATAAGATAAAGTACAAACCAGGAAATTCAGTTTGAAGGCTTATCAGATGCCAAGACTCTCCACTGTAGTTGAGACAAGCCTTTAAAGCCAGATATGACTGTTATGGAAAGTTATCAGGGCATCTTATACTCCAGCAGACACCTAGATAAATGGTAAAACAGCTTTAAACTGTTCCATAGAAGCACCCCAGCCCCCTTTTTCCTATGTCAGAAATGCCTTAAACTATCACTCAGATATTTGCACCTTCTTCGAGCACTAATCACTTTGGTGTGCAGATAAGAGTTTTTTCTTTTACACCTGTCATGTGTAAAGACTTGGTCCAACACGAATGCCTTTCAGATGAGAAGGTCTGAAAGTCTGTGACTGTATATACTTCTCTGACAGCCAGGGTTCAGCTTTATTAGTAGTATGACAAACTGCATGAACTAGTTCCTTTAAACTGTGCACTGACCATAAAGTTCAATGCTTCACCATAAGAGCTAGTAGCATGCCATTTTTCACCTGGAATGCAGTCGTGTGAAAAATTGTTATGTATTCCTTCGAACATCCCATGAGTCGGTAGCTTGTAGAATAACCTTTAGCAGCAATAGCTTGAAGTAATTATTTTCTATATGACTTTAATCAATTTCTTATTGTGGAGGAATTTTGGCTCACTACAGCATTGCTTCAGTTCATTGAAGTTTCGGGGCACTGATTTATGCACGGCTCTCCTCAGGTAATTCTTCGGCCATTCTGTTGTTTCTGCTGTTCTTGGGATTACTGTCCTGTTGCATGACCCAATTTCAGCCAAGCTTTAGCTTTCAGACATTTGAATCTAGAATGCTTTGGTATACAAAGGAGTTCATGGTGGACAGCCACTGGTTGTGTGACAAAGCCCCCAGTTTCAGACGCTATAAAAAGTAACGCCTCTACCACCATGCTTGAAAGATGACATTAGGTTTTTGTGTTGATACACAGTGTTTCGTTTTGGCAGTGAATTATGGTCAAACATCTCTACTTTGGTTCTCTGTGTCCAAAAGGCATTTTTCCAGAAGTCTGGTGATTTGTTCAGATGCAACTTTGCAAACGTGATCCATGCTGCCATCTTCTTTTCAGAGGGAAGAGATCCAGAGGATTACATAGAGCGCTATGAAAGCATTTTTTTTTTCATATGACTGACCCTATGCTTAGCTGTTTGGTTTGAAAAAACATATTTAGCATTAAATTAATAGAATGTTACATCAGATTTTGGGAATACAGTGAGGAGGAATGGCATCATCAGAACAGATCAAACTGTAAACACACTGTAAAGTAGGGCATGGATAATTCTTTAATAGCATGAGGCAGATACGGCTCTCTGTTTAGTGCAGGATAGAAAGTGTTTTGGCTTATGGTAACTCTCTCTCTCTGTCTCTCTCAGCTCATTTGTACACCTGAAAAAATCTGATTTATTCCTCTCTGTTAGGTGCTGGATGAAGGTGGAATATGTGTGTTATTGTGTTGGAATTTATCCCCATATGCCATTGAGTTATTGGGTTGTGCTTCTCAGCTGCTGTGATCCTTCAAAATCAATCAACCTTGGCTGCGCAGGATCAGCACGCACACTTGTTGCCAATAATTATTAGCATTCGTTTTAACCCACTAGAGTGTCACACAGCTCAAATAGACTTGCTCAGCTAAGGCTAATTCAAGTCTCTATGTGTCAAACACAGCTCCATACATTTTTAAATCCAAAGAACTGTTTTAAAATGCAGTTTTATCCAGACTGGGGAGCCCCAAACTTTGATTTAGTGCATTTAAAAAATATAAAACTTGAAATTACTTCTATATATCTTCTACACTTGGTACCATCTTTCCTTATTTCTCAAGGTTTTGAATGTTTCACTCTCCTGCCAGAGGTTAAAGAAACAGACTGACAACACAAATTGGGATTTGCAGGGGGTAGTTCTGAGCGAAGACATAATAAATTTAGTCCTTGTGTGCACAGTAGATGTTGTTACTTACCATTTAACAACCTTGAAAAACAAGTAAAAAACACTTCAGGGACAAGATTTATTTATACACAGAGGGATAATGACAGATGTGGACTAAACAGAAAGAAGTACTTCCGTGTGTGGAAGCCTGCGCCATCCTGCAGAGATCACACACGAACAATATCAACACAAATATGCGTAAAGACATAAAGTATGACTCATCATCTCAAGGATTTGAAGTGATGCTCGACCCACATGTTGTCTAATGTCTTATAGCCCTCAAAGTGGGAAATAAAAATATGCATTGCTCTCCTCCCCTCTTGGCAAATTCATGACACCAGTAAATCTTGATTCAAAAAAAGAAAAGAAAAGAAAAGCCCCGCATCTTGAAAAGCAATCTCACAGCAAAGAGAAGTCATACATGGAAAATTTAGAATGCTGTTTCCTGAAGAGGTTTCCAGGGGAGTATTTTTATTTTAACTCTTATTAATCATTCAGTGCAACAACAAAAAAAACATCCTAAATCGCAGAGCCAGGAGTTGTTGTGAAAGAACAAACTGAGCTCTTCTCAGACTGATTGGCCACAGGTCTGCATGGAAAAGTCACATCACAACGGGAGATGCCTGCATTCGCTGGCTAAGGTAAGACAATGGCCAAAAAACAGAAGCACATGGGAGGAACAAAGGCAACACAACACAAGCTGTTTATGGATAGGTGCAACATCTCCGTGATGTTTAAATACATGGAATGTCTTAAGCGAAGGAAACGTTGACTGTGTAACTGCTAATGAAATCCACCAATCCATGCTTTTGTAAATAACTGGGAAACAAGATAAGACACTGACAGAGCTCACAACACACTTAATTACAGAGTTACAAGAACAAATTAGCTTTAATTTAATACTAATATATCTGGTGGGCCTGTTACATAAAAGTCCATTGTTGTCAACATGTTCACCGATACTTTACAGGGTGATAATTTGGCAATGTTGTATTTACATGCTCACTTGTTGTCTCATAGCTAAAAATAGCCACGATAAATCAGTTAAAGGAGCTTTGAAGTTGACCAGTAAAGTTCAGGAGTGAAAAATGTATTACAAACACGCAACTTTTAATGCGATACCTGTATTAAATTATGATATGACTTTAGCACATTTTATCCATAGTAGTAACATCAGGTTTTTATTTTGCAATATGTAGCACCTCAATCACAAAAACAGTTATTTCACAATTGCTATTTTTAATCTCACACACAAGCACTCTTTATGAGGTTGAGAAATTTCTGTTATGAGGCTGTGAAAGCAATTAATTGTGTGTCTGTGTGCAGCATTGCATGCAGTACGCATTTTGAAATGTGTTATGTTTATATATCTGAAAGGACACATGTGCGCTGTGTTAATTCATTCATCGGGACTTGTGCGGCTGTGCACTCGTGTGTTGATCGTAACCCCTGCAAAGTGTCGAAGCCCTCTGCGGTGCTCGGGTTAGTAAAACACTGCAGCAGATGTGTGAGGATGAGGTCACTCACATGCTGCCTTAAAGACTTATGCTGATGCTGAATCACCTCACATGGACAGAGAGCTCACAGGAGAGGCCACAGCAATACTTCTGTTCTACCTTGATAAAAAAAAAAAAAAAGCTTTTGAAAAATTACAAGATTTAAGTCTGCAAGAAACAAACACTAGCTATGACATTCATCTCTCAGATATTAAATGAGTGGCATTGGCTGCATGCTTGGCTGCACAGAAGACACTTAAATCACAAACCTTAAAGAACAGTGGAAAAAAACGAGTAAAGAAATAGAAGTATAAAATAGTGCACGTTCCCGAAATGAACATAACTAAGGCGATTGTATTAAAAAAGGAATAGCAGTATGAAGTTGACTGAGTGTGAAATTAGATGGGACAGTCAGAAGAATGCTTTGAGGGCTTAAATTTCTACGTCCGTCTACCCGACTACTGGTCACACTGCCAATATTGCATCTGTTTCTGAACACAGCAGTTACTATGGAAAATCCCCTGGCAGGAATAATCTCCAAACACACACACACACACACATACATGCAGGAAAACATAGACATTAAACCTGTATCTCTATGTTCTGCATATCTGTTATATAAGAAGTTTTCTCTTCCTCACATGTCCCTTCCTGTGACATGAAGTGGTCACGTTCCAGGGTTTTAACTTGACTTTCAGGGGGCTTGTTCACAGAAAAGAACTGCTGTTTAGACTTTTTGTCTTATTTAGTCAACATTTCAAATAAAATTCAGACTTGTGAGGCCTGAGAGCAGGAGAATCAAGTACACGAGGAAACTAGTTCAACAGTCCTCCAGCCCTAGTTCTTTCCTATACTGAAAACTGCTCTAAACTACTCCGATGAAAAATGAGCTTTTTTCTTCTTTATCAAACTCGCTGGACAAGAGATGAAAAATATTCTGTTGTGATATCGTAAGTAGCTTTGACCACTTTTTTTTCTTCTCTTTTCAAAATACCTTCTGATGTGACCCAGTCATTTTTTCCATGCTGGTTTGTGCTCTTAGTTTTCCATTTGGAGATGTGTTTAGACAGACAATGAAATATGACAGAGCAGAATGATAAATAGATTCTCATGTATTCCTGCAAAAATACAGACAACCATCTCTTCTGTCCAGCATGATCTCATTATGTATGACATATGAAGTCAGCTTAGAACTGCTTTCACAGATTAAAATAACTATGCTATGATTGCTGGATCACACTCTAGAACAGGTGCTTTCTAGGGTGATTTTCTGTTGTGGTCGGTGATCTTAGCTAAGTGGAACTGTTGTTTGACCCTAAAAACTCTTCACATGTTGTCAGTAACTAGGTTTTTGGACCCTTAAAATACCTACTTGGCATCACTTTCTTCACGGTTTCAAACACAAGTTTAAAATAGGCGTGTGAAGAATTGAAAACAGCTCCGAGACATTTAAATCCTCACTTCAGTGCATCTGGCCACTGATCACTGGGAATGTTTATTTTTATTATTCTTAGTGCACGAAAACCCCAAAACAGGAGAAAGAGATACCAAAATAGTGCAAGCAAACAAATTATGAAATACTGAAGTTTCTACTTCTATAAAAACACAAAGATTTTCCATTGTTTGTTCTGCATGTGTTTCCAAGCTTCTAAGTTTTCCAGGGTGCCTGCATGGGGATTCTCCAGGTACTCCAGCTTCAAGAGGTGCATGCTAACTCGATATCCTAAATTACATGGTTGTCTGTGTCTCTCCACTAGTCATATGATAGACTGGACTCTTGTCCAGAGTCAGCTGGAATAATCTCTAGTCCCCAATGAGCCTAAAATAAATTAAGAAAATGGGCAGATTTGATTCAACCAGTGCCATTTACTATTTGTCATCAAAATAAAACATCTTCTTTAATGGGTCATCAGATTTTCTTTGGTTAAAAGGTTTCAGCACATCTGGATGGAAATCTGACCATTGTTCATAGAAAATATTCCCACTGAGCTCACATGTTGCCTCATAAACTGCCATGTGACATCAACATCAGTTTAAAAACACATTCAATGAAATGTTGCTGACTGGAAGCACACATGTATCAAAAAGACAGTGTTGTAATGTGGTGTGGAGAGAACCCAAGAGCAGGATCAAATGAACTAATACTAAGCCTTTATTCAGCTTGAAACACAAAGTCCAAAGCTTAACACAAACCAAATAAATACATAAAAATACACAAACTAGGAGCACAGGGAATACCAGGGAATACCAGGAACAGGATTATGTATACACTGAGGATTTGGGAAATGGAAAGGGGGAACTGAGACACAGGTGAAAGTAATCAAAATAGTCAGCCAGACAGAAAGTAAAAGCCAAAACAAATCAAATTGAAACAGGAAACAAGCTAAAGATTCACATATTAAGCATGGAGGCAAGACTGACTAAATAGGAAGACACAGACAATGGGACAGGAAAGAAAGACATGATAGAGAGAGAAACAGGGAAACACTGAGGGAACAAAACACTTGGAAAAATCCAAAACAGGAAGTGAAGCTAAAGACCAAGAGCTCAAAATAAAACACTCCGACAATAAAGCCAACTTAAAAGGCATCCAAAACTCGAGGAAAACAGGAACCAGAACTCAAATATTACATTAATACTAAGGCTGGTATAAGGCACTAAAATTAGAATCGAAAATCAACTTAAGAAACATAAAAATGAAATCTTCAAACAGAAAAGCAGTAACATGTATACAGAAACCCAAACTCAAACCTATGGACTAACAATTCAAAGCTCAAAATGGCATAAAGCCCCTCAGACTGTGACAAGCAGAGGTCTATATGGCTATGGTTTCAGTCAGGAGACATGTGCTTAGCTACAATAAGCCACAGCTTACGTTACATTCTTATTTGTCTGGATGTGTATTTTTCAAATGACCTGCTTTCCAGATGGTGTGTGTTATGCAGAGATTCTCTGCTATGATACCTCCAGGAAAATATATGTCTGCTGCTGCTAACACAGCCAGCTTTCCACGGTGAATTGGTAAGGGTTAAGAGGAAAAAATGCACAGGGACAGCATATATCAGAGTACTAGAATAGAATATACCGTGTTCCACCTCAAGTGAACCTCTGATTTTATCAGTGTCGCTGATAGATAGTGGATCAAAGCTTGTGGTATCAGCTGATAAATAACAAAATTTTTTACTACAAAAATTACAGATCTCATTAAGTAATGCAATTAACCTTTAACATAGACAAGACTAATGTGAGCTTGCCAGACATTTCTTAAAAGTATTATTTGCATTTAAAATCCTGCATTTGTATGTGAATGTACAAAACTGGTAGTGTATAGATTTTAAACTCATTGCAGCACAGCATAGGTAATAACGACAACAGCAGAGATTAAGTGTCATAATTAAGTCATCAATCATATAACAAGCATCTGAATAAAGTTTTACATAGCATTGTTACTGCAAAGGAGGTTTTATCAATATTGCAGTCAGTATAGCACGTTGTGTAAAAGTGTTATATTTTTCAGGCTTTGGTTTTCTTATTTTTGTCCATCTGACCTTTCAGTTATCACTTATTACTTTTTGTTGAAGCTCAGCAGAATTTTTTTTTTCTTTTTTTTTTTTGCCTGTCCCGTTTGGCTCTTTTGCCATCAGAATTGTTGTCTAAAGGCAAAGAAAGATGCCCAACGGATTTACTTTACCAAATTGACCATCCCAGCCTTGCCGTAATGGTCCATTTGATTCACCTTTTATTGTTTATTTTATTTTCACTTACTGAATACGGGACAGACTTGACTGGGGGAAAGAAGGGGAGAAAGAAAGAGGGAAAGAGAAACGGCTGAGAAGAGGGACGGGGGAGAAGGGCAAAAAACAAAAACCAACAGAATGAGCAGGGGGGGAAAAGGGGAAAAAAAGCATATATCAATCACCTGGATCACCTGCTGAGAAAGAAAAAAGAAAACAAGCAGAAGAGAACAAGAGTAATAGAATAAACAACATCACAATGATATATGGGAATATGACAGTAAATACTAAATATTAAACATTATTGTGCAGCACATAAGATCAACAGAACACAGTGTGCTTTGAGGTAGGAGCCAAAAAGGGTGTAGTTTGTGGGTGTGATCACCCGTGTGTACACCTGTGAGCATGGACGCGCTTGTTTTTTTTTTAAAAAAGGTTCCTTCATGTAATGATCTGCTAGAGGGTGTGGGGGGCCACAGCCCCGTCCTCCAGGGCATGAA
Source organism: Copadichromis virginalis (assembly GCF_057382275.1). NCBI lineage: Eukaryota > Metazoa > Chordata > Actinopteri > Cichliformes > Cichlidae > Copadichromis > Copadichromis virginalis. The sequence goes on from NC_140632.1 coordinate 12,995,197, forward strand.
GCAGGTATGGAGGAGATCAAAACTCCAGACATCCAGAGGCCCCCAGAACACAAGAGACCAAGGAAAACCAACAGAGGGGCAGCCGCGCCACTGTCCCAGAAAGAGCTAAGGAGAGTCCCAGATGAGGGCTCACTCAGCAGCCGCGGAGCAGAAGCCAGGGGGGGTTGCAGTGACGCGCCCGTGAGCTCCGCCGGCAGCCAGCCGTGCCTGAGTGACCGAGCCCCAGGCCGAGAGGCCGGGGGCACCCCACCTCCGAAGTGGCCCGAGCGAGCCCCAGGCTCCAGGCCCCGATAAGCGGCCGCCAAGGAGTGAGCCGGTGTGTACCTGGACGCCCATCCCCGGACACAAAGAACCACCAACGCACCGATGTCTGAGGGAGTCCACCACTGGCAGGGGAAGTGGTGGTAGGGGGAGATAGGCCTCCAAACCTTGGAGGGCCTGAGATGTCCCCAGAGAGGTGGCGCCTGACACCCAACCTGACATATAGACACAGAAATACAGGCACACACATATACAAACATCCATTCCCACCCTCATGCTCTCATATGCACTTACTCCACACAACCAACGTGGAGACAGACATAGAGAGACGCTGTACACACGATCACACTCCCCAAGTGTACTCTACAAACCGGGTCTAGGTACCCTTGCCCCTGGAGGGGGGAACTGCACCCAGACCCAGGTGGTATTACCCTTTTCCCTGCGGTGGGGGGAGGCAGACCGCCCCGACTCCGCAGCAGCAGGGAGGCCCCACACTCCAGACCGCAGTCGGACGGCCAACTCCTCCTCCTAGCCCCCCCGCTCCAGCAGGTCGCAGAGAATGGGGGTGAGGGAAGACTCCAAACCTCCCTCCACCCGCTCATTGTAGTGTTGATGCATGTGTGTTCTAAGGTGCATTTATTAAGCAGAAATTAAGCTTATGCGTAAGTTTAAGATGGAAGGTCTGTAAGATCTTTCTTCACACGTCTGTCTGCTTCCCGGGTGTTTGGTGGCTAATTGATCGTTTACATCACTTCCAATCTCCTATGCTGTCAACCTCATTTCTGACATAGCTGGTCTAGTCCAATCATCTATCTGCCCAAAATCTCATCTGTCATTCTCCCTTGCAGACACTTTTGTCCAACTGAACTCTTTGCCTCTCCCATGTTACTCAAGCTCCATGGAAGCCTCCACCTTTTTCTCCACCACCAGTGTCTAGACTCCGGGGGTTCCTTCCCCAGTTCCTATCACCGCTGGGATCCATTCTGCTGTGATGGGCCATTGTAGTCTAATCACCAAACAGCTTGATTGAATTCTGTAAATAAATCATGTTCAGTTCCCTCTAATGATCTCTCCTCATCGAAATGGTTTCAGTGGAAGTGTGCCTCTCACTAAACCATTTTTAATGAAGGAAAACAGGGAGAATAGCCCAAATTACACAAAAGCTGGAATGAAATTCAGTGGCAACAAGTCTTATAGAGTGGTGAATCAAAACTTTACATTTTTGGCTCAAATCATCATCAATCTTCACAGGTACAACAGCAAGTGTCCGTAGTCATCTCTAAAACGCAATGATTTGGCGGCTGCATTTCAGCCAGTGGTGTTGGGGATCTTGCAGTAAAAGCATACCTGGATAAAATAAAATGCACAATGGAACACAATCAATCATGGATTGGCCTCCCCAGAGTCCAGACCGCAGCATTATTGAAGCAGTGTGGAATCATCTTCACAGAAAACAGAACAAAAGGAGGCCAACATGCAAAGAAAATCTTTGACTGTCCTTCAAGAAGCCCGGAGAACTTTTCCTGAAGACTATTTAAAGAAAATACAAGGAAGCTTCCCTGGGAGAGTTAAGACTGTGTTGAAGAATAAAGGTGGGCAGACCAAATATTGACTTTCAAGCTCATTGCAATTGTACAAACTCTATTTTTTTTTAAGTTATATACTGTATTTCAAGTATGTTTGCACACAATTTAATAAATCTTTGCTCTTATTTCCCATTTTCCTAGCAAAGTCTAAAGAAATTAGGGGTGTTTAGTATTATTAATTGTTTAGAATCAATAAAATGATTTCGATCTTTATTAAATTTTGCAATTTTGTCCCACTGTGACATTGAACTTTGAATCTTTTAATCGTGTACACTTCTTTCTATCAAGATGTTGACCTGGTACTAAAAATTCCTTCCCTGTTTTTAAAGCCAGTACACTGTTGTACAGCTGATCCTTGGAGATAATATAGAAGGACACAAGAATTTCTCTGTTCTGTCTAAACACAACTGTCTTTCACAGACAAAGTTGTTACAACCTAGTAGGGTGGCACCATAAACTGTATAAAAAACATGCAGGTAGTTCTGTTACCAACTGGTTTGTGGATTATTATTGAAAAATATCAGCATAATATTTCTTCTTTAATTTTTCCCGATTTTTTTTTGTTTTGTTTTGTTTTCAAAATGTATGTCATGAACAAGGGGTGTGCTTGATTGAGAAAACCATAAGGTAAAAATTTCTTCCTTATTCTTTATTCTATATTCTGTATTTTACTCTAAATGTGACCATAAAAAGTAAATATAGTGTACTGCAGAAAAGTAGAAACCATCAACTAAGACTAAGACCCATTAAGAAAAAGTGTGCTGAGTAAGAAGCAGTGTAATTTTTGTCAGACAATTTTATACATTCAGAGAAAACTAAACCCATTTTCTGCTTATAGTCTATAAGAAGCACTTAACGAGTATTTACTCTACTCACAGTTTGACTTATATTTAGAAACTCAGCACGAAGCTCACAGGGTTGTATGTAGTGTGATGAATGCTAATCTTTTAAGAAAGAGAAAGAAAAAACAAGTTGCCCATCACGTTACTGTTTGTTTGCTCTTTTAAAACATTGAAACAATATTTATGTGTTTACGGATTTTCTTCTACAAAACCACCAGGAGCTACATAATTTTGGGCATGGTCATTTTAGACCGGGAATAGCTCCATCCCATAAGGAAGTCAAGTCTGCTGCAGATGAAGGCACCTTATTGTATTTTAATACTCCAGTGTTTGGGTGTCCTCCAGTTTCTCTGTTTCTTTTCAGTTTCTTTCCTCTGACATCCTGAGTACCCAGCCAAAAAGGATCTGCCGAGTGCTGACTCTGTAAAGGAGAAGAGAAGACAGCCAATTTTTGACAGAAAAACTTATCCGCTCTCTTGATTAAATCCAAAGAAATGATTGAATCTCATTCAAGCTTAATTGCCAAGACGAATACTAGAGAAACAGAGGAAGCAGCTTAAAAAAATGATGGATATGGAAAAGGAAAATACATACAAAGAAAATGTCTGAGTTCAAAACTTCTCACTTTTAAGATTAAAAGAACACACTACGGGTGTTATATATCCACAAATATGAAAAGTTATCCACGAACTATTGTTCACTTTATAGAGAGAAGGGATCTTAGGTCTACAGTTAGCATCCTTTCATGAGCTACAGTTGGCAGTGTGGTGAACTTTTCATTTTTTAAATGAAAAGTCAGTGAGCTCGTGTGGATTTGTCAAGCTTGGATCAGTCCCACATAAACCCAAATGACCCCAGGCCTGCAGTGATTTATCACACTCTGCTGCCTAAACGATGTCCACAAGCCTTTGGACTCACTGGTGCGAGTGACTATTACATAACTGCAAAGAATTAACCAGACACCGTCACACCCTCTCGCTAAAACAGTCTTTTCCTTTCTTTTCTTTGCAGCACAGACTTTTCACAGTGTTTCACTTGTAGAAATGTCAACGATCACACAAAGCGCTACCAGAGGAAGAAGCACATTGCGTGCCTTTCTACTATGTTCAAGTTCTGTTTGTGTGTCTGGTCTTTTTTTTTTTTTTTTAACAAAAATGACATGGACAAAGTTTCCCACAAAACCCTGCTGCCTGGTTCCTGGCTCGCGGTGCCTGCTGAAGAGCTCCCTCTCTAAAGCACTCAGTTTCAGGCTCAGACCCAAACGGGTGCCCTGAATTTTAGCTCCGTCGCCCTTTCTGCCAGGAACAACGGACGACGAATCCTGGAAAGTTTTACCTCCTTAGTGTTGACACCTCGCTTTTCCAGTCCAAATGGGACAATGACAGCTTGTGTAGGGCAGTTCACACAGAGAAACACCACGGGTCAGCTTTGCTGGTTGGAGGACAGGATGGCGGATCATAGAAATGTGATGACAAAGCTGAAAAATGATTTAGGAGGCAGACAAGAGATTGAAGATGCTGACATTTATTCAGGAAGACGTCATATGAAGAGCAGATCAGGTTTTAGAAGCACACAGATCATTTTTCAGTTAAAGTACAAAATAAACATTTGTTATGAAAATAAAAGAGTTAAGAAATGAGCACATGTGCTACAAGAGTACAGAGGTTTAGTCTTTATCTACTCTTCCCTGAAAGCAGACAGTCCCTGAGGCCTTCAGAGAAGCAAAACAGAAGACACAAGGTCAGGTCATCTAGCTCCAACTCCACCTTCCCTGACCTTTAAAGATCTGAGCAAAAACTGAGAGAGCTCAGCGAACAAAAATGACCCACTTTAAGAACTCTGGACGTTCCCTTGCATGCATCTGTCAGCACTTTGTGTTTGAAAACACAATAAAAGGCTTGAAAAGGGAAGAAAGGAGCAAAGTCTGACTGAATATTATGTTCTTATTTTTGAAGGCTTCTTTGTTTTTCTTCTTTCTTGCCCACCCAACATTTGTGGTTCAAATTTGTGACAACCTTAAACAGCACTGTGGAAGAAAATGTAAAGTCTGCGAGTGTGGAAGTAGAGGCCACAGTTTTAATCAGTAAAGACCAAAGTATTTGTTGGGCACGCATTTCCACCCCAAAGGCCCTGACAATAAAAATCAGGATGCGAGACTCAGCCGCATGCGAGTCTCGCTGCATGCCTGTGTGCGAGAAACCACAACGACAGCAGAACTTGTGTTTCCTATGAAACGTGTGTATAAAAATGTGAAAGTTCATGTCGTTTCTGAAGAAAAGGGGATAGGCAACAAAGCTAAATATATATGCATGTTTGTCTACGTATTACTTGAGTCTTGGATGCACTTTTTTAGGAAAAAGCAGTACAAAGAGAAGAGGGTAGAGGGGTAAGGAACAAAGGTGGTTTTTGAAAAAGGAGTTAAACTCAGCGACTGAGACGTTTGCTCAAGATTTTCCTCTCTTCCCTTCCAGAAGCTAAAGAAACTATCCTGTGTGAGTTCCATCTTTTTTTTACAACTCGTAGATGAGGGAAATACTTTTTGGCATACTCAAACTTTTACAGAGCAAAAGTAGGCCACATTTAGAGTCATCCTCTCATAAATTTGGAGACTTCTGTTTTTAAAGGCTGGCAATGTCAACGTCACAAATGAGACCAATCCTGTTTGCGTGCTTATACTTTTTGCTCTGACGAATCCAAATCCTCCTTGCTTTAGTACATAATCTGTTACAAAACCCTGTAAGTCTGCTGTTGAAGTTATAGTCCATGCAACGGTACGTTAAACTCATGCTACACCAGTGGGTAATAATAATAATAACAGTATTTTTCTTTAAATTTTGTTTGTGAAATAGGAAATGAGTGCGATTTTATTGTATATAAAGCAAGAACAGAGTTTCAATTCTATTAAAAGTTCATATTTGGTGTGTTCACCTTTAGTCTTTAAAGTGGTCTGAACTCTCTTCACCATGTTTTCTTGTCATTTCTTTTTCCTTCTCCAGACTTTTGAAGGAAAAGCTCTTCTTTGGATGCTGGCTGCCTTTTGTTCTGTTAGTGTCAATAATGTTGAGGTCTGTGCTCTGGGGAGGCCAATGCATGACTGATAGTGATTCATTGTGTGTTTTCCTATCCAGCTATGCTTTTACTTTATTGGTAGTGTGTTTGGGATCATTGTCATCCTGAACAATGAAGCCATTGCCAATCAGATGCCTTCCAGGTAGTAGTGTATGGTGGATCAAAATCTGTTGGCACTTTTCTGCATTTATAATTCTGTGAGTCTTGATAAGATCTCCAACATCATTGGCTGAATTGAAGCGCCAACCATGATAGAGTCTCCACTGTGTTTTACAGATGGCTGTAGACACTTACTGTTGTACAGGTCTTGATTCTTGTGTAATTTGGTTTACCTCAGTCTTTTCTCCCCATGAAAAGCCACCCTTCCACTGAGATCATTTCTGATGAAATTTCCATCAACAGCAGGTGGCTTTGTTTTTGTTTGCCCCCTACACACATGAATTTCAGGTAGTCGTCATCTTGTCCAGTTTCATTGAACCAAAACACACAAAGATTTGGCTCTTTGTAAATTAGTTTGCACAGTCCTGTATACACAGCAGGAGCCTAAGCACAAATGTTAAGGGAACACTGCCCTCTTCTGGCAACATTGTAAATAGTAGCACTATGACCAGATGTAGGCATAAAACCTAAAGTTTTTCAGCTTGACAGAATCGTGAGGTTTATAGGACCTTTGTTAAGAAATCAAGGTACTTAATGCCTCCCCATTCTTGTGCTTATTATACATTTCCTGCCTGGATTTAAATCTTGATTGGACTGAACTCATCTTGGGTGAAACTCTAAAGTGCTAGACGACGACGACGACGACAACAACAACCCAATGTTGACATCCATCTTTTAACACCAATTGAGCTAAAATGCATTTGAAAACATGAGCTTCAGTGACCAGTATTCAACACTGCCCTATAATGGGGCCATGAGGATTTAAACTAAATAAAGTTTAAAACTGCATTTTTAACTCCAGCTTCTCTTATAGCTTAGAGGGGGAAAAAGTGAAATTTTAGAATCTTACAAGTAATGAAAAAAGGAAAGAAAGAAGAATCAAGCTTTTACAACCGTTTTATTACAATTTCTGCTTTTTATTATCATACAGCAAATACAAGGACTGCAATAACATTGTCCGATTTTAGTGTGGCTTAACTTGACTGAGACAGCTATAAGAATATGCACTCATGTTATCTTACACCTAGTATGCCACTCATAAGATGTGAGAATGGCAAAAGCCAGCTTTGATGTTAAAGTTGTCCATTATTGTGCGCTTTCAAAATTACTGGCAGTTGAGAACAGAGCAGAGATAAACAGTACTTGCCCGCTAGCTTCAGCTTTTCCACGTACAATATATGTACCAAAAAAAAAAAAAAAAATTTAAAGACAGTTTAAATGCCAGTTACCTTCTGAAGATTTGAACTGTCATAAGTCTGATTTAATGCAGGCAACTACCCTTTGATCCAAGTCTTAGTGGTTGCTGTGCATCAGCTTCTACTTTCTGGCCATCTGAAGACGCTCACTCACGTTCTCCCAGTTGACTACACTCCAGATAGCTTTCACATAGTCAGGTCGCACATTCTTGTATTGAAGGTAGTAAGCATGCTCCCATACATCAATACCAAGCAGGGGAATGAGACCTAAGCGCCAAAAAAAAAAAAAAAAGGAAAAAATTAATATAAATAGGCCATGTTGCAGTTAGAAGGTCAAGTCGCATTCATTCAATTTAGTTTTATTTATATAGCACCAAATCACAAAAAGTCCAACTGACCTGTTGTCCCCTGCAAAGGATCCTGGTTAGCACAGGCAGCAATGCGAAGTCTTCCACTGTCCTTGTCAAAGCCAAGCCACCCCCAGCCTGAGCCCTGCACAGCCACCGTAACAGCAGACATCTTCTCTTTCATCTTCTGAAAGGAGCCAAAGTCCCGTTTGATTGCCTCCATTAGCTCTCCTACAAAGTTGTCAAACAGATGTGTATGCTTCTGTGAAATGGCACAACACAAATGTCTTGGCTGGAGTGTTTTCAGTGAAAGAAACGTTGCATCATCCAAGTGATGATGCAACCATTCCCCCAACTGTCATGAAATTTGACCAGTGGCCATGAGTACTATTCAATTTCCATATTAACAAAACTGAGCTTTAAGCCAATTAGGAAATGGTGCAATTTTCAGTCATTATGCAACAATAAAAAACAAACAAACTCTGCAACCATATTAATCAACTTTAACACGTCATAAAATGAAGTTGCACATTCAATAAGAGTCATGTCTCAGAGAAGTGATCTGATTAAAGACAGACAAGATGATATGTTAACTGGCTATGAATAGTTTTAGTCTGGTCATATACAGTTTCATACCACTAGGGGGAAGGAAACCATAATCCTTGACAGACAAGCAAGTTACCAAGTTGCTCAGGCAACTCTGCTAGTTAACAGTTACATAAATACTCATGTATCTAACAGAGACATTTTGTGGTCTCCTGTTGGTTTTAAGTTCAATATCCACTCCCGAGTAGAAAAACAAACAAAATACAAAACCCTGTTTCAATTTTTGTAAATTTCTCTGTCTTACCTTGTGGTTCGCCTCCACCATTTGGAGAGAGATTTGTCCAGAAGATGGTGTGGTTAATGTGGCCGCCTCCATTAAACTTGAGAGCAGGCTGGAGAGCAACCTGTGTTGTCACGTCTCCTAAAAATGTAAGTCAAAAATACACAACATACAGCTTCTGTCAAACTCTTACACATTTATGTTTTGGGGAAAAATCTTTAAGGAAAAAAAAACTAATGTATCAGAATCTTAATTACAACTTCATATAGACAACTACTTTTAAAGTCTTCATTTTCAAATCGAGTTCAAGCGAAGTGAAATATCATGCGACTCTGCCCATACCCTTTGCAAGTGCCTCCTGATACTTCTCTTCTGTAACATTTAGGTTGTTGACATATGTAGCATGGTGCTTGCTGTGGTGCAGCTGCATGATCTCTGCACTGACGTAGGGCTCCAGGGCACCATAGTCGTATGTCAGGTCAGGGAGAGTATGCTTCTGCCTCGATGCAGCTACCTTGCTAATAGTGTGGCTGAGGCTGGCTGCACACCTGAAAACAAATAATGAATAAATACAGCATGAAATAAGGCATGACATCATGAAAATGTCATGACATCAGCAAGAAAACTGTTATTCAGTTATTTAGGGATACATTCCAACAGAAATTGAGATATACCAAACAGAACTACTTTTAAAACTTTAGTTTCCTAATCAACTAGTAATTTGCTAAGGAGCAATTGACAAGGCTGTGCAACTAAGCCGTACCAAATTACTTCCCTGCAGGGTATCAGAGGTAGGATTTTCAGTTAGTTTTAGCTTACTTAAGCAACTGACCTAAATGACTGTTGTTGATACTAGATTTGCGCAGGTCTTGAAGCACAGCCATCTACATATTAGTTCATTGAACATATGATACTGGCTCAATATTAAGACATTCGGTTCATAACTTCATGCACGAGTTCATAACAGCATGATTACGCGTTTAATAAACAAAAACCTGTATTTAGTGCGCCATAAGCTAACCTAGCTGAGCTGCCAGTTAGCATTTCGGTTAGCTAAGTGCTAGCTCTCAATAAGCAACTGTCACTGCTGCTAGCAGAAGTCAAGAGCCCCCATTCCGTATGCACTTTGAGCGCAGTACACGCACCAAATGCTCAACAATGTGACAACAATCTTACCTACGTATTTGTCCAGCTCTGCAAAGCATGTTCCTAATGCTGTTCAATAGACAGAATGAAGGAATACACACGCTGATTACAACTGCCCTTGAAATGTGCAATTTCAAGTTGACAGAGGAGGCGACCGTACCATTACATCTATGCTGTGGGGGTGTCCGGGAATTAGATAAACACAGAGTCAACGGCTACATGTGACAACGATACACATTATTAGAGACACTTGGCAGATGAGAGAGACTGTATTAAAAACGCATCCCGATACTCTGGAATAATAATAATAAAAAAGCTCCTTACCTTCTGTATTATTTTGCAACTCCTCCCTTTAGATATTTTTTATTCTAATCCGTTTAATTTATTGTAAATCTGTTCACTCTGTTTATTTATTGCAAAACAAAGCATATATTTAAAGGAGTAGTTCTTATTACTGTCTACAAGCATAATTAAAAAAATAAAAAAAATAACAGCAGAGAGTCACGTGAACGTTCCCCCGCAACAGTGGAGGCAATGGCGGAGATCGTCTATATTAAGACAAATGGCGCACTAAGAAGCAAACAACGCTTGCTTAAAAGGGAAAACCCTCAGGTTTGAATTCGGAACACATAATCACTTGTGGTGGACACTAAACTGAGAACAATTCTAGCATCCACCAGAAGTGTCAACTTCATGGAACAACAGGAAGTTATTTCTGCAACTGAAATAAAAAAGAAAATATGGCTTATTATCTCACAATTTCGAGTTATTTTTGATTAAGTCTACATTTCAAGATCCTAAAAAGAACCACTTCTTTCTTCAGTAGCCTAAACAAGTTTCGGTACAACTCACAGTCGATGATGCACCAAAGACTAATGTCAAGGTACACTAAGGCTTTCTCTACTCTAGATTTATTTAATGAATTAATTCAAATAATTAGGTTTATGAAGACTCATAATAATTAAAAATATTTCTTCAAACTACTCCTACCAATAGTACAAAAGGGAGAGCTTTGTGCTGTGTATATATTTAAATACATTTGTTAACATAAATACATTAGTTAATGACTTAAAAACATGCATTCATACAAACTAAGGCTAAAAATAATACAATAAAAATAGTAATGCGGGCATGAATTCATCAAAATCATATAAAAAATATCTACTGTTTACTGTTATTTGAGGGGTACATTTTTTGATCTTAAAATCGCTGCGGAGTGAGAGTTCTCGCTCTTTCCCTCCATCTGTGCTAGAACTCTGCAGTAAGGCAAGTGCGGCGCAGCGCCCAGCTACAGCCATTCTGTTTAGTCGACCGCGAGGAAGATGCTGTTGACCACGCCGAAGCGAGACGACTACAAATAACTTCCCCATAAATTTTAACCAAGTCGCAGGTTCTCGTTTCATAAAGAACCCCTGACGCCAAGAGGACCGAGAAACATCGAAAGAAACTGATCTGGTAAGTGCTTTTTTTGATGGCTGAAGGCCCGATATCTGCAACCCAGAACCCGCTAGTTTCAGGAAAAGGAGTGCTAGGGAGGGAGTCATTTCCTTCACCGCCATTTTGTGATAACAAGGAGCGGAAAATAGAGCCAAGACTTGTATGCTGCCAGGCTGGACATAGGGAAATAGTGAAGCTCGGTACTGCTGTTTCGTTACGTGTAGTTAGTTTGCTAACGGAAACAGCTAAACCTTATTAGCAGCCTGGTGTTAACCTTGGTTAGCATATTTTCCATTTCTCGCGGTCCGTTGCTGCTGCTGCTTGTCACACGAGCTAACACAAGGCTCGGCTGCGCTTATAAACTGCTATTATATTAACTTTGATTTAGTTTTGCGGGATAGTTAATGTGTTCCTCACACGCCATCAGGGTCATCTATTAGCTGAAAGGCACCGCTTTTGTACCGAGTTAGCAGAGTTGCTGTACATTGTACTGCGTGTTGATAGCCATCGCGTTAAAACATGATGCAGTCCTTCAAGCACACGAGCCCAAGCTGTAATTACTGCTGATCTCCTGTCGCCTTTTTACTTACAGCGTTCACAATGACCAACGAGGAGCCTCTACCCAAGAAAGTGAGTTTCTGTTCTTATTCTAATGTACCCCTTGTAATTTGTTATGTGTCACGACCCTGCCCACCACCCTCCAAATATTCTAATGGGTTTCTTTATGTAACCAGTGCTTGGGTTTTCGTTCACACAGGTTCGCTTTAGTGAATCGGACATGAAGACTCTGACCAGAGAAGAGTTGTGTGCAAGGTAGGTAACAGCTCTGCTATTGGTGATTAATAATGTGGTAGGGGGAATTTGGTGTTTTTGTTTTGGATGAGCAGCTAAAACATGCTCTGCCCATCACAGGTGGAAACAGCATGAAGCCTATGTCCAGGTCTTGGAGGCAAAATATGCGGAGCTATGTTGTAAGTACACCTGCTATAAGACATGGTTATGATTTAACCTTGTCAGCATCTCAACAATCACCATGTTTTTGCCTGGTGCTGCTGTCTGTGGCAGTCAGTGAAAGGAATTAATCTGATATGTTTTGCATTTCTGCACCGCTTTTATCGTCTCAGCCAATGACGTTCCAGGGCTGAAGGAGTCGGAGGAAAAGCTCAAGCAGCAGCAGCAGGAGTCCGCGCGGAGGGAAAACATCTTGGTCATGCGACTTGCCACCAAGGAGCAGGAAATGCAAGAGTGCACAGTATGTATTTATTCCTCTCATTTTGATTACGCTTGACATGACTGAATAGAATTCAGTTTCTATTTGTCCCACAGTTTGAGTTCTTATTTCTTATAGGAATATTGAGCCCTTCTAACATAACGTTTAAGTGATCTTTTTTTCATTAAGATTTCACGGATAAGAACATGGGTAACTTTGTGAATAAGTAATGATGTTACAGTTTGCTATTAAACAAGTCAAAACTGAGTAATTATTATCCTATATTCTAAATTTGATAATACAAGTTTTCAAAGTGCAAAATAATTTAACTTTTTTACTAAATTTCAATGAATTGAATAATTTGCAACACTCCAGCAGAGAGCGTTCCTTAGTAAACTGTCATGATCATGGAAAAGAGGCTAAAAGTAAATTATTTCAAGCCAAGGCATCCTTTGCTCTTGCCAGATTGACAGCTCAGTGGATCAAACAGCTGCTTTATGGTAGCACATGCCATTCTTAAAGTGCAGCTGAGGTGAGCTCAACGCACAGGCTTTAAACTTGGAAACCCTGCAGTCACATTGAAATGGAAAGCATGGGGACACAGTTTTGAACAGAAATGCCAGAATTTTAAGCTAAATGTGTTTGAGACACACACAAAAAAAACCCCCAACAAAAAATGGTTGATGTCTTCATAACTTTGGCAGGTGAGTTTTTTTTATTTTTTTGGGGGGTTTTTTTGGACCAGTCTGATCTCCCCGGGCCTGGAAAGGCAGCTGTCAAATAATTGGAAGTAATTGTTCACTTAGAGATTTTGTCTTGAAAACTTTGTAGATGGAAGGCAATATGCTTAAATTGTTTGAGTCCACATCAGAAGATTGCGATTTCCAATTTTATACATTTTGTTTATTTTTTAAGAGGGAAAAACACGGCTACTGGAGATCGGAGCCAAACTCAAGAATGTTCTCTTGAACCATGATAAAACACTTGTTTATCTGTTCCTGCCACTGACATGTGTTTGTTGTATCCTGCAGACGCAGATCCAGTACCTCAAGCAAGTCCAGCAGCCGAGCGTGGCCCAACTGCGGTCGTCCATGGTGGACCCGTCCATCAACTTGTTTTTCCTCAAAATGAAGGCTGAACTGGAACAGACTAAAGACAAACTGGAGCAGGCCCAAAATGAACTGAGTGCCTGGAAATTTACACCTGATAGGTAAAGACAATCAAAATAATCCCCCTCAAAAAACAAAACAAAACAGAAAAGTCAAGACTTCCTCACGCCCCCCACCCTCACTCTCACTGCAGACATGCAGGAACAATGGTGGGGGGGAAGGCTGACAAAGTGCTGTACTCACCACGAGATTCAGACTTTACAGAAAGCCAGTCACTCCCAAAAAAACCAAACAAACCCCAAACTGTTTTTGTACTCTTGCACTGTGCCAGCTACATATCACATAACCTAAAGAGAAAAGACAGTATGGTCAGGTGACACTTGTGTTTCAGCTCTCTCCCCTCGAGTTCCCCTCACCGTCCAAGGGCCTGAAGGAGTCCGGACTGTTCCTGAAGAGGTGGTCACTCGCTTCCCGACGTGGATATGGCCTCCCTGCCCCCGCCGCTCAAACCAGACAGTTCGCTTATTAAATAGGGGGGTTATGGTGGAGGTAATATGGAGGTTGAGTCAGGCAGGGAGGATCCCTAGCCTAAAACGGCAATTGAACATTTTAAAGACGATTCCCATACTTGGGTTAAAAAGACATTAACAGTGGAATAGACCACACAAAGACCTGCTGAGAAATGCAGAGACTGTTTGGACAGTCTAGATACATTCCAGTAATATGAGGAAAGTTTCTAGGATTTAAAAGTAAGACTTTGGGGGAAGAGCCACTAGAAATGACATTAAGACTGTGAGCGGAGCCAGATCCTCGGTCCATCAAGGACTATGGTTCAGGCATGAGGGTCCATTCGCCTGTGTCTTTGAGCATGGGCCTGCACACGGTAGAGTGTATTTACTTGTTTTATTTTGTGACTTGTTTATTTTTATTGGTATTTAATTTGATTTTGTTTCTCTGAAACAAGCACTTACTGCAGTGTGTGTGAGCTAAGAAGCATGATTGGCCTTCCCTGAATACTTGTGTAAAAATATTCACATGGGATTTAATGCCGAATTAAGCTTTGCTTAATTTCTCCTACCAAACACACTGCTGTAGGTGCACGAAGTCCTGTTTTCAATTTGTGACTAAAGATGTCTTCAAGAAGTCCTGTTATGAGTTTATGAGATTGTATTGATTGTATTTCTGTGTATTTTTGTGATTGACCAAACAATCTTTCCCTCAGCCATTTACACAAATAGATGATTATATTTTCCTTTCTCACCTGTGTAGCACAGCTCTTAGCACTGTTCACGCTGTGAATCCCTCATGGGGTCTGTTTTACTTTTTGTCTTTAAAAAAACAAAACAAATAACAACAACAATTTTTACTCTGCTCTCACACTAAATGATGACATCTGAACATCTTAAAACACATTTCCTCCTGCAGAGGCAGTAATGGTTATGAGTAAGAATGGAGGAGGGTTCCAGTAAATGATACTGATGTAAATACATAATCATATATTATAATTATAAATAACATTTGTTCTTGATCAGGGTTGTGAGGTACTTTGAAGCTACCATCATCACTTTGCTTACTTTAATATTATGTTACTATTTTAGTGTCTTCTGACTATATAACGTCTTTATTTATAGACCAAATGCATGGTGGGAAAAATGGTTTAAAGCATTACATGAAGTCAGTTATCTTTGGCTTCTTGATTAAGACCTTTTTAAAAGAACAACCACAATACCTACTAATGTAAAATGGTGTGCTGGACTGTTGCCCTGTTTCTTGACCTTTTGTAATGTTGAGAAAGCAGCACCTGAAGCTATTTGAGTTTACTGTTGAAGCACTTACTTTCTGTGTATTTCAAGTGGTTACAGAAAACCTGTGCCTGGTTTTGCAGTGCACATTTGCTTTTTGCTACTCATAGCTAAAGGTTGGTATTTAAAATGTCCTGGGTCACCCTAATATCACACTGCTATGTTACATTTTTTTCATTGTGCTTGTTCCTCACACCCAGTGATGTAGCAAGATTATTTAAAATTGAAAGTTTGCTAGTGACCGAATCGATACCAAAATGCCCACCTTTCTTCAACATACAGTTAAAGTGTAACACTGTTTTTGAGTTTCAGGAAAGTGGGGACCATTTTCAATACACATCATTCAACTTTTAATTTCACTTGCAGAAAAAAGTGTTTTTTCCATGGATTTTGATATGTGTTTGTACAGGACAGATTTGTGTCAGTGGGTTCCTGATGTTGTTTTGAAGTCTGAAAGATTTAATGACATTTGTGTTTTGGTTAGATCAATTTACGGACAACCAGGTTGAAGAGTTTCTTTTGACCCTTGGCAAATCGCAAAGTGGGTCAGATCAATGGGACCTCTTTGCCTGTTGTTTGTCTCCTGGTTCACCGTGTGATGTGAGACTTGTTTCCCTTACAGCCAAACAGGGAAGAAACTGATGGCCAAGTGTCGAATGCTGATTCAGGAAAACCAGGAGCTGGGTCGGCAGCTGTCCCAGGGACGCATTGCCCAATTAGAGGCTGAGTTGGCCCTCCAGAAGAAGTACAGCGAGGAGCTTAAGAGCAGCCAAGACGGTGAGAACATTGCATCTATACCCTACAGCCTGGCCAACTGTGACCGTATCTCATATTTGCGCCATTAATCCTGTGACATTTGTGTTCATTTCTGACTTTGTTCTTTGTCTGTTCCTGAATTGTCGATCCCAGAGTTGAATGACTTTATCATCCAGCTAGATGAGGAGGTGGAAGGCATGCAGAGCACCATCCTCGTCCTGCAGCAGCAGCTGAAAGAGACCCGTCAGCAGCTCTCCCAGTCTCAGGGGTCCTCAGCTGGAGCAGGACCCAGTAGGACTTCACCCACTGCCTCCAGCTCATGTGCGGAACAATCCGCTCAGCCCGGGCAGGCCGGCGCACCCTCTGAAACAATGGGCAAAGACTACGGAAGGGTCTTCAATGGTCCAAGCAATGGCAGCTCATCCCAGAGGAGCGAGACCACTACACCCAGCCTGTACCGAGAGGTCAGCAGCACAGAGGAAGACTTTCCCATGTCCCCCATGGTTTCAAGCCCTGGCGAAGCTGAGACCAAACTCTCCAACCACTCAGAGGAAGTGACAGGGAGTCAGACTGCTGCTGGCAGAGTTGGAGGACCTGTGGGTTTCGGTAGCCAGCTGAGTGCGGGGTACGAGAGCGTGGACTCTCCGACAGGCAGCGAGACATCATTGACTCAGCACTCGAATGACACAGACTCCACCACCGACCCCCATGAGGACAAGGCTGCCCTGGTGACCAAGGGCAGCAGGACTGCTGGGTCACGGCACGCTCAGAACGGCCTGGACACCGGGACAAGCGATGGTGCAGTTTTGTAGTGTACTTTGACATGTATTATCTGTTTGTTTGTTTTTCTTTCTTTTTTTTATACCGTATACAGACATAGCAACAAATGCATAGTCTTTAACACAGCACTGCTGTCCAAGATGTTTTGTTTTCACTCTTCTCTCCCTGCCCATCGTGATGCCTCTGTCACATTTGTGTTGCTACACGGGGATATAACAGGAATGGTTTAATGTTAGATTTAAATTGCGTGGATGTTTGATTCTGATGTTTATTTGAGCACGTCTAGGCTGTTCTTCTTTTAGCTCTTGACACTGAAATCAGGCATCTGGTGTAAGTCATTGTCAAAAGTCAGTAAAATCACTGAATTACAGTAGCTTCGCTATATTCAAGGTCATTTTTAGATGTTGACCTGTGTTTTCTTTCTTTTTTTTTTCTTTTTTTTTTTAGTGCAATTTTAATTTTTCATTGGCAAAAAAGACCCATTCGGTTAAAAAAAAAAAATTTCTGTTGAAATGTGAGTAGTTCATATGCGATGTTCATATTATTCTGACTTCAGTCCTTTTCATGTACTGACCAAATACCAATAAAGATTTTTAATACTATGGTGTGAAACCTATTATTAACTAAATTAAATGTGGAAACTCATTATTTCATGTAGCCTTATAATCGGATGAGTCAGAGGAGACATAAACATGTAAAAGGACTTGTGTAATTTATCTTACAACCTGTGACAAAGCAGCATTTTCCCATGACTTGTCTTATTACCACAAAACAAAGGTTTTTGAGCTTGAAAAAATTTAAGCAGCTCTTTTTAAAAATGTTTAAGAACCAATAAAACTCATTATGTGCCTTATGAAAATAAGATTAAAAACTCTGTTATACAATGTAAATGTCAGGCATCAATTGGTTAAAATTGGGTCATGCTAAGAAGTAGAAAAAGGTAAAACATGGGGTGTTAAAGTGCTTATAAATTTAAGTGCAAGCTTAACATGGCAATAATCCAATGGACTGTAAATATAAATAAAATATTAAATAGACTCCACAAAACATCCAAGGTGGATAAAGGTATTTTTTATGAATAAACATTTATCCTCCCAACCATATGGTGGCGCTGTGGCTCCCCGCCCCCTTCTCAGTTACATTTGTAGAAAAACAGACGTCCACGCACTGTCAACATCGCAGAGCGAGTGTGCAGACAGGAACCAGCACTCTGAGCGAGGACTCCAGCTTCAAACACCTGCTTGTCAACATGAGCACCGACAGTGTCGTCATCGTTTCTGCCGCCCGGACGCCGATTGGTAAAGCCTAAACCACAATAAGTAAAAATATTCATTAAGCGGAGCTCGCCCAACGTTCCTGTAATGCGGCTTACTGATGCAGACAGATAGCTGTACTGATTTCTGTTGTTAATACGTTTTTCGTTGCTAGCTTGTTTTGTGTATAGCATACTGCGTATATCCTGTACTAGTTATATTAGCACTAGCAGCTTTTGCTTGACATTTTTTTAATTTCCTTAATTGGATCGTGTCCTTCAGTTCACGCCAAGTCATGCAGACCTGCTATTGGCTCGCTCTTATGTCTAGTGTTTTGCTGTCACTGATTGGTTCACTGGTCATAGTGCCACGGAGCACGAGACTGCTACCATTGGCTACCTACAACGTGCACGCTGTGTGGAGCAAGATGGGCGTGATTTCTTACCAGGATGTGATTATTTTTAAATTTGGCATTAAATTCAGTCATTTACCAAATTTTACTATGTGTATTATTTTATTCTCTGCAGATATAAACTAAATAAAAAGTCTTGATTTTGCAACTCTAACTTTGATATAGAATTGAATTGGAATTAATAACTGGTCGTTTTTTCATCTGCATTGTCTTGATCTGGTTTTAAGCGTTTAAATTAAATATGTTTTGACTTTTGGAAAGCTGGCTGGACTTTTCAGGGGCTGAAATTGTCAGATTGTCTGAAAACATTCCTATATTCTATTTTGAATAGACTTAAATATACCTTACTGGCCTAAAACTGTTACCAGAATGACTCACCGTGTAAATAAAAACATTTTGGAGTTCTTTACTTCTTCGTAAAACGAACTTTCCATTTTTATGAAGGGTCCTTGAACGGTGCTTTGTCTACGGTGCCTCTACATGACCTGTGTTCAGCAGTGATCAAGGATGTCCTGAAGCGGGCTGGGGTGAAACCAGATGAGGTTTCTGAGGTTATCATGGGACATGTCCTAACAGCAGGTAGAAACTGTTGAACAAACTAAGATAAAAGGAAGGCAGATTTGGGAATATCTACTGAACATCAAAGATTTGACATGTTTGGCAATACTTCCAGCCAGTCATGAGCCTTCTATAATTACATTTTTGCTTCTCTCTCTTTGAGGTCATGGGCAGAATCCAACACGTAAAGCCAGTGTTGGAGCAGGTATCCCCTACCCTGTCCCGGCCTGGAGCTGCCAGATGGTGTGTGGCTCTGGGCTAAAGGCTGTGTGCCTGGGAGCTCAGTCCATCCTGACTGGAGAGTCCACTGTGGTGGTGGCAGGAGGCATGGAGAGTATGAGCAGGGTAGGTAATGAAAATGTATACTTGTACAGTATGACAAATTGTTCAATTTGAACTTGTGATATCTACTTGACTGGTATATACCGCTTTTTTACTCAAAGCACTTTTCTAAAATGAAGCTGAATGTACTCCCATGTTATAGGTTGATTATTTGTGCTAAAAGCAGTTGAGTAGGTGTACCTAACAAAGTGGCCAGTCAAGCTTACCAATTCACTATTTCACCTGTGAACCTGTGTAAACAGGTAGAATCTCAGCATAAGAAACAATCTGCTTGTTTTCTTCTTTGTATACTCAGGCTCCTCATACAGTGCATATGAGAGCAGGAGTGAAGATGGGCGATGCCTCCCTGCAGGATTCCATGGTGGCAGACGGCCTGACGGACATCTTCCACTGCTACCACATGGGAATCACGGGTTAGGATGTGGATCTGTTTTCACACAGCAGCCGGTGGTTGTATGCTGCATTGTATCACTCATTACTTCTTGTTTGATTCTTCTTTTATCAGCTGAGAATGTTGCAAAGCAGTGGGGTGTCAGTCGGGAGGAACAGGACAGGTTTGCTGTCAAGTCTCAGAGCAGAACAGAAGCTGCACAGAAGGCGAGGTACTTTGATCAGGAGATTGTCCCCATCATGGTGCCATCCAGAAAAGGTAGGTTTCTAATCCACAGTTCTATACGATAGTTATGATGATGCATAAAGTGCAAACATGTTTCTCTGACCTTCAGGTCCAGTGGAGGTGAAGGTTGATGAGTTTCCTCGGCATGGTAGCAACATGGACAGCATGTCAAAACTCAAACCCTGCTTCGTCAAGGACAGCAGCGGCACTGTCACCGCAGGAAATGCTTCAGGTTCCAGGGTTATTCGTGAACCACCACTTACACTGAGATATCTGCCAGCAGGTTGGAGCAGAATTACACTGATATTTTGAAACCTGCTTTTATCTCTTCATAGGTATAAATGATGGAGCAGCAGCAACTGTCCTGATGAGCCAATCAGAGGCTGCGCGGCGTGGCATAAAACCAATGGCCAGAATTGTATCCTGGGCTCAAGCTGGTCTCGACCCTTCTATCATGGGAACGGGACCAATACCAGCCATTAGGAAAGCGGTGAGAATTTTACAGCGATTAAAATATGATAATAGGAATTTTATTTATATATCTTTTACTACTTACAACTTTCATTTCCTCCCAGGTTGAGAAAGCAGGCTGGCAGCTGGACCAGGTCGACTTATTTGAGATCAATGAAGCATTTGCTGCACAGTCAGTTGCTGTGGTCAAAGAGCTTGGCCTGAATGAAGAAAAGGTGATTCTTAACAGTATTACTGTTTTTTGTATGTTTTGGGGGGGGTTTTTGTATGTTTTTTGTAAGAAAAGACCATATGAATTGGAAATTGATTTTGACTCAAGCCTGCTGTGATCCCTCAAAAAAGTTTCTGCAGTGGTTTCAGCTCATGGCAAGAAAAGATATATTAATCATCCATGGGATCGGTATGCTGCGCTACGGATACAAACACATAATTATACAAAAAACATTAAAAAGTAAGTTTACTTACTTTTTAAAGTTTTTAATGGTATACTGTAATTGTGCAATAGCTGCAATTACAGTATACCATCTTTCATCTGGTTAGAATCAGCCTTAAAGAGTAAGTGATGTTAATCATCCCTGTCCCTTTCTCTTCAGGTAAATGTGAGCGGTGGTGCCATTTCTCTGGGCCATCCTATTGGCATGTCTGGCTGCAGAGTGCTGGTGACCTTGCTGCATGCTCTCCAGAGGACCGGAGGGCGTAAGGGAATCGCATCTCTCTGCATTGGTGGAGGAATGGGTATCGCCATGTGTGTAGAAAGAGTCTGAGACATGTACCTCTGTGCTGTTTAATATATTGCACTTGATCTCATCTTATTTTTTTTAATGGCTACTGAAAATCATTGTTTATACAACAGGGTTAATACGCAATAGAAAGTTTACTTATCATCTTTACATCACAACACTTGAGGCAAAACTGAGTGTGTGCTGTAATTTTCACTGTGATCTTCATTTTAAACTCAACTGTCCTCAGGTTTTAGCTTTTGAATTTTGTGAATTAATGATAGAAGTCTTGTCAGTACAAATATGTAACTCTAGCATATACTGATGGCTAATGTGTAATACCAGTAGCAGCTTAAATATAACAATGCTGGTAATATGACAGAGCCCATATTACATTCAATAGTTGTCAAGCAGACAACTAATACTGTTCCATTTAAAAACCAGCTGCTATCAGTTACTTATACAGGCAAATAAGGTTTAACACTAACTCTGTAAAAGATAGTTTTTAGTACCAAGTATGGACAAACATGTTACTGTCTCTGAAGAATAATTTATTCCTAATCTTATAGGATTTTAAATACGCTTGCTCTAAAAACCTGAACATTCCAGTATCTTCCCATGTGGAATTAAAGGGACCTTCTCAAATTGCGTAGGCATTAGCCTTCAAACAGAAAAGTGCCATAAGTATGCTTGCCTTCTTAAACCTCATGCTTCCTGTACTTGGGCATGTCTGCAGATATTTTTCCTGTAATCTGAGAAATTAAAGATTTATAAACTTGAATGTGTTTGAAAGTTATTATGAAGGGACTACTCCAGCACTCATTTACAACCATCTGAGCTTTATTAAGTGTCCAAAAAAAAAAGAAAAAAAAAAGCAATCGCTTACAGTTCTTCTAGAAGACAGAGCTCCAAGGCAGAGGGAGTGGGAGAACAGTAAACAGGCAACGTGCACAGCCTACACTAGAGCAACAGCCACGGAGAGCTTCTCGAGTATAAATACAGAAGTTGAATCTATTGGGACCAATTTGGAGCCTCTTAACCCTGCAGTGATCCAGACTCCACAGCTTCCTGGTACGAATGCCCGCCCTCCTTCGGCTCTGGGAACAGTTTGATAAGGTCATCGATGCGGAGGATTGTGATGGCAGCTTCAGTGGCAAACTTGAGGCTCTTTGTCTTAACCATCGTGGGTTCGTACACACCGGCCTGACGGTTATCTCTGGGTTTGCCATTCACCAAGTCCAGACCAATCCTAAAGGACAAGGAATCCAAAATATGCAAATTCACTTAGCGTCCAAGACAGATTAACTTCAAAATAAAATCTTACTTTCATACAGTTCTGTCTAAAAAAAAATATATAATTAAAAAATCTGGCATATTTAAACAGTTTAAAGACAAAATAGGAAAATCTAACAGCAGATTAACTTTAGGATCAAAACTGACTGAGAAGGAACCAGAGACAAACCACTGACAGTGTAATTACATGTTAGTAGTGTGCTCGTTTAAGGACTAACTGAATGGAAATGCCTAATAAACAAACTTGCAGCTGAGGTAAGACTCACCACTTGAGATTCTTGCGTTCAGGGTTAACCTGAGCCTCATTGTGGAAGGCCCGCAGCTTGGCCACCAGGTCAGTTGAGTCCTGTGCTGCGTTCACAGCCAGCGTCTTGGGGATGACGAGGAGAGATCGAGCAAACTCTGCAATAGCCAGCTGCTCTCTGGAACCCTAAAGAGATTGAAGCAAATTGATGAGCACAATTTACTTTAATTAAAAAAAATAAATAAAAAGCATCAACCGCAGATTCCCAGCAGCTGCTAGCTCACCATGCTGGTAGCATAGTTCTCCAGATAAATTGACAGGGCTGCCTCCACAGCACCTCCTCCGGGCACTACAGACTTTGACTCCAGCACCCTCTTGACCACACAGAGAGCGTCATGCAGTGAACGTTCCATCTCGTCACACATGAAGTCATTAGCTCCACGCAAAATGATGGAGGCTGATGTGCGTGCTTTGGTACTGAGGGGAAAGAAAGTCAGGAAATATAGTGATCAGAATGAGAATCAACTCTAGGTGTAGAAACAAAAAAAGGACTTTAAAATCAAATACAAAATTATCAAATCCAAAACTAGAACTTGATCCCCCTGCAACAAACTTTGTTTTTAGAGACAAGAAGACGAGCCAAACCCGTCCTTTAGGTCTGTAAACTTTCCCTGGGTATTCAAGGAAATTCAAGGAAAATGTAGTCCTCACTGAATCCTCACATTTCATGTTAATGTAACATGAAGTAGGTTACAAAATCTTGCATAAGGCATCTGACATCAGTTACAGACTCATTCTGGAAGTCACTATCTCTGAAATAACTTCTGAGGCTCTCAACTCATCTCTTAGCCATATTTCTTGGCATTTGACTGATATATTTTTTTTTGTTTGTTTGTTTTTTGGTCCACGTCCACCATATGCTGTGCTATGAATGCAATCAATTTCTTTCCAGTTGTCATACAATGGTTTACAAACCTACAGCAACTCATTCAAGTTAAACTGGGCCAACACGCAGTATCAGAATAAACAGAGAAACCCAATACCCTAGCAGTATTGAGGCTCTAAACCAATTAATGCTAAACTTGAAAATATATGGCTCATTCAAACTGACCATGCCATTCAATTACTTCCAATTTTTATCAGAAAAATGTGAGCCTATTCCAAATGGCTTTGTATTATTCATAATCACTCAAAAACAATGCATGCAAACACATAGTTGTCTCATCTGTAAACATCACACAGTCCTGACTTTTTCAAAGCTAACTGCCGGGATAAAAAAAACAAAAACGAAAAACTGGAAGCTGCCAGTGCTGCTCCTCAGCCTCCCAGCAAAATCTAAGCTATTTTTAGAAAAGTCACTGAGACAAACTCAGATTTTGAGTAGATACACCAATGGAATCAATTTCAAAATCCTGCATTACTGTTTTACTCAAATTACTGCATTTACTAATTTGGGTGACTATGCCACGCACCTGGCAGGGTGACGACAATACGACATCAGCCTTTAATTAACAAAAACAAAAAAAAAGGAGGGGTCTTATGTGGACAATTATTGTACAAGGGAAAACCCTCAACTTTTGCCAAAGCTGTAGAAGAAGTGCACTTAATTAAATCCTTTATACTCATGCAACTGCAACTCACCACTACTCAAGCAGCTGCTAGTTCTTATTTCTTACTTTTTGACAAGGATGAGCTCGTCATCACAGACGCGCTCCTGCACAACCTCCTCAGCTTGGCCAAGCATAGTGGCCTCAAACGTCTCCTCTCCTTCCAGATTGGTCAGAGAAGGGCAGATGGTGGCTATGAATGGACAAACACACACACAAGGTCAAACATGAATATTTGCTGGTGGAAACTCTAAATTTAAGTGTGTGACAGACGCATCTAAATGCATACGTGAATATTAAAAGCAGTAAATGCCAATCGACACAAACTGCAGCTTACTTCTTTCTTACCTCCTGTTGCCTTTGCGATGCGTTTGAGGTCCCTCTTCAAAACTCGTCTAACAGCCATGGCTCCTACATCCACAAAATACTTCAAACACATGTCATCAATGCCACCAGTCGTCAGTATAACATTTGCGCCTGATGCCAAAATCTTCTGGATCCTCTCCTTGGTAATATCAGATTCCCTGCAACCAACCAAAAATACATATTTAGTTTTACCTCCACATTTCCTTTGTTTTGAGCTTTGTTATCAGTTTCACAATAAGCTGCAACACTTTAAACAGTATATTTATAAAGGCATGCTATGCACAAAGTGTCCAGCCAACATTAGTAGTCATGCATCTCAGGGAAGAGCTGCTGCCTTCACATGTGGCTGCTTATGATATCTCCCACGCGTATCACTGTGTCAGCTAATGATGAAGCAACACAGTAAATTTAATGGGATGATTCTTAAAAATGTGTCTGTTTAAAGAAAAAGAAAAAAAAATGTTCAAAAATCACCTTTGTCTGATCTGGTCGAGCTTCTCTGGGTCATTAATAATAACTTGCACACCCATCTTCATTTTGGTCTTCTGCAGGCTGAAGTCCAGGCAAGCGATCTTGGCATTAACGACACGCTTCACCATGCCTGTGACACAATATATCATTTTAAAAATCCAAAGGACAATAAAAATTAATTATAAAAACAGTTACAAAACTGTTTGAAGGGAAAAACGGTCCCTGAACTATTCTACTGTCAGGCCAAAAGAGGCTTTGCCACAGTTCACAAACTGCTGTGACTACCTTTCTCTTAGCCATGGTTACTGTCTCCCACGCGTATCACTGCATACACCATCAGGAAAGACATAGCAGCAAATTTAAATGGGAGTCTAATCAAAAGAAATCACCAACATCCTCACTTTTTACACTTAAAATCCATGAATTTCAGGCTTTGTGACAGACTTACCTTGTGAACCGACTGTGCAGTTCACTGCATACCCGTTGACCAAGAAACTCTCCTTCTGACTGCGGCCATGGGCTTTCAGCACATTAACTGAGTTGATAGGATATTTAGCTACCCCCTTGCTGTCCACAAACTTCACAGCCATGGCAGCATCCACCACCATGTTAGCAAAGAAGTCTGCATCACTGAAGGCTTGGGTCAAGGCAATTACTTTAGAGAGTGAGAAAAGCTTTCTGCACATGCAAAATATAAACACTGGTAAATTTTGCTGATTTCCTGCAAACAAAAAGGATACACGCCGATGATTTTGGAAGACATGGAGGTCTTAGCGGCGTTGATTAAGCATTCTCTTCCCAGGTCGTCTGTTCCAATAGTGAGATTCTCATTAATGTAGCGGACTGCTTCTCTAAAAGATAACGACAAGTTTGAGCATCACAAAACTGCAACAGATCCTAAATGATCTTATTTGGATGATTTTACATTTAACATCATCTCACTTGCAAGCCAGACGGTATCCACTGATGACTGATGTGGGATGAATCTTCTGCTTCACCAGCTCATCGGCACTCTTGAGCAACTCTGCAGCAAGAATTACCTGAGAAAAAGCAACGCAAACAATGCGAGCTAAAATATGGGAACAAGCTTAATTTTCTATCAACAATAAAACTCAAAAGATACGGATCATGCACTGTACCATCATTTCTTTAAGAGTGGCAGAAATGAGGCTGCTCGACCCTTTCAGATCATGATGGACAGTTTCTCTTTCCTGTTAGCATAGCCACACACCCGTAATAAGAAGCAGGTGCATAGTACTAAAACAGGATGCTGCAATTCAGTTTCTGAAGCTCTGTATTATGTAAAATCCAACAAATTAGCTGCTAAAACATTCACAAACACCAGTGGAGCTAGTGGTAGCTACTCACCACAGATGTTGTCCCATCGCCGACCTCCTTGTCCTGCAGATCAGCCAGTTCACACAGGACCTTTGCAGCTGGGTGCTCCACTTCCAGCAGCTTCAGGATGGTTGCTCCATCATTGGTGATGGTCACGTCCTGTCGAAACAACCACAAAACACGACTGATAAGCAACTATGGCTTTTACGTGGTTATTATAGTTTCTGCCTCGTGATCTAAACCTATGCACTGGTTAATGTGGGAACAGCAATTTGAGTATATATTCTCCAGGCCATGAAAGGCTTTCAATATGTAAAGTCTAAACATCAATTATTAAAGCACTGGGTAGCAAGTGTAAAGCTCCTGAGACTGGTGTAATATGTTCAGTTTTATTGGTTTTTGTAAGAAGTCTGGCTGTTGCATTTTGCACAATCTGAAGTTGATTTAATACTTTCTAAGCAACACCTGTTGGAAGTCCAACAAGATAGTATAACGAAGAAGAAACAGCAGCATGAATGATAGTTTAAGTGTCAATAAAACTCGTGCATGTATTCCATCTTGTTTCTGGAGACGTTCATTCCTCTTTTCTCCAGTGAACACAAACGTGATACTGACCCCGATATCGTCCACCAACATCTTGTCGAGGCCAACGGGTCCGAGCGAGCTCTTGACGATGTTGGCAATGGATGCAGCGGCCATAACTGCAGAAGCAAAAAGGAAACTGTAACTAGCGAGCGTGAAGCAAAAAGTTCAATGCATCTAAAGATACTAGGCACATCCTTTGACCTTTCGGACCTCAGTCAGAGGGATATGCTGTCATTTCATTCAGAGAGGCGCACATTCAGCTCGCCACACCTTCAGACCATGACAGAGTTTTTCTATCCCATTAGCATAACCCTCCATTCATTGTAGTACGAGTGGACGGTACTAAAATGGGATTAGACAATTGCAACACGTGCTGCAGTTGAGAAAGAATAGATTTGCAGTGTTGTAGTATAATGATAATACTACTAATAATATTAGTAATAGACAGGAAGCACAATCTCTAAGTTAACATTAGCTAGCATTAGCGTGATCCACACGTGTGTTGCATAAAACCGTTCTCTTGCCCGTTATAATAAACACATAGCAGAAACGCTAATTTTATCTGACCTACAAAGTCAAGCAGCGCATAAACTCACCATTTTGAGTGCGAACAGATTGGCCAGTTGTCCTCTGGCCGAGCACATTTAACGGACCATCTAATAGCGACATTTTTGGACCACCGCACAACCAAGAAGAAAGGAAGCGGCGCAGTGCACTATGGGTAAACCGGTACTGGAAAGAAGGTTCGAGAAGAAAATATCTTAAAAATCTCGATCTTTTCAGTATGAGAGCTTTTAATTGTGTGGTAGAACTCGCTATTAAATGTTTTACATTTTTTTCACGTGATGTCGTTCCCTTTTTAAATTACAAATCAACGTTTTTGTTGAGTCATTTCTTATAAACGTCATTTCCCAGCATGCCCTAAAATAGCCGCGCCGCGCCCTAGTTCTTCTTCTTGGTTTTTCCGAAGCTCTAAAGCTGTTTGTGCGCACGCTACGGTTGATACTGTTGTTATGCGGATGAATATCCTATTTCTTTTTCGTTTGTTTCATGCGGTATTTTCTTTATTTTTGTATTGAAAGATGAATATTTGTTTGTATTTATTTTTGGTCAGTACATCAACAGAAAGTCCAAACTATTTGAATTAATTTTATATTTGCTTTCACTCACAAATTCCATATACTCAACAATTTCATAATATGCTTAGCGACGAGACAAATTAGTTGCTTGGAAATAATATATTAGAGATGATATTTCCATTTCAAGCACATTTATTTTCGAATGAATTAAATATTTTTATTTACAAAGTCATGATGAAACGAAAGTACACCCTCTTTAAATTCTGTTTTACATATCAGGATAATCTAGTCCTTAGCAGATCTTAAAATTAGGTAACTACAACCTCAGATTAATTGTAAAACATGACATATGCCGTTATTTTTATTTATCAAAAACTAAGCCAAAATGAAGAGTGAAAGCAGTGAGTGGAAATCTAAGTACACCCTTACTTTAAGAATTAAGAGGGAACAAGTATGACATGTTTGGAAGAAAAAGAAAAGCCTCTACTTTATATAAAATAAATAAATAAATAAAAAAACCAGGATGGCAGCATGGTTTATATTTGCAAAGCTGCATTTGAACATACCTCAAACCAAAAGTCAAGTATGCGGTGGAAGGGTGATGATTTGGGCTTGTTTTGCAGTCACAGGGCCTTGACATCTTGCAGTCACTGAGTTGACCATGAACTCCTCTATGTAACAAAGCATTCTAGAGTCAAATGTGAGGCCATCTGTCTGACAGCTAAAGCTTTGCCAACTTGAATTATGCAGGACACAGGTCCCTACACAACAGCAACTCTACAATACAATGGCTGAAAAAGAAAAGAAGCAAGTTGCTGAGATGAGGCAGTCAAAGTCCAGAGCTCAGCTGAAAGGTTCATGGGGTGTAGTTTTTATTATTATTATTAAATTGTTTTAAACACACTTTAGAATTTTGGCTTAGTTTTGACTGCTCAGCTATAAAAGGCTGACTGGGGTATTGTCGTCAACTAGCCAGGAAGAGCGGACACATAAGTTTGTGAATGGAATAACTTAAGAATGAGGTGATGTAGGATTTTGAAAGTCATACCATTAGTGCCGGGAAGTGCCTTTCAGTGCTGGGAAGTGTTCTGCCATTGCAAACAGTTTTACTTAAGTAAATGACATGCATGCTCTTCTGCTAATAAGAACTATAGTACACAACGAAAAGCTTCCTGACTGCTGTGAGTCCTATTATTCAGTGTGGTGAGATAACAAGAGGGGAAAAAAAAAAAAACCACACACGCAAAGGTGAGTTCAATCTGTATTTATTACCTCAAACATAGTTTGTTGAGCCACGACATCTAGCCAGTTAAAAAAATACAGTAGACTTAACTTAAACAAAGCATTAAAAAGCATACCTATGGCATAGAAGAATAACATTCCTAAAATGTACATCTTTACAAAGTGTTTACAAATTCAACGTAAAAAAAAAAAAAAGGACAAAAAAAAGTGCAAAAAAAGAAAAAAAAAGTAAATGAAAACTGACAATCCCCACCAGTGAAACAGGACAAAAATGTACAATGGAACAAAAATACTTCATATTCCTAACTTGTGTTTGACGCAGTTCTCCTGACATGAACAACAGGCCACAATCTTGTGCTTTTTAAATGTTTGTGTGGTTTTCATTTTCGTGAGTATTTATCAAGCAGTGCGTGATAGAAACATTTTCGGATAATATTCACAGTATTTGATACAAATTTTGTGAGCTCCTAAATAATAATAAAACTCTTTCAATAAATATATTCTTTCATTTACAACCAGTCGGTGGCTCGCAGTAATAGTGACACGGGGCAGTAACAGAGGGATGCTTTCAAATAAATAGGACATTCAGAAATTAAACAAGTGTGGCATAAATCTTGGGTTTGCTTTGATGGGAAAGAAAAAACTTGACGAATTGTCGAGGTGACTTTCTGGGAGTGAGGATGTAATATCAGTAGTGTGACAGTTGGGAGTGCCCCAAGACGTAAACTAGGTAAACAGATGATGATCAATTAAAAAAAACAAAACAAAAAAAAAAAAAAACTACACCATATACAGTACTGTAGTAAATCTCCTTAATCCTTTCCTTTGTGGTCCCTCTTAAAAGCAAAGGTTAAATTATAATATATAAAAAAAAAAAAAATCCACACACACGCACAATTTATTTATTGAGATGAACATTTAAGCTGTGCACGATGGATGGCCCCAGACATTAACACGTAAAAAACATTTCCGATTTGCTCACAGATTCAAAATAAATATTTAATCCTATATTTCTTATTGATCATCTAAAATATCAGCATCTTCTCAATTTTTAAAGCACGATACCCTAGAAAGGTGGTAGGCAGAGTGACGTACAATAACTTCAAATAGACTTACAAGTCTATGTTTAGTCATACTTAACCTATTGGGTCTTGTATTAGCCACCTAAAGGTGAAAAACTAGCCTGAGTAGCACATGTGAAGACTGCGAATCTGAACTGTATATTTGTAAAGCTGCTTGTTTGGAACGGTTTGATAGTGTAAGCAAATTTTTTTTAAAACTAGCCACGAATCTGGGCCACCTCTCCTATATAGGTAAATATTAACTAGAGATGAAAGTGCAGTTAAAATTAACCTTAAGAACACCACTGAAGAGGTACTACTGACACAATCTGTCAAAGTCCACTAGATGTTTGAGTCTAAGTCTAAGACCTTGAGCACAGAAGAGAGTACATTTCAGTCAGTATCCTGAACTACTGTACAACAGTTCATATGACACCAGTTATGTCTATAAGGTTCAACACAAAAAGCAATCAAAGAGTTTGAATATTAAAATCTTTTCAGTCACACTGGACTCCTTTTACAGACAACTGAGAACTTTGCTTTGTTCTAGCGACCCCTCACCCACCCACCCACCCCGATCTCCGGAAGTGCTAAGGCAGCTTACATGCAAGCTTTGATGTGGCGTTTTGACCGTTAATGGTCACCTGTTATGTTAAACTTCAAAGCACTGTAACAGAAGGCGAAGGCATTAACATGTCATTACAAATATGGCTGATCTACACTGAGAGTTGTGTTATATTTGCTTTACATTTCTTTGTGTTTTAAGATGTAGGGCAGTCAAGGCCAAGCAGCATTGTTCCCTTTGTTGATATAGATTTGGCTTTTTAGTTGACACACAGCCTCAGGCAAAGCTGCTGGAGCTCAGACACTGAAACTTCTCCCTCAGAGACTGGACGATGTTGGGCTGGCTCTGCTGCGGCTCGTTCCACAGGTATTTTTCCAAATGCTCGTGGTCCAAAGGTCTCAGCGGGTCGCAGGAGCGGATTGGGGTGCACGGTAGACTCTGAGACTGGATAACGCCCCGATTCTGACCGGCAAGAGCGGCTGAGCTGCCGTTCTTCTGCGACAACCTGTCACGCTGTTGTTCACTCTCATCCTCTGAGCGGATTTCGACATAGTCATCGTCATCTTCCCCATTGTCCTTGAAGTTGGCCAAGTAGTTCTGGGTAGCGGTGAGTATGCTCAGTGCAGAAGCCCGATTCAGGACCACCACCTTTTGGCCATCGTGTAAAGTGAGGTCTGAAAGCCCCTGGGTAGACCGCTCTGGGAGGCTACTTTGCCGGCCAGCTCGGCCTAGACTTGGACCATGAAGTCTGTTTGTGGATCGATCTACATCGAGTCCGTTACATTTAAGTCCAGACTTCTCCTGCTGTTGGCTGCCAGTAGAACTGACTGACTGAGCAGAAGGGGAGGACTTTGCGGGCAAAGATGGTGCATTAAAGGAAGGATGTCTCTTAATGGAGCTGTACACGTGCTCTTCTTTCTCAATAGGCGCGGAAATGCACGAGCTCCATCTCTGTGCCGGTGGACTGGTCGGAGATGGAGGGAAGAAAGAAGGGGTGGAGCAGGCTGAAGTAAGCCTGCGCTGAGGGGTAGAAGATGCTCGAGCCTCTCCCACCTCGCTAGACGAGGAGACAAAGCTGGCCAGCTCTCCGTTGCTGTAGGTGGAGTGGAGCCAGTCCTCTTCCAGAGAGGTCTCCGGCATGGACGGAGAAGATGACAGACCTGGATGGGAGTGATGTGGGGTAGCAGAGGTTGGACTGGAGGAATCTTTAAACATCACCTGGTCATACAGATGGGAGTACTCTGCTATCCTTGCACCTTAAGATGGGAGAAAAAAAATGATGCAAAAGAAGTGTGAGTGAGGCATGTTTGCATTTTTGCTCATAAACTAACAGCACTGGTATACAATAAAGGCACCATTTTTTGCTCAAACCATATTTTGAGCATCTTAAAACTCAGATTTTTGGCTCTCACTGGACAAATATTCAATAATAACTTCAACAAAATATAATTTAAGTGGTCTCAATAGGAAACGAGACATCTATAGCTCACCTTTGGCCAATCATTGGCATTTCATTAAAAAAAAAAAAATCCTATTGGTTGTTTTAAAAGTGAATCCATTGAGACAATGAAAAACTTGAATCAACTGCTATTCCAGCTTTGCCAACAACTGGATATGTTAAAAGAGGGCCTGCTGGCAAAATATGTCAGATGGTGACACTGTAACTTGTTTTGGCCTCGAGCTGAATTCTGAGCTCGCATTTCTTCTCCTGCACAGGGAAGCTACTACCCTCATTCACATATGAAGTGACTGCATTTGTTTGTGCTGGTCTGGTTGGAGAGGAGAGCTGCCAGAGAAGGGCTGTATTGTCAAATTATGGCTATTTGAATAGGTGATCTACAGATTTCTACCCACTGAAACACAAAATGGAAACAAATTTAAACCTATACTCTAGCATCTGAGAATTATTATTATTATTTTTTACCTATGGCTGCACCTCCTTGTTTCTTCTCCTCTAAGATGGCTGCGAGATCTTTCTGTTTCTTCTCTGCTCTGGCCCGACTGCAAGAGTCTCCAGGGTCCATGCTCCTCATGCGAAGCAGCTGGTTTGCTTTCTTAATCTTCTGGCTATACTGGCGTGCCATGAGGAACACACGGCTCTTAGTTTTGTCCATCAGTTCCAGGGGAAAGTCCACAGACTCACCCAGCAGGAGAGAGGAGGATGCCAGGGGTGAGTCCAGACCTGCCAGCTCCCCTGGGAACAAACTGTGAAGGTCCTTGAGGGAATTTTCTCTCTGAGAGATGTTTCGCTGGGGAAGCTCCACCAGATCGTCATCCTCCAGGCGAAAGCTGCCGCTGCTTAGACGAGCCAGTCGGTTGCGGATGCTCTTCACGGTTCCTGGGACGGGCTCTGGGGTGACAGGAAGGGGGCGTGATGCAGGAGAAGGGCTGTGGGTTTCTTCTTCAGTGGTACCTTCACTTTGTTCAGGAAGGTTGATAAGTGGGATGGTGAATGAGAGTGTGGCAGTGACAGGTGGGGGCTTAGGTTGATGTGTTGGGGAACTGGTGGGTGCACAGGCTGCATGAGTATTTACAGGAGTGCTCTTCACAGGGCTTTTTTTGACAGACGAGGTCTTCTTCGGCGACTCGCTGGCACTCACTGGGAATGCAGCAGGAAGTCGATCAGCTTTCTTCTCGTTTTTCTTGATGTAGTTTTCCAAGTCGTTCCAGAGTTCATCGACCTGCTCAGACATCTTATCTCCTTTCTGAGAAAAGGTCTCAGAGGTGGAAGAAGACGAAAGATCGGGCTCAGAAGAACATGGGGCAAGGCAGGGGGCTGGTCCTTCATCCTCTCTAAAGTGGGAGCTCTGCTCAGAAACAAATGCTCTAAGCAGCACACTGTTCCTCTCTTCTTTTAATTTATCACCTTCATTTTTTTCCATGACCTCGGTTGATGGCGGATCCCTAAAACAGATTGTGTCATAGATATTCTCCTCCTCCACTATTTTGAGTTCACATGTCCCAAATGACTTCCCCTCTTGTGTTAGTGACTTATGGTCCTCTGGCAAACTGTCTGGTTTGGACATAGACTCTTTGACCTCTGGAACATTGACTGCTTTCTCTGCCTCACTCCGGGAACGCTGTGCATCTGTAGAAGCATCTTTCTGCGACTGGCTTTCTTCAGGGTCTCTTCTGATGAGTCCCATGCTCTTTAGGTCCTCATAGCTGATATTGTCATAAACATTTTCAATATCATCCATTGTCAGCTGCTCAGCTGAAGATGATCCAGATATATCATTGCTGGATGATTCAGTGTGGATCACTTCCATTTTGCTGTGACCGGCCTGGTCATCTTCGGGGCTCTCTCGAGGCTCTGTAGCCTTCTCCCCGGCACTGCTTGCCCTCCGCAGGACTCTGCTACCGCTGGGTGGAGGTTCAACCTGCACCGTGGGCACCTGTTCAACATGCCAGCTGCAGGGCCGAGCGGTCCTTGGCGATGAGGGAGCTTCTGATCTCTCTGAAGGCACCTCTGGCTCTTGTCCGTTTGGCTCTGTGGGAACAAACATCTGGTAGATGTCCTCGTCTTCATCGTCAGGCTGCATTGTTCTCTGGCGGGTGGGGAACATTGCCCTGCGAGCCTGATGGTCTGCCCAAATGTTCCTCACTGACGGGTCACTTTCTGTTACTATTACAGAGGGAATGGGGGAGTCTGGAGGCTCCTCTGTCACGTGTGGTGTCCTGAGGAGTGGTGGG
Organism: Copadichromis virginalis; assembly: GCF_057382275.1. Classification (NCBI taxonomy): domain Eukaryota; kingdom Metazoa; phylum Chordata; class Actinopteri; order Cichliformes; family Cichlidae; genus Copadichromis; species Copadichromis virginalis. Next base: position 13,029,638 of record NC_140632.1, read on the forward strand.
TGGTGACTTCCGTCCCGTACAAGGGATTCTCTGGCTCTCTGAAGGACAGCAGAGATCATTTGTATTGCACGTGACTGAAGCAGCTGAAAAATCTGAGATCCAGTACAATTTTATATTGCATCTCTCATTAGCTCCAAATTGATACTGTACCTGTAGGTCTGCTGAACTCATGTTGAAAGTTTTCCACTGTTCAATGCTATCAACAGAAGCCTGAGGGTTCAGCCTCTTTCTACTGCCTTTGCCAGGCACCCGCAGCCTCTTTCCGCCTCCCTGAATGCAGAATTTAGAGTATTACCAATATGTTTGAAAGACTGGATTAACATGGAAACAAACTGGGGGATTTTCATGTAACCCCGAATTTCACAGGGATATTTTTGGCAAATTTAAATATAGTGCACAATTATAGGTAGCCAAAACCCACCAGACCACTGTCATCCTCATCGTCAGCGTCCTGCTGATGTGACTCCTCCCCTTCCTCCCGGTCACTGTGGTCATAGTGATCGCCAGGATCTAAGGACTCCTGTGATTGGTTGATGAGGCTACGGCTGCGGCCAATTGTGCCCAGAGCCAGCTGGGACACTGGAGAAAGCAGTGTGGCACCTAGACTTGTTCGCTGCATGGAGAAGGAACACATTTTGGGTTAAGTAAAATTTGTTCACGAGTGTGTGTACACCGACTCCTGGTTTGTGTTTGCATGACTCACTTTTTCACCGTCTGCATTGGCTGCATTCTGCTTAGCATTCTTCAGTAATTTGGACAGAGGTTCTGGGAAGACAGAAAAATAAATATATGATAAATTTTAGATGTGTGTTCAATTCCTTTAATTTGTATTTATTTTACACACTAAGCTATGAAACATAATTTTTGCTCAACACAATATTGACTGAGACTTTTCTCACCTTTCCTGCGCCCTCTGCGAGGAGTGGGGCCTTCCTTGGTTTGAGGGGAATCCTTCTTTTCACCGTCGGGGGTATAGTGAAACCCGGGATGATCTGGGGAAAAAAATGTCAGTAGAGGAAAACAAATAAGTGATAAATGAATATTTAATTTTTTTTTTTATACCTGCAGCAAAAAGAACATTAGACTAAAATATACCAAAGGTACAATTTTAATAAATGATCACTAATTTAGAAATTGGTACTTACGTGTCGCATCCATTTCCAAAATAGCTTGTTTGGCCTGGAATTCGGAAACAACAACAAAAAAAATTAGGATGAAGTCTTTTGAATAACTTAAACACTTTGTTGCAATTGAGTCTTTTTTGATAAGCTGCGTTAAAAATTTAGTGCTTTGGTGAGGATCTTTGTCATTCTCAATAATTTTCCCTTTTTTTTGCTTTGAATGCAAGAATATTGAATTATTGATAATAATTATTAAATTAATTACAATTCAACTACTTTAGTAGAACTGCAAGAAGACAAGTTTGGATTAGAAAAAAATGCATGCATTTTTTTTAAAATGCATTTTGACACTAGGTGGCACCATATTACTGTATTCACGTTACAGTTCAAGTTGAAACTTATCAAAGGAGCCTCTTCATGGACACTCTTTACTTTCTCTGAAAAGTCTTAGTTTTTGCTGCACGTGTCAA